>NC_133655.1:129368350-129712485 GCF_009905375.1 Apium graveolens
GAACATCGACTCCCGGTTTAGAAAAATGTTCACCTTTGGGTCCCCTATACTAAGGGTATACGCAACTACTGCTTATCTCTAGCATAGGTATTATGCAACTATAAGCATTTGAATCAACAGATATATATCAAGATTACGAAACAGACATGCATATATACCATATCACATGCTCCAATATATCGCAAGATTTGCTAATTAACCATCATGCATCTATCACAAGATAATGCATATACATATGTACATCACCACAACAGTATAACGGGTAGAAAACTTGCCTGAGTGCTCCCGGATAGACTTAAGCTTAGAGTGGGTCCGATAACCTATGAACAACAACATAAGTCGGAATTAAACCAAAGTCGCTTATGAATCTATACTTTAACCAATTAGACCCAAACGTTCGCTTTTGCGCTTAACGATTTACTTAAGTCGCTCGAGTACCCTCGGCTCCACCATTTTTAATAAATTAACCATTAAGGGTTTTAAGGCGATTATTTCGCGAGTGCCTTACCAACTGCATAATACACTTCACATAAATGTTTCATACTCCAATTAGTCCTTTAAGGTCTTTAACCTATGTTTCAATGTAAGGCGAGTGGTAATGGTTCGTTCGCGAAACGCCGTTACTTAAAACGGTCGTTTCTTTTAAACCGTACATCGGATTCAAACGAACCACATATCAAAATGAAGCTCGTAACATGAACTATCTAATCATGGAAATGGTCAAATCCTAACAGTGATTTCACGGGTCCTGATGTTATGAACAAAAACATTCTAGGATAATCGGACATTACGACGGCTATACTTACGCGATTACCAATTTCCACCATCATTCAACCACAATACAATATCATTCAACCATAACTCAATATCTCAACTTATTCATCTAAACTAAGTCAAAAATGTGGCCAAGAACTTTAAATCCAACAAGTATCACTCCTAACTCCAAAATCAACAAAACCACTTACTAAACAAAGCTCTAAACATGATTACACACCCATTACAATAACCCATCATCTAAACATTAGGAAATCCAAACAACAAAACTTAAGACTAAGATCATGAAGAGTTATACCTTCCTTGAAGCTTTTAATCCATGAAAGATCCTTGGAATGCCCATGGAAGCCTTAATCTAACCTCCTACAAGCTTGATCTTTAAAAGAAATCAAGAACACAAAAATTAATTTCAAGAAAGTACTATTCACCATCTTCTTGAATGATTTATAGGAAATGTTAGGAAAGGATTTTGAAGCTAAGATTCCTAGGAAGTATGTAACTTAACTAGGAGAAGCTAGGATAGTTACCTTGTAAATTAGCAAGTGGAGGAGCTTGGACTTCCCTTTTCTAAGAAAGAAGCCGAGAGCTTCATGAAGAAAAGAGAGGAAATGAATGTTTTTGCTTGCTTGGTGTATTTGTGTGGTGTTTTGTTAGCTTGGTTAGTTTAAAATTTACCATGGTAAATAATGCTTGGCTACAAATCAACCAGCAAAACAATCTCACTTGTCATGCTTATGTCACCTTTCTTATGTCATCCATTTGCCACATGTCTTTGCCTTGTGGTTTGATGATGTCACAATCCTTGGCTTCTTGTACAAGCTTGTCTCTTGGTCGCTTATTTGTTTTACGGTTCGCCTAACTTTCGTTCGCGTTTATCGTTCGAGGGATCATATACAGGATCTTATTACTTGGGCTTCCCCTAAACCTTTCTCAATATTTTATATTCCATTTATGATCCTCTCTTAAAATCCTTGAATTTAAATCCTTTTTATCATGTTACCTTATACTCAATTCTTTCTGTATCTGGTAGATTTCCAGGAAAAATCAAAGTGTTTGGATTTGGATTCTTACAATCTTTAAATACACTTATATACCACATAGAGTACTAATAATATCTCAGAAGATCAATAAAAGAACCCCTACATAGTGTGGTATGAAAAGTTTTTCTTATTCAGCATAATCAACAAAACACTATTCATAAGGGTTTCAAAAATTCCAAAAATTGGGGTTATTACAGTCTCCCCTCCTTAAAAGGATTCCGTCCCGGAATCAGATAGAAAATGAATAGGGATGCTCTCTTAGCATTGCACTTTCTAACTCTCAAGTAAATTTTCCCACATTGTGGTTCTGCCACAACACCCTGACTAGCACGATAACCTTTCTCCTAAGCACTTGTCCATTTTTGGATCTATAACCCTTCCTGGTTGCTTCATGTAGGTTACATCTGGTTACTTGTCTATGCGCTCATATGCCCCTAATTGTCTAGCATCCGAATTACACTTCCTTAACATTGATACGTGAAACACGTTATGACTTGCTACATGTTCGGGGGTAGGGCTAGCTCGTATGCTAACTTCCCAATACGTCTTAATATATCCAAGGGTCCAACAATTTGGGGGCTTATCTTTCCTTTCTTTCCGAACCTCATCCATCCTTTCCAAGGGAATACCTATAACAGCACTAGGTCCCCTACTTCCTATTCTTTGTCCTTTCGTGTCAAATCAACATACTTCTTATGTCCATCTTGGGCTACTACCAGCCGTCCTCTGATTAGATCTATTATATCCTTGGTCCTTTGGACTACTGCGGGTCCGAGCATCTTGCGCTCTATAATCTTCATCCTAACATAAGGGAGATCGACATTGTCTTCCCTCAAGGATCTCATAAGGCAATATCCTGATACCACGAATGTGTTTCCATTCCAAATACCACCATACTTGGTACCATTTCCTCTCTAGCTTCCTCCATCTTCGAAAGCTTGGTCCTTCATATAGAAGTAAAAGAATTTATTGAGAGATCACTATGATCATGAACACTTGTTACATTGCATAGTTAGTACAGAAGGTGGCCAGCCTTTAGTACTTGACAAGCAATTAAACAATAGATGGTATCCTACTAGGCCTCTATCACACAGATAGATAGTCATTTGGCAATACCTCCCCTTCTGGAAGGGTTGTTCTTCTCAGCTTATATGAAATGAAAAGAAGAGAAAAGAACGAACTGAAGAGAATTGTATATATATAAAATATACTGCCATAAAATATCTGGCTTGGAATCTACCTCTGAACTATAGAGGTTTAACATAGGAGAACAAAACATGTTCCTATATATATCAACATCAGGTATTATAACATCGTATTTCACCTGCCTAAATATTTTTGATATTCTGTCCATCATTCTATGGACCCATGCTCTTGATCAAGCTTATACACAATCACCTTTGAAACTCCCTCGACATCGAAAATCGAATCTGGGATTTCATTCTAGACATCATCGTTACTAGAATTCTATGCTTGCACCGCAACCTTCCTCATATAGTAATACGACTCTCTTTTCATAAGAGGGAATAAATATTCAATAGGTAGATACTCTACTTAATTAGTCTATAAATGATAACTTATACACTACCACGACCCGATTAGTGGTACTCAATCTCAACATCCATTCCAATACAACTCTCACTGTTGTAAGTAATCGGCTCATTACTCGTAGAATCATTCCTGCATTACTATGGCCCACCGTTGACCTACTGTAGTCATTCGTTTTCCATGAAGTCTTAATAGCTAACCATACGGAGTCCATACATATCGTATCGAATTCTTCTAAGGAGGTAACATGATCACCGTTCATGATTCATGAAGAACACTCCTGAACTTGACGTACATATGACATGAAGCAGATAAAATTGCAGAAGAGTTTCAATGAAAGCAACGATAGCAGGTTAATACCATTATTAACCATATGTCTTTATTAGGAGACATGAAGCTCAAAGGTTCAGTTAGTCCTTTTGTAACATGGTCCTGGCTTATCTTAAGATATGACCCTCTAAGATAGATAGCCCGCTCACGGTGATTACAAAAATTAATCTTTACCCAACTACTATCACGGTTGAGTATCGCACAATCATCAGAAGGAATGTCAATCTTCCACACCATAATACAACCTTCACGGCCTTAACCATTATCACTATATTCCTCTGGCATGAGCGCCTATAATTGTCCTCTTACACTTAAAGTGTCGGCCACCTCTTTGGCCTTTCTTGATAGTAATATTTCGTTACAATCAATGTCATTTTAACCACTTTCACTAAATTTTCTACCTCATTTCCACTCACTGCTTGTGTGAAGATGTCTTCCTTAAAATCTGATGAGTAAAAAAAAATATCACCATTTTTCCATAAGTTATTGCCTCAGTCTTTAGAGGTTAATCATTGTCACGACTGACTCTCGATCATACTTAGGACATCTTTTATCTTAGGTCCTAATTGCCCTGAACAATTTCAACCTTTACTGGTTCGATCCATACTTTCTCGTGGTTTAATACGTGCCCCACTTGGCATTATTATAATTACGTCACATTTTCTTTATCAAAATTTCTATTCTTGAGAACTTTGAATATTACCTTTCTCCTTGTAAAACCTCTAAGGTTATCCTTAAATCCTTCATCATGTACACCCTAGGTACAGGGCATATCAAAATACCATTTACTAATACTAGAACCATTGTCTATGTACTTCTGAAAAATTTCTTTACTGATCTTTAAAGGTTGTTGCTACCTTGATCCTTTCCAATTCATACTGTCAAAATTCATGTTGTTCCTATTAAGGGTGGAATGCCAACCTTTATGCATTCCCCTAGGATTCATCTCAAGTTATCGAAGTTATATCCTTAATTCCACCTTTAAAAAGGTACTTGCATCCTTCCATGGATAAATCAAGTCATATATCCTTGATAGATTATCTTATTCATCATTCCCACCTCGATAGTCTATACCTAATTTCATAATAACATCCTTATTCAAATTGAGGTCAATCCATATGGCCTCCAAAAGATAACAATGGTTATCTGTTTTTCTTTCCTGATTTGGTAATGATAACATGGATGTCCTGGAAGATATTGGTCGTATTCAACGTGAACTTCTTCTTAATAATTCCTTATTTACTCTTGTTGTTTATCTCAACAGTCATCTCAATGTTGGGATATCTCTCATACATGGCATCTCCCTTTCTGGGTATCATGCCACCGGTCTTACACTTCACATTCTTGAAGGTCACTTCCTTAATCCAATTTTCCTAATTTCTTACTTTCTTGTATCTTCAGACTATCCGCGTCTCATTATTTATCCTTCGAACTATCCCAAGGTTTCCCCGAATCCTTCCAACTTGAAGGGGGTACAACATATATATCTCTTATGCCTTCAACCATCAACTTTAACTCATGGTGAATCATCCTCATCCCGACGATCATATACTTTTCTATTTCTATTACTACGAGTCTTTAGGGATTCCTCATACCTGACTCCCTTATCATTCCTCAAACTTTATTGCCTTTATGCTCCTTTTCACTTCAGTTTCTTTTTATTTTCCTTTCTCTTACAATCATTTTATGTACCCACTAATCATTGACTTCAAATATCACGTCGTTCTAGGATTCTTGTCCTCCAGACGAATTTTGACAACTTACAATCTTAGATTCATAATTCATCATATTCGTCCGCCTTTATTCTGGCTCTTAAAGCTTTTACACTATCTCCATAACCTTGGAATTTACTTTCTTGAAAAAAAAAATTTTGACTGAACTTTAATCAGTTTATCATAACCTCTTGTTCCGTGCCTTTCTTGGTCTTTCACCAGTGGGTGGTCTTTCTCTTAGGAGGGTAAGTGACAAAAACAGTCTTTTGTGATTCGTCAATCATTTAGAATCTCAAATGATCCATGTATTTCCTTTAGCCAGGCTCTTGCCTCGACTGGGTCAGCTTGTTCCTTGGAACTCTGAGAACTTAGCGACTTAAAGAACCTGAAAGAATTTCTCACCGCATTGATTCCTCAAGGTGGTGGTTGTGGATAATAGTCTAAGTTTTGTATAAAAAGGTCCATAAATTGTCGTATAGGAGTACCGTCTCGGGTCCCCTTTCCTTACTTGACTCCCGTTTCCTTAGTCTGAACGTTCCCTCATTCTCCCCATAATCGGGGTCATCCTACATATTTTAAATCCTCATTTTCCACTCCATTATGTTATAGGTTCCTTCTATCTTGATGGCGACCTCCCTGACTATCACGTTCAGGGTTTGCTCTAAATCTTATCCCTCAAACTAGCTTTCATCTAAGATTTCATCTTTAAGCTCTTGAACATTTGGAACCCAAATTCTGTAGGAATACCTCATTATTCCCTTATCATCTTTCTCGGTATTAATCTCTTATCTATTTGTTGGCTCTCTGCCTTCATTCATCACTTTTTCTGGCATAATATGTTCTTTTCCAATAATTCGGGCTGTATTGCAATCTCAAACAGCTTTTCGGTACCGGCTCCGGTTACCTTCACTTCTATTTCCATTTTCTCAAAATCTCTTATAAACTCTCCCAAAGACATTATCATCTTGAGTCTCTCCTTTTTTCTAAGGGCATCAGCCACCACATTGGCTTTCCCCGAATGATAAAGAATCTCCCAATCATAATTCTTAATTAGCTCTAACCACCTCCTCTGGCGTATGTTGAGCTCTTTCTACGGGAAAATGTACTAGAGCACTTATGGCTTAGGTAAATCTCGCACTTCTTTCCATACAAGTGATGCCTCCAATCTTTAGGGCAAAACTATTGCCACGAGCCCAAGCTCATGGGTGGGGATATCGAATTTTATATTCCCTTAATTGTCTTGACGCGTACGTGATTACCTTGCTGTGCTGTATAAGAAGCACCCTAATTCCTTATGCGAAGCGTCACTATACTTCACAAAATCTCATTTTCCATCCGGAAACGCCAACATAGGGGACGTCACCAACCTTTGCTTCAGTTCTTAAAAGTTGTTCTCGCATTTCTCTGTCCATTCGAACTTCTCAGTCTTACGAGTAAGACACGTTAAAGGGATACTATCTTTACAAACTTGAACGCACCTCCGGTAGTGACCGGCCAATTCTACCTCTAGTAGTCGCCCTAACCAAAGTCATCAATTCCTCAGTGGTCCTTTTATTCATTCTTGTCAGGATCCTCCACGGGATTCTTCTCAGCAACAATCCCTTCTAGGACAACATCCTCAACCGCTACATCCTCAATATGAACATCATTCGGTCCCGCGTTAGGATGTTCTATCGGATCCATAATCTGATCTCCAATAAGTAATAAAACATCATAGCGTTGTTGCTCCTCAACCCCAGGGTTCGGAGTCCCGCTACCATATACGATAATGAACTACGCTTTTATTATGATATTTATAAGGGTTCCCATAAAGGTTTTAACTCTCAGTACTACGTTAGGTAGTCCGACTATGAACTTGGCAAGAGTTCTTATTTATCTTAGTGAACTTATTATTTTAACATCACATCATCTCTGAGGTTTATAACGTTTATTAGCTCTGATACCACTTCTGTAACACCCCCAAATCCGAGGTCGGGGATCCGGGTTGTCACGAGTTCCATTTCCCTTAATAACACTCAATCTTTATAAACAACCAACTACTGCGTACCGTGACCCCACAATATACACACACACCACACGTTATAGTCTCAGAGATGAATGTCCAAAAATAACACAAGTCATCTTATTCCACAATTATAAACCATTACACCTCAAAAGGGTTTCTGAATAAATTTACATATTCTTTGCCATTATTACAATTCATAATAAACATAAGTCCGGTACATCAAAAGTTGAAAGCCTAGCCTATTGGTAGATACTACCTCGGCTATAACGGCATCAACGCCTACAGGAAACTGCGAAACGTTTCCTAACCGCTTACGAATCGGGAGCTTGGTCCTGTTCATCTTTTCTATCTGTTGTTGTGTGATGAAAGAAGAAAGTAAGGGTGAGCAACAAGCCCACCGAAATAATATGTATAATAATTAACAATATATGAGCATTCTCATAGTACTCAAGAAAGTCTTGGTTAAGAAGAAATGAACCAAGTTGATATCTTAACACGACCAAGTCGCAAAATATTCAGTATATACATACATATATACTTTTCACAATCTTTGAAACCCTCTGACATGTATAATATACACAGAGTTCCAGTTTATAACTGTATAAAAATATCGTTGCAAGGTGATCTCATATATCTAACCTTGTCTCAATGTTTTTTTGAAAATCTTTGATATGCATAAGATAATCATTTACTAGATATAAGTTTAAAGATGAAGTTACAAGATACTCCAATATATTTATATCTTTTCCGAATACTACTTGAACTACCATCGTTCAAGTTATAATTAGTTTCAAAAGTTCATCACACTGATGAGACTACAAGATAAGACTTGAATAGATTCAATCTTTGAAATATCATTATAAATAATGAAGTTACAAGATACTTCATTAAGTCCTGATATATATATACACACCTATATATATATACATTTCATACACTCCTTGAAAACCTCTGTTATGAAAATTATAAACAGAGTTGCAATATCCAATGAATTTGGAAAGGAGAAAACCTTGGCATAAACCTGATATCTTGCTGATCAGGCAAAGATACCAATAAGTATCCTTTTCTACTAGTAGATGGACGAATTACCCAGTGGTCATCACCCTGGCCGCAATAGGGCCTTATGCTGGACTACCACTCAGCCACTTACGCATTTGATGGACTCCCACTGAGTCACTTACACTTTCATGGACGCCCACTGAGCCCATGTTGCTTATGCCGACTCAAATAGATGAACTTACTTCCCGAACGATGGGCAAGTAATCAAGATGTTTTCTCAAAACAGCAACCTCGTTGCGAATGTAAAATACACCACTGAGCCGGATCCCTCAGGTTTTGAGAGAGTATTTAAATCCCCTTCGAAAGGAAGATCTTAAATATAAAAATGAGTTTTGGGATCCTCTCTAACTTTTAAAATCATTTTGAAGACTCGAAAACACTTTTAAGAATGTTTGGAGTAATGCTGATTAATTGACATAAATCAGTCCCGATATATTAGAACATATCTGAATATTATTATTTAAATAATATTCCCATAAGGATAATCTCTATATAAATAATTTGAAGTAGAAGTTTTAAGACTCATACTTGAAAAGAATATTAAATAACCAAAGATATACTTATACGAAAGTACTATCTTTATTTGAATAATCGAAAATAAGTTTGATTATCGAAATATTATTCTTTAATAAAATAAAGAATATTATTTAGTAAATAATCGGAGTCATAAGTCCTCGAATGAATATTTAAAATAATATTCATTAAATAAATAAACCGAGTCATAAGTCCTCGAATGAATATTCAAAGTAATATTCATTAAATAAATAAACTGAGTCATAAGTCCTCGAATGAATATTCAAAGTAATATTCATTAAATAAATAAACCGAGTCATAAGTCCTCGAATGAATATTCAAAGTAATATTCATTAAATAAATAAACCGAGTCATAAGTCCTGAAATGAATATTCAAAGTAATATTCATTAAATAAATAAACCGAGTCATAAGTCCTCAAATGAATATTCAAAGTAATATTCATTAAATAAATAAACCGAGTCATAAGTCGTCGAATGAATATTCAAAGTAATATTCATTAAATAAATATAAATTTTTTGAATAAACTTTATTCGATTAATAGTTTTGAAAACTATATCCATATATATATGAAAATATATATATATTATACTCGGGAACATCGACTCCCGATTTAGAAAAATGTTCACCTTTGGGTCCCTTATACTAAGGGTATACGCAACTACTGCTTATCTCTAGCATATGTATTATGCAACTATAAGCATTTGAATCAACAGATATATATCAAGATTACGATACAGACATGCATATATACCATATCACATGCTCCAATATATGGCAAGGTTTGCTAATTAACCATCATGCATCTATCACAAGATAATGCATATACATATGTACATCACCACAACAGTATAACGGGTAGAAAACTTTCCTGAGTGCTCCCGGATAGACTTAAGCTTAGATTGGGTTTGATAACCTATGAACAACAACATAAGTCGGAATTAAACCAAAGTCGCTTATGAATCTATACTTTAACAAATTAGACCCTAACGTTCGCTTTTGGCCAAGAACTTTAAATCCAACAAGTATCACTCCTAACTCCAAAATCAACAAAACCACTTACTAAACAAAGATCTAAACATGATTACACACCCATTACACTAACCCATCATCTAAACATTAGGAAATCCAAACAACAAAACTTAAGACTAAGATCATGAAGAGTTATACCTTCCTTGAAGCTTTTAATCCATGAAAGATCCTTGGAATGCCCATGGAAGCCTTAATCTAACCTCCTACAAGCTTGATCTTTCAAAGAAATCAAGAACACAAAAATTAATTTCAAGAAAGTATTATTCACCATCTTCTTGAATGATTTATAGGAAATGCTAGGAAAGGATTTTGAAGCTAAGATTCCTAGGAAGTACGTAACTTAACTAGGAGAAGCTAGGATAATTACCTTGTAAATTAGCAAGTGGAGGAGCTTGGACTTCCCTTTTTCTAAGAAAGAAGCCGAGAGCTTCATGAAGAAAAGAGAGAAAATGAATGTTTTTGCTTGCTTGGTGTATTTGTGTGGTGTTTTGTTAGCTTGGTTAGTTTAGAATTTACCATGGTAAATAATGCTTGGCTACAAATCAACCAACAAAACAATCTCACTTGTCATGCTTATGTCACCTTTCTTATGTCATCCATTTGCCACATGTCTTTGCCTTGTAGTTTGATGATGTCACAATCCTTGGCTTCTTGTACAAGCTTGTCTCTTGGTCTCTTATTTTTTTACGGTTCTCTTAACTTTCGTTCGCGTTTATCGTTCGAGGGATCATATCCGGGATCTTATTACTTGGGCTTCCCCTAAACCTTTCTCAATATTTTATATTCCATTTATGATCCTCTCTTAAAATCCTTGAATTTCAATCCTTTTTATCATGTTACCTTATACTCAATTCTTTCTGTATCTGGTAGATTTCCAGGAAAAATCAAAGTGTTCGGATTTGGATTCTGACGATATTTACATACACTTATATACCTCATAGAGTACTAATAATATCTTAGAAGATCAATAAAAGAACCCCTACATAGTGTGGTATGAAAAGTTTTTCTTATTCAGCATAATCAGCAAAACACTATTCATAAGGGTTTCAAAAATTCCAAAATTGGGGTTATTACGAGAAGGCTGGACAACCGGGGAAGGATAGCAGACCCCAGATTCAAGAATGCAGGAATTGTGGAAAGAGACACTCGGGGAGGTGTAATAAGCTAGATATAACGTGTTTTAAGTGCAACCAGAAGGGGCATTATTCTTCAAAATGCCCAAGTGGAGCAAGGAAGCCTGATTTGGCTTGTTTCAAGTGTGGTAAAGTGGGCCATATGGCTAGGAATTGCAAGGAGCCTGTTCAAATGGCTAATGTTGTCAGAATTGCTGGACCGCCGTCTCTCCCAGCACCATCAGCTCAACCCAGAGCTAGAACCTTTAACATGACGATGAAAGATGCGGTGCAAGATGTGGACGTGGTAGCAGGTATGCTTGTTATAAACTCAGTAGAAGTAAAAGTTTTGATGGATTCTGGAGCAACTAGATCTTTTATCTCTGAAAGTATTCTTGATAAGTTAAATTGTGTTGCGTACCCTCTAGAGCCTAATTTGATTATAGAGGTAGCAAATCAAGAAAAAGTTATTGCTAGTAAGATTTGTCCTGATTGTGATGTGTCTATAGAAGGTCGACACTTTTCTGCTGACTTAATTCCTAAGTTAGGAGAATTTGAGGTCATACTAGGAATGGATTGGTTGTCAATCCATGAAGCGCAAATAGAATGTAAAAGTAAAAAGGTGGAGTTAAGAACCAAGGATGGTGAAGAAGTGATATTTAAAGGAAAGAGGCAAGAGAAGAAATTTCTAACGGCTATTGAGGCAAGAAGATTAATACGTCAAGGATGCGAAATTTTTTTGGCTCATGTCATGGACGTGGAGAAAGAATCTGTGAAGATCGAGGATATTCCGGTAGTAAGAGATTTTCCGGATGTGTTTCCTGATGAATTGCCTGGACTACCTCCAGACAGAGAAATCGAGTTTACGATTGATTTGGCTCCTGGTACGAAACCAGTGTGAAAAGCTCCCTATCGCATGGCGCCGGTCGAGATGAAGGAATTGGCAGCTCAGTTGCAAGAATTGTTGGACAAAGGAGTGATTCAACCGAGTGTATCCCCATGGGGCGCACCGGTGTTATTTTTAAAGAAAAAGGATGGAAGTATGAGGTTGTGCATTGATTACCGCGAACTAAATAAGTTGACGATCAAGAATAAGTACCCTCTACCGCGGATCGATGACTTGTTTGACCAGTTAAAAGGAGCTTCGTGTTTCTCAAAGATTGATTTAAGATCTGGGTATCATCAGTTAAAGATTAAAGTGGAAGATATACCCAAGACAGCGTTCCGAACGAGATACAGACACTATGAGTTTTTGGTAATGGCATTTGGCATGACAAATGCGCCAGCCGTATTTATGAATCTTATGAACAGAGTGTTCAAGCAGTATTTGGATAAGTTCGTTATTGTGTTTATCGACGATATACTAATTTACTCCAAGACGAAAGAAGATCATAAGGAGCATTTGAGGATTTCCTTGGAAATTCTGCGAAAAGAGAAGTTGTATGCTAAGTTTTCAAAGTGCGAATTTTGGCTAAAGGAAGTGCAATTTCTTGGTCATGTAGTTAATAAAGAAGGAATTAAAGTGGACCCAGCCAAGATAGAAGCTGTAATGAATTGGGAAAGACCCAAGACTCCGACGGAAGTCAGAAGTTTTCTGGGATTAGCCGGATATTATAGAAGATTTGTGCAAGATTTCTCTAAGATTGCCGTTCCGTTGACAAAATTGACAAGAAAGAACGAGAAGTTCGTTTGGACAGAAAAGTGCGAGGAAAGTTTTTAAGAGTTAAAGAAGAGATTGGTAACCACCCCAGTGTTGGTATTACCAGATGACAAAGGGGAATTTGTGATATTCAGTGATGCTTCATATAAAGGACTTGGATGTGTGTTAATGCAACATGGGATGGTAATAGCATATGCGTCAAGGCAACTTAAGCCGCGCGAGCAAAAGTATCCAACGCATGATTTGGAATTGGCAGCAATTGTGTTTGCCCTTAAGATTTGGAGGCATTATTTGTACGGGGAAAAGTGCGAGATTTACACGGATCATAAAAGTGTAAAGTATATTTTTACCCAGAAAGAATTGAATATGCGACAAAGAAGGTGGTTGGAACTGATCAAAGATTATGATTGTGCGATAAACTATCATCCTGGAAAGACAAATGTGGTTGCTGATGCTTTAAGTCGAAAAGAAAGATTGAATCTGTTAACATCATCAGAAGAAATAATCAAGGATTTCGAAAAGATGGAAATAGAGGTGCAGACTCCAGAATTTGGAGGTGAAGCTATGTAATGTCATTTCAACCTGAAATTTTGGAAAAGATTCGATGTTGTCAAGAGCAAGTGATGAATCGCGAAAAGGATAGGTTGACGGGAGAAGAAATTAAAGCTCAAAAGGATGGAAAAGGAATATACCGTGTTAACTCACGTATTTGGATACCTAATATTATGGAACTAAAGCACGAGATTTTGCAAGAAGCGCATTACTCAAGATTTTTAATTCACCCTGGGAGTACGAAGATGTACCAGGATTTAAAAGAAAGTTATGGGTGGCCAAACATGAAAAAGGAAATTGCGGAATGGATAAGTAAATGTTACACATGCCAAAGAGTCAAAGCGGAACATCAAAGGCCAAGCGGATTGCTTCAGCCACTGGACATACCCGAATGGAAATGAGAGCATATAGCGATGGATTTCGTGGTGGGATTACCTAAAACCAAGTCAAATCATGATGCGATTTGGGTGGTAATCGATCGGTTGATGAAGTCAGCACATTTCTTGCCAATAAATGAAAGGTTTTCATTGGAAAAGTTGGTCAAATTGTATCTGGATGAGGTCGTGATGCGTCATAGAGTTCCTGTATCTATTGTGTCTGATAGAGATCCAAGGTTTAACTCGAGATTTTGGCAACAATTCCATGAATATTTGGGAACTAAATTGAAAATGAGTACGAAATATCATCCGCAGACAGACGGACAAAGTGAAAGGACAATTTAGACGATTGGAGATATGTTGTGAACCTGTGCAATAGATATCAAAGGAAATTGGGACGATCATTTGCCCTTAATTGAGTTTTCCTACAACAACAGTTATCATGCGAGTATTGGCATGCCGCCTTATGAAGCGTTGTATGGAAGAAAGTGTAGGTCCCCTACTTATTGGGACAAAGTTGGTGAGCGTAAATTAATTGGCCCAGAGCTAGTTCAACAAACGAAGGAAAAGATAGAAATGATTCGAAAAAGGTTAATTGCAGCTCAAGATCGACAAGCAAAGTACGCAAATCAAGAACGGAAAGATTTGCAATTCGAATCTGGAGACAAAGTCTTGTTAAAGATATCTCCTTGGAAAGGTTTAACTCGATTCGGAAAGAAAGGAAAGTTGAGTCCTGGGTACATTGGACCATTTGAAGTATTGCGACGAGTTGGGAAAGTGGCGTATGAATTGGCGCTACCTCCACAAATGCAACATCTGCACAATGTATTTCATGTCTTTCTTCTAAAGAAGTATAATGCTGATGCGAGCCATGTTATCGAGTTGGAACCCGTGGAAATCCAACCAGATTTGTCCTATATGGAACAACCAGTGCGAATTTTGGATCGAAAAGAAAGGATGCTTAGAAATAAAATTGTACCTCTAGTTAGAGTGTTATGGAGAAATCCATTAGTCGAAGAATCGACTTGGGAATTAGAAAGCGAAATGAAAGAAAAGTATCCCCATCTATTTTCTTAGATTAGATTCTGGGGACAAAATCCTTTTAAGGAGGGTAGATTGTGACGACTGAGAATTTTGTGACGTAATTAAGTCAATAAAGTATGTGTTATGCGATGTGTTTATAATTATATGACTAAGTGATGATTAATTGTCTTTTCTGTATATTAGAGTATAGGAGCGTGGATAAAAACGTTCCAATTTAAAGAGTCAGCTTAGAAGTTAAGCTGTGGTGTCGGGCCGTCAGGTAGAACGGAACCCGTCCTAATAGGGAGATAAAGAATATAAAATATAAAGTATGTGTTATTGAATGAACTGAATGTTTGAATAAAGTATTTCGTCCTAAGTGACGTGTCAATTGATAATGATAATGAGAAGCGTAATCGAAACGCTGAGCGTCGGGCCGTCAGGCTGAACATGACCCGGTACGTGTAAAAGAGGATAAAGATTAAAGAAGGATAAATTCTATGATCAGACCTGAGTCATTATGTGATTATATATGAGCAATTGTTGTCTGTGCGCATGGCTATGTGATTTAACCCGTTTAGGCTTCTATTGGCCAGAAATGATGGCTGATGCCAAAGAATATGTGAAAAAGTGTGACCGCTGTCAGAAGCATGCACCAGTCCCTAGACAACCCCCGAGATGCTGACCTCCATCAACTCGCCCATCCCCTTTGCTATGTGGGGAATGGATATACTGGGCCTTTCCCCATGGCCACAACACAAAGGAAGTTCCTGATTGTAGCCATTGATTATTTTACTAAGTGGATTGAAGCCAAGCCTTTGGCCAAAATCATAACTAAACAAGTTGCACAATTCCTGTGGGAAAATATCATGTGCTAGTATGGAATTCCCCGCATCCTAGTCACTGACAATGGAACATAATTCAACAATGAGGAATTCAAGAAGTACCGTGAAGAAAATGAAATTGAGTTACGGTTCACCTCTGGATGGACTAAAGAAGAGGATCGAAAAATCGAGGAATAATTGGGTGGATGAGATACTCCCAATACTATGGGCCTATAGGACTACCTGTAGAGTCACGACTGGAGCAACTCCCTTCATATTAGCATATGGGGCAGAAGCAGTTGTTCCCGTGGAGATATCACATTCCTCTCCCAGGATTCAAGCTTTCAATGCTGAGGAAAATGAGGAAGGGCAAAGGTTAGCCCTGGATCTAATTGACGAAGTGCGAGATGAGGCACATGCGAAGATAGTGGAATATCAGAAAAAGGCTTCATTCTACTACAACCGGAGGGTTAAAGAAAGGTTCTTCAAACATGGTGACTTAGTCTTATGGAAGGTGGAAGCTTCTGGTGTAGGGAAGAAATGGAAGCTTGCCCCAAATTGGGAAGGGCCATACAAGGTCAAAAGTGTTCAGGGAAGAGGAACCTACAAGCTAGAGACTAGGGATTGTTTTGAAATCTTGAGAACTTGGCATGCACAAAACCTGAAGGTTTACTATGTGTAAAATGATCGAGTACGATTCTCACTTATCAAGATGACAAGTAGGTTGAAAAGCAACTTGAAGCTTTGCTTGCTTAGGATTTACATGTTTTAGTTTGAGGATTATTAAAAATTGTGTAAGGGATGAATCCCAAGAGTTTTCATAAACTTGTTTTAGAACTGTTTGGTTCATACCATATATGGTTGAGTTTGCTTATCTATTTTAGTACAAATACGAGAAAAAATAAAGGAAAGCTATGAAAAGGCTAGCAAACTAACTCCCATAAAATAGTACAAGTACTTGAAAGAAATAGTAGAAAAAGAAAACAAAACCATGCAAGGCCTAAACACTGAAGATGTTCAAGTCCATGAAGGACCGCAAGTAGATAAAAGCCACACATGGCAAACAAAGCCATGCAAGGCCTAAACACTGAAGAACAATCTATAGTCCAAAATCAGATGATTGGCCAATAATGGCAACCTTAAAAATAACCCAAAGGCTAGGAAAGCCCTGCAAATTTACCATATCCGGGTAAGAGCTATGAACAGAGCCAAGAGACATATTAACGGAGCGCACCTCATCATCATGGGTGTCCATCATCTTGAATAAGTCTTCCGACCGTCGATAAACGCTAAGAGAGCTCTAGAATCCCAGTTCTGAAGCTTTCTCTCAAGTTTCTTCATCAAATGCCTCCAAGACCATGTGCTCCCTCCTTCATTTTGCACTCCTAGTGAAAGAAGCTGTGAAGTAGGCATTGGCCAAATAAGAAAAAAATATTAGAAAGCTAACTTCACGAATTGTATATGGTCAATTGAAGTCTACATTACAAACTCCAGCAGACCGGCCTCCAAGAGATGCCTTAAGCCAGCCGGGCTCCTCCTTTAATTTATGAAGTATTGAAAGTTCTAAAAAGAATAGATGTACCAAATACAAGGCATGAGCCCCGCACATCCCCGCCTCAGGAAGCTGTTCGCCTAATTGAAACAAACTTAACCAATGGAAAAATAAGAGGGGTTAGGCCAGCTTTAACAAGGTTCCTTTGAATTATGAGGACCCATCAAGAACATGAACGTGATAGTTTATATTCTAGGTCCATCGAGACATGTTGTCCAATAAAGCAAAAATATTTCCCCTTGACCGACGAGAGGAGGCCGAGTAGCCATTAAGAATATTGAAGTTCAAGAACTTCCACAAAATAGGATCCCGAAGGGCCAAGAAGCTCTAGACATTAAGGTTACGGCCGACCAGGGCCTCAAGGGCTTGGTCTCTATGGCCGACCAAGAGTCCTTGAAGCTGACTCCTCCACATGGAGGGTTAGGCCGACTAGGACGTCCTCGAAGGAACGTCTACAGACGTCCGGAACTAGTAGGGATGGCCCCTAAGAGAAGGTTTCAAGAAAACCATGAACTAGAGCCAAAAGATGCTCCTAGTGAAGACAAGAACTTCCACATAAATAAGTTTCATGAAGACTAGAACCCTTGCTGAGGGAAATAAGCTTCATGAAGAGTAAGACGCTCACGAAGGTGAGATTCTGGCCTACCAAGAGTCCATGAGAATAAGTTTCGTGAAGAGAAGAACATCCATGAGAACAAGTTCCGCGAAGGCTAAAGAGTCCATGAGAACAAATTTCGTGAAGACTAGGACATCCACGAAAACAAGTTTCATGAAGAATAGAGCGTTCACTAGAAAACGATCAGAAAAGTCTGGCTGAGGCTAAACACAAATCGATAGTCTTAAGGGACGATTATGTTAATCACCATGATAAGAAAAAGCCCACATTCCAGAACCTTCCGGAATGTCCTCGAAGATTCTTAACGATTTCTTTTGATCCTTAATGGATTTGGAAATATAGAGGCCCAAAAGGAGGCCCAAATCCAAAAAGGATTTAGAAAAGTAAAGGCCAGAAACGAGGCCCGAATCCAAATAGGATTTGGAAAAATTAGCCCAAAAATAAGCCCAATCTAAAGACCATAGATCAGGATTGAGGTCGAATTTGAGGTCGTGAATTCTATTCGAATTCTTTCGAACAGACACCCAAAAATTACGGTTAAAAAAGACCAGGATTGAGGTCGAAGTCCAGACCAGGATTGAGGTCGAAGTCCAGATCAGGATTGAGGTCAAAGTCCATACCAGGATTGAGGTCGAAGTCCATGTAAATAAGACCAGGATTGAGGTTTGAATTCCTGAATCAAGCACAATATTTTTCGAGAACAAGGCCAGAAATTTCGACCAAAATCCACGACAAGGGTCCGACTAGGATCCTGGTCAAAATCCAGGTCGTAAATCCTAGTCAAAACCTTACGACCAGGAAACAAATAAGCACATAAATTTCGACTAAAATCCAGGTCGAGGGTTCGACTAGGATCCTAGTCGAAATCCAGGTCGTAAATTCTAGTCGAAACCTTACGACCAGGAAACAAAGAAGGACATAGATTTTGACCAAAATCCAGGTCGAACATTTTTCGACCAGGATCCTAGTTGAAATCCTTCGACCAGGATTGAAATGCTGCCCCAAAATTCGACTAGGATTCAGGTCAAAATTTCGACTAGGATCCTGGTCGAAAAAGGGCTGAAAATTTCAGAAAAATCCCAGAAAAATCCCAGAAAAATTAGGGAAAATTTGAAAATAATTTCAAGAATTATTTTTGATAAATTATTCTTGAAATATTAAAGAAGTAATATCTGTGAGTATCAGAATATTCTTGAAAATTAGGAGAAAAATCCCAGAAATTAAGGGAAAATTCCTGAAAAATACCAGAAAATTCCTAAAGAAAGGGAAAAAGGTAAGAAAATGTTAGGGAAGTTCTAAAAAACAACCCTGAAGCCTTGTACAAGGAAAATTGTTGTAAATGTGTAGGTCGCTCCACACTTTACGCCAAAACGATACCTTGTAAGGGAACGAATGAACTTAATTTCAGCGAAATCTTTTACGGTTTCCCAGAAGTTGGGGGGCAAATGATAGGGAATAAAATAAATCCTGATTGCGTAATTAATATCGCATTAATTGTATTGACATTGGGATGACAGTTAAGCCCATTAGAAGAGGCCCAAGCCCCTGATTATTAATTAATTTTGTAATTAATTAATAAGGGAAAAATCAGCTATTAAGAAGAGTCCCAATAAGGACATAAATCCTAGTAGATTAGCCTCCAAGGGACCTAAAAGGATAAGGAATCCGTTTCCTACCACTTAGGACTCCAAAGTCCATTCTAATTCTGAGACTTGCCCACCAAGTCTCCTAACCCAAGTCCAATTCAAGGACTCCCAACATCTATATAAGGGGCCTCACCCCACCAATCAGAAGGAAGTTTTAGACTTAGTCCTTGGAGGACATGAAAGTCACTACGTCCTTGGTGAGCCCTCACCGCCATAGCCCCGAGGGAAAGTATCACCAAGAACTACGTTTTTTGACTTGATCCTTGACAATCAGCAAGGTACGTAGGCATCTTATTAAGGCAAATTGAGTCACGAAACACAAGAGCAGTCAAATCGAGCCTCGAAGCTCACGTTCCTTAGTAATAAATACAGCAATCATATACCCTAGTTTTTAATCCATAACACCCGGGTTTGGAGGGCGTTATAGTTTGGCATCAGAGCCACGGGTTATAAGTCATTGAAACAAGCCTAGATTGTCGGGAATGGATAGAGGGTTAGGATTAGGATTAGGAAATAGAAAGATAGAACGTCGAGAGGTTGAATGCTACTATACAATAGGTTTTGGTATAATTCATGATGAGATTCGAGATTCTTATCTAGCGACACAATTTTCAGATAGCTGCGATAGCAGATTCTTTTATGTCGGGATCGTCTGATCATTCGGAGCCTTCAGTCGGAGGACCATTATTTGATTCGCGCCCTGCTCTTCCACTGGTGTTAGCTATATCACTTCTGGTCACGACGGTTGCACCTTTTTAAGCTATTATCTCATCCCCTGATGCGAAGCTACCTATTCGAGAATCCCCCACATGTTGATTCTGGTTCTACCGGATGTTCGGCTGTGAGTACATCTTTTCTGTCTAATCTACACCTTATTCTATAAAATCTGTTTAAAAATCGTCTTATGAAGTAACAACACCTATGTGGATGGATTCGAGAGCTACAACATACGGTGAGTATACGAGGTATTAAGAAATGTGAGAAAGAACCTAGAGTGAGGATACGTGTGTTCCGGAAGATTTCCGCTACCAGGTTATATGGTACTACTAGTAAGTATGCCACCCATGATTATCTTGTGAAGTGAGCTAGATGGATTTTAAGGGAAATTGAGAATATTGGATATCAAGAGTCTTCTTGGAATTGATGATGATGTTATGATCAATCATGATACATATATTAGTAATATGATGTGATATTAGTCGGCCTTGTTTTATAAAATGGATTTAATGATTACTGGATAGACTTGTTGTACCTAGTAATCGTAAGAGATAATAATGGGAGCGTTACTGGTATCAAATACTAGAAGTGAAGTTACGAATAAAATAATATACAACGGTAATTGGAATTTTTATCGACCAATGAAGGTAAAATAGACCCAATAAGGGGTAGAAGATATATGGAAATGAATGGGCTCTTATCTGATTATTTTCATAATTGGATTCCTTGTGATAGTTGAGAACGACGGCAACCAACTCATATAGTAATGACGACCAGATGTATGATTTTCAAAATTTTAAACCAGTTTTCAAAGAGATTTTCTTAACAGAATTTTTCTAAAAATCCTCTGAACAAAACTGGTTTTAAAAACTTGGTTGTCCAATTACAACTTGAGTTGCTCGATTGGTATAAGATTTAGATTATTCAGAAGAATACTTGTTCTAGAAGTTAGTATGGTTCGTTTAGAAGGCCAAGTAGACCCGTTATTACGGAGAAGATTTGTTGCTCCTAACAGAATAGTGCAAATCTTGTTTGATAAATTTAACGACAAAACCATTTTACGGAGAAACTGTTCATCCAATTTCTGAGACGATTAAAGATCAAAGAATACGTCGATTCACAAGAAGCCGAGTATGAGCAAAGAAGATCGAGAAAATCTCCAGACTTTTCTAAAGGAAAAAAATGTTATTAGCAAAGGAGTTGATATGTTGAATGATCAGTAGCATAAGCGAAATTTGAAGTTATGATTGTAAATATCGTAAGACTGCAAATAGAGTCGAATTATAAGCATGGAAGCGCCACATTAAAGATACAAGACCTAGTACATAATCTATTCTAATGATCGATTAAGAAGGCATGGCAGAGAACTTTCTAAGGTTAATATATGACTCGAATTGGAATATATTGATCGAAAAAGCGTTAAAGCTGTAAATAGATGAAATGTGGATGGCGACCAATGCTATCATCGTTTTCTATAATACCATTCGTTCTTATGAATCTTGAATAAAGTATGAACCTCGTTCATAATCAGCTCTATGAGGTGATAATAAAATTATTATATTCCTTTCAAAATCATTTTTCCCTCAAGTCTTATCTTTAGATTGAGATAAACAGTGTTATGTTGTGACTCTTTGTCGAAATGACAATAAGTCTGGTGGGACGCCACCTAATCTTGTGTTGTATTCCATATAGTATGAAAGACTGGACATCTTGAGTACAAATATGGTTGTCTCACTCATATCCGAATCATCATTCATTCTTTCCTCTTCAAATATGATTTGTTGATTCATGGATCTTTCCGATTGTTTCCTTGTACTGTTATTCCTTACAAAAGATTTTCAATCAGAATCATATATACAAATTCCTTCTTGTGTAAGGTCTATCCTTTGAATATTTTAAAAAGGATGTGAAATGAACCCGCGTTGCAGATTGAGTTATATGATGAGTATGAATAATTATAAGCCAATAAATAGTGGACATTTACATGCAGAGAAGAACCATTATTCCAATGCCGGGATTGTTGCGAGGACATCACATCAGAGGCGGAAATCTGTATACATGATATATTGCACGTATGAGAGTTTGGCGTGAATTGGAGTAGTTAGCGAACCGTATGAGGTAAATTAACTAGAGGAATAAGAAAGTAACGATGCGTATATTGGGTAAGGCAAATGATTGATTGGACAATGGAAGCGAATGAAGAATTTCAAAATAATACCCAGATACTCGATTAATATATTGTGAAGATGAAGCATACCTCAATCAGGTAGGAGATATTTGTCATGAAAATTCAAGATCGAAGAAATGCTAGTTACGAATAGACTGTGAGTGTGCGTCAAAGGATGGTTGGGCTTTCCCACTCAAGTAAGTGAGTTATGGTAAAATTGATGCTTATAACTGGGTCAGAAAAGAAGGTTTAGTATGGAAAGACATAAGGGGAGATGAAGGTATGGTGGTTTGACTGTGGCAATTGTTAAGATGTGATGCTTTAAAACCAATTAAATTCTTTCACAAGATTATACGAGTGTCGGTTAAGACCACGTGCTGGTTATCAGAAGTTGAACAAGTTGATTAATGTAATAAGTTTATGTTTTCAAGGATGGATAAATTCTTATTTAGAGAGCTTGAATTGAAACATGAACTAGAAGAATTTTAGAATAATTTATAATTGTACTCATCAGTGATATTTTGTTATAATCAGAAAATATGAGAAAAAAGGTATGGTACAATAAATAATTGTTCGCTATAATCTCAAGTTGAACTAGAAACATGGGCTATACTGATTAATATTACATGAGGTGGTGAAATGGTGAGTTTAGAAAGTGGCAGTGGATTGGTATATGTGAGGATTGATTGTTGGTTGTTTGATTGATTGTTGGTGTCGGCTTGAGTCCGACTGGTAATCAATAATATAAAGGAAATGCTGCCCAAATTTTCAGAAAATACCCTACTTTTAAAGATAGAAAGTATACTTCCGTGGGTTATTGATATTCATGTTGATACTCCAAACAATTGTGATCTCAGTTCTTAAAAGAGGTTGTTACAGTCAATTCGACTATATATAATTGGTCTTTGATTTCATTTAGCTAGTCATCATTTGGTGCAATTGATCAATTAAGTGAGTTAAGTGGTTAATTTTTACCAATTGATGGCCAGTTAGATGGAAATTGATTCCAATTCGATTAAGTCAAATTTTGATGTGACTTTCAAATCCGAAATCAAAGCAATGAGAAATTTGGAGGAAGTAAGGACACGAGTAGAATTCAAGAATTGCTGCAAGTATGTGAGGCTTTACTTGGATGAATATGCCCTTTATAATGGACAAGAGAAATAAAAAGTTATTTGTATGGACAAGTAAGGAGAACGTTTTAAGAACTAAAGTTTTAAGATAGAGCAAAGAAAAGAAAGAAAGGAAAGGAAAAAAGGGAGGTGAAATAAAGAAGAGATTAGTACCTTTAACAATATGGATTTTATTAGTTAATCAAAGAGATTTTATCACCTACAACGAAATTTTATTAAAGGATATCTTGTTTCTAAATTATTTTGATAATCATACAATAAATAATTTGCCAAGTATTTCTATTTTGGATAAAATATGAGATACAGTTTTAATTCCGTTTCTGATTGATGTTGATACTTAGGTTGTTGTTAGATATCGAAAGTGATATTAATATCGATGATTGATGGTTACTTCAGAATGGGATGTTGTGAGCATCAAAGTTCGTATTGATATCTAATTTGATATGACATCAAAATGAGTATTAATGTCAAGAATTCAGCATCGAATAAGCTATGAGAGTGAAGAACGAAAATAGGAAAGAAAGTGGAATCAAATGGATGATAAAGAAACTTTATAAGATGCCAGAATGTAGGTAAGATATGGGTATTATGTGGGACATGAGTAAAGTGAAGAGTTTGAGGAAAATTTGTAAATTGAGATATGGAATGCATACCTACCCAAGAATTAGGACGGAGCATCAAAAGCGAGATGGATCATTATAACCGTTGACTTTCAAAAATAAAGATAGATATATTTCACCAAGAGATGTCGTAGTGAAATCACCTGAGAACCAAGGGTGTGGAAAATGTAAATTAAATTATTATTGATAGGTTATTCAAACCTAATTATTCTCGTTTATTAATAAAAAGGTTGTCCAATAAGTGGGTTAGTTGCTGCTTGAAGAAATGGTGGTACGTTATCAGATCCAGAAACTAATTGTAGATGATAAATATTGTGTGATTTGAGATTTGACAGGAGTATTCAGAATACGATGAATTATGTCGAACCAGAATAGTATATACCACTCCTAGATGAATGGGCATTAATGTGATGACTGAGAATTTTGTGACGTAATTAAGTCAATAAAGTATGTGTTATGTGATGTGATTATAATTATGTGACTAAGTGATGATTAATTGTCTTTTCTGTATATTAGAGTATAGGAGCGTGGATAAAAATGTTCCAATTTAAAGAGTCAGCTTAGAAGTTAAGCTGTGGTGTCGGACCGTCAGGTAGAACGGAACCCGTCCTAATAGGGAGATAAAGAATATAAAATGTAAAGTAAGTGTGATTGAATGAACTGAATGTTTGAATAAAGTATTTCGTCGTAAGTGACGTGTCAATTGATAATGATAATGAGAAGCGTAATCGAAACGCTGAGCGTCGGGCCGTCAGGCTGAACGTGACCCGGTACGCGTAAAAGAGGATAAAGATTAAAGAAGGATAAATTCTATGATCAGACCTGAGTCATTATATGATTATATATGAGAGATTGTTGTCTGTTTGCATGGCTATGTGTTCTGTGACAATTTTTATGAATGTAAAAGGGATTATGTGATTTAAATAAAGGTTTAATTAACCTTCGCGCATTTTTATAAAATCATCCGAGTAAAATAAAAATATGGGATTTGTTCTGATATCTTCTTAGTAGTCCCAGAGACTTTTTAAAAATGATGAGTGAATTTAATTGTTGGTCTTTGCATTTTTAAATTGATTTTATGTGGAAAATATTATTATTAAAGCAAGCTTGCGAAATTCATATAAAATCAACCGCCTGCTCAAAAATCTATTATGAGTAATGGTTAAAAAGCTAATTTCGAGGCCTACGTATTAAAATTGTCATTTGCAATAATTTCCGACTTCCCAAGAGAGATATATTTTATATTTAGATTTTATTGCATTTGAGTAAAAAGAAAAGGGACTATGAGCATAAAATGGAATTAGTAGATTACAAATTTGCCCTTGTTTTTAGTAGTATATAAACCCACTTCCCTCCCCCTTTTTCTTTTTCCTCCCGTGCACTCACTCTCCCCTTCCCTTCTCTTTTCTTTTCTTTCTCTCGAACACTCTCACTCTCTCTCTCGGCTCTCTCCATCTCTCATCTCCTTCACTTGCATGCAACCCCCAAATCTCATCCAAACTCAAAGATATTGCTACCTTTAGACTTTATTTTTGGTATAGTCTTCGATTCCTATTTGCATGTAAGTGTTTATAGAAGTTTTGTTGGTTAATCACTATGGTGGTGTTCAAGGAAAACAATTTCTTGATGCAAAACCATGAGAGTGAATTCAAGCACTTTTGGGGTCATAAACTCGAGAGGAGACCCGTTATGGGCTCTCTCAAGTTCGACCACCACCGGCCATGATCCAAAGGAGAGCCGGTGGAGTTTCTATAATATGATAATTTGATTTTAGCTTTGCTTGTTATGGTTTCTTGAAAGCTTGAAGAAGGGTTTTGTTTCTTGTGTTGAAACTCGAATATGTGATTGATAAAATGATTCCATTGATTGTTTTAGGAAGTAAATGGATATGTGTAAGTGATTGTTGTTTGGAAAAATTAAAAATTAAGGTTTGCATGTGAGTTTTTACTTCGGCTATATGCTAATTAAAAGAGGAATTTGATTTTTGTAAGTTGATCTTGGTGAACACTAAGCTTATATAGCCTAAAGAGTGATTGCATGATAGTTCTAAAGAAGATCAAGTTGTGCATGTCAATGTTTAGTCCTTGAGTTGTAAATCATGTTCTTGCCGAATGGAAAATAAACTTAAAAGGGGATAATTTGGTGATTAAGTGGATGCATGTTGTTTGAATGAATTGATTAAAGCTAAAGTCACTAGGTAATGTTTGGATTTGGGTTTAAGTGAATGGAATGATCTAGTTAAGGACTAAAACAAGTGGGAAATGTGATATATAACCTTGCATGTCAAAATCCATTCTTGCATGTTTGATTTATGGAAAACCCGAATGGGTTCTAAGGAGTAAAAAGTGGAATTAAGTTGGTTTTTGTCAATTATATTAACGGCTAGTGAGAACTTGATTGCATGATAAAGATGGGGTAGTGTTTATGTTCGAATTTTGATGATTAAAAAAAGTTGTTGATTTTGACTCTTAATGTGTTTGTAATTCGGATTTTTGATTAAAAAGGATAAGGTTAAAGAGAGTAAATGAATCTTGTAAATTGCATTAGTTGTGCATGATTGTGTGAGATTGAAATTGAATATATGTGGATGTGTTTTGTATGTTTGGTTCGAATTAAGGAGTAAAAGAAAAAGGGAATTAAATCGTTTTATATTAAAAAAAAGAGCTATAAGTGATAGCTATGGTCGTAAATGTTTGGTTGTGAATAAATCATGTACTCGTAAAGTTATATTAGTGTGATTTGAGAAATAGATAAGATTAAGCAAGTACGCTTCGATTATTAAGTATATAAAGATATAAAGGTTACGAGAAGGAATGTGTTATGTGTTATGTGCTTATGTGTATAAGTTATATTTGTATACTCGAGTCAAGGATATAATCGAGTTATCGTATAGAGTGATCGTTCCGGGAACGAGAGTTGAGAATCTGATTAAGGTTTGGTTTTATTGTAGATTCGGAGCGTGAGGGCATTCAGGCTAGGAAAGGAAAGGGTATACTAGGTGGCAGTAGTTCAACCTTCAGGAAAGCAAATCTAGGCAAGTAACTCTGATTACTTGTGTAAATGGTTATAAAGAGAATGTTGTTCATACCATGTAGAGTATTGGACTGTTTAATTATGAAACCCTGATATTGATTTGAAGTACCCTTGTTCTTGATAATCTGTTATTGATAAGCTTATTGATTCCACCCTTTGATAATCTGTCCTTCTTGTTCAAATTATGTATTGAGCCATGAAATATATTGAACCCACTTATTATCCTTGTTAACCCTGTCTAATGATACTCTGTTCTCCCTGATCACCCTATTGATCCCTAAACAAATGTTGATCCTTCTAACTTAAGTGCTTTGTTATCCCTAATACATAATTCTTATGAATTGTTCCTTGCGTATCTTTGAATCACTCCCTGAACTTTGTTTCCTTAAAATATGATTTAAGAATGAGTTTCGACTTGAAAGAGTCCGAATGATTTCAAATTCTTGGTAATGATAAAATGAGTTTTAGAAAACCTAATTGTTTTTCCAACTCAAGGTTTTCCAAATGAATTCCTGATGGATTGGATTGGGACGTAAGAGGCTAGTGGGACTAGTCCAGTCCTGGTAAGAGGCTAGCGGGGCTAGTCCAATTTAAGGCTGAAATTATGCCGATTGGTACCTTAAAGACCGGATGGAGGTCGGTACGGGCTGATCACCTGTATTATAATGAAATGGAAAGAGGAAATGATCCAATCAAGGGTTCTAAATGATTATTTAAAAAGGGAACTGAAACTTTCTGTTCAGTAAATTGATTCTTGAAAATGAAAATGGTCTATATTGCTTTGAAAAGAGTTGATTATGTTAATGTGAAGCTTGAAGCTCGAGAACCATGATTCTTGCATTTGTTGATCATATGATTGATTTTATATAATGAAATATTGTTGCTTTCCTCTATTGAAAGATCTATTCTGATCCTTTAATGATTTGTCATGAATGTCGGCTTTCGTCCTGCTTTGAGCCTTGTTCCTTGAAAGCCCCGCATTATTCTTCAAAAACCTTTCCTTAACCCAAAAGATGGAAATCTGCCACCTAGATCAAATAAAGTAGAATGCCCTGAGTTTGGTAAAGCATATTGTGATTTGATATTGTAGAACTGCTATATAGTTACTTGCTGAGTTTTATACTCATTTGTTTTGTTTTAATCTAACCATGGCAGTTAAGCAAGAAGATGGCCAGGCTTAGGCGCACTGCTCGTAAGAACGTCAGGAATCGAATACGCCATGGTTTCAGTGTGTCATTCGCAGATGGACATGAAGATTAAGAGAACGATTAAAGAGCCTCGAATGCGATTGGAAGCGATTACAACTAGGTTAATTGAACAGAGAAATATGTGGGAATGAGGTTCAATAACTAGTAACTTTTGGAAACGTTCATGAGCACGAATTGTTAGAATTAGAAAGGAAAGAGAATTAATATGCGTTATGCTGGTCCTTTTTGAAGCAGTAAAATAGACAAGATAAGTGTAAGTGAGTTGGCTTCACCGCCACATGTATAGCTGGTTCATAAGATGTTTATATGTGTATATTCAGGAAAAGAAATAAGCTCCAATATATATAAAATGGAGACTTGAATTGAGTTATATGAGAAACTAATAGAATTTGATGTCAGCAAGAGACAGTTAAGTAATGAGGGATACTGCGAGTAAAAGTTTATGAAAAGTTGTAAGGTTGGGGGATAAATCTGAGGAAATGAAAGTGAGATACTTGAATGTATCATTATCTGATCCTTAGTGTGATTCTGAGGACAGAATCCTTTTAAGGGGGGAAGGATGTAATATTCGGGATATTGCGTGTAATTATTTTTATCGATAAATGATTATTATATGATTATTATGTGATTTTTGGCAAATTATTTGACGATTGGTGTTGTTATGTGGATGTTGATATGTGGTAAAGTATAATGTTAGATATGTTTGATAATGTCATGTGTGATATGATTTATGTTTAGTTTTTCAGATCTTACTTAAACAGGACAAATCAGTACTTAACTGGAAATCAGCACTTATACTGAAGACAGAACTTAAGTTATCTGTACTTAAGGTTCATGAGATATTTATTAGGAGATAATATCAGTACTTAAGGAAACTTTCAGATAAGGATGGCGGCTGATTGAAAGGAAAGAAGATCAAGACAAACGCAAGAAGAGATATGCATGAAGAAGGAATTCTATGAAGAAAAGAATACTTGGAAGAAAAGATAACTGATTTATATATTTTAGGAAGCAGAATTATATTCCATATCAATTAGCGATTATCTTGTAATTGTGTAGTATATAAACACAGACATAAGGTTTACACTATAAGTGTTATCATAATCGAGAATAATATTCATTGTAACCCTAGCAGCTCTCGTGATATTTGTTCATCACTGAGAGAGGACAGTTCCACATTGTAACAGAGTTTAATAAAGTTTGTTTTCTGTTACTTGTGTTCTTTGAATTCAATTTGATTGTGCTATACGCTGTATTCAACCCCCTTCTACAGTGTGTGTGACCTAACAAGTGGTATCAGAGCCTATCTGTTAACACACAAACAGTTTAAGATCCAAAAAGAATCATGTCTGAAGCGAAAACTCCAACCAAGCCCACCAAAATTGAAGAACCTCCAAAGACTCAAATCCATAGTCGATATGAGATCATTAGAGTTCCCATACTGAAACCATCTGAATATCCTATATGGAAGGTGAGGATGACTATGTTTTTGGAAGCTACAGATCCAGAATATCTTGACAGAATCAATGAAGGACCTCACAAGCCAACCAACTCGTTGTTGCAGTTGCAGGTGAAGCAGCAAAGTCTGTACCAAATGAGAAGAGTGATTACACTGCTAAAGATATCGCATCAATTGCTAAGGATGCTAAGGTAGGACACTTGCTACATAGTGCTATTGATAATGTAATGTCAAACAGGGTAATTAACTGCAAGACTGCAAAGGAGATATGGGATGCCTTGGAGACAAGATGTCAGGGAACTGATTCAATTAAGAAGAACAGGAAGACTATACTCACTCAAGAGTATGAACACTTTGACTAAAAGTCTAATGAGTCATTAACTGATTTATATGTCAGATTTATCAAACTCTTGAATGATCTGTCACTAGTTGATAAGGAGTATGATCTTGAAGATTCAAACCTTAAATTCCTGTTAGCTCTTCCTGAAAGTTGGGATTTGAAGGCCACAATTATAAGAGACAACTATAATCTTGAAGAAACAACTCTTGATGAAATTTATGGGATGCTCAAGACTCATGAACTTGAGATTGAACAAAGAAGCAAGAGGAAAGGAGGAAAGTCAAGGACAGTTGCTCTTAAGGCTGAGGAAGAATCCCCGAAAGCAGCTACCTCAAGGAAAGGCAAGTGAAAAGCGCTCATCACAAAGTCTGATACTGAGTCATCAAGTTCTGATAGTGATGATAATTCAGAAACTGAAAGCTTGCCTGAGATGGATGCTGATGAAGAGATGATGAAGATGTGTGCTCTTATTGTGAAAGGAATCACAAGGATTGCATACAGAAAATTTAGGAAAGGAAAGAAGTTTTCCAGGAAAGGTGCAAGTTCTGATAAGAAGAATTTCAGAAAGTCTGAAGGCAAAGGAGGAAAGTCTGACTGAGGAGATAACACAAATGTCAAATGCTATAACTGTGGTGAGAAAGGGCACATATCTCCTGATTGCAAGAAAGTGAAGAGTGACAGAGGCAAGGCTCTTGTCACAAAGAAGAAAAGCTGGACAGGCACTTCAGATTCTGAAAGTGAGGAGAACTATGCCTTGATGGCAAATGCTGATATGGCAAATGCTGATAGCAGTTCTGATGCTGCTGAGTTAAAGGTACCTCAAACTACTTATGCCTTTCATACTGATGATATTAATGAGTTAAGAAGATATCTTAAAATCATGTTTATTAGTTATAGAGATCAAACCTTAACATGTGAAAGATTAACTTCTGAAAATCTTGCCTGTAAAAAGAGGAATGATTATTTAGAAAAAGAGTTAGTCATGTTCCATCAAACTCAGAAAGATAGAGATGATGCTTTCTATGTTAGGAATAAAGTACTTAAAATGAATGAATCTCTAAAAATTGAGTTAGAAAAGGAAAGAGAGATTATCATGACTTGGACTAACTCTGGCAGAACAACTCAGAATTTGTTAAGTAGTGGAAACTGGAAAGAGGGCTTAGGTTATAAAAATGATAAGAATCATGAAATTAAGCCTATAGTTGTTAAACAAAAGCCAAAGGTAAAATCTGTTAAGTTTGTAGTTGTAAAGTCTGATACTGAGAAATCCGAAGTTAAAGAGGAATTAACTTCTGACAAACTAAAACAGGAAAAGCCAACCGAAGTTAACATAGGCTTAATGACAAAGAAGCAGCTTAAGCATAGGCTCAAAGATGTTAAAAATGTGAACAAGGTAAAGTCACCTAGGAAAAATAGGAATGGGAAGGAAGGTGTGAATAAAAGCAATAATTATAAGCCTATTCCTAATGCTCCTAGGAAAACATGTCATAACTGTGGAAGTTCTAACCATCCAGCTTCTTTTTACAGGAAGAATAAGAACATAAACTCGTTACCTTCAAAGTCTGGAGTTAAGAGTCAGTCTGTTAGATATAGGCCACAAAATCCTTGTTTTCATTGTGGTAGTTTATGGCATTCCATTTATACTTGTAAGGAATATCATAGTTTGAACTATGATTATTATCAAATAAAACCTTCTTTAAAGAAAGTTGATATTGTTCCTTCTAGTGTAAGTTCTGATACAAAGTCTGATAGTGTAAATGTTGATAAGAAAAATGTTAACATAAACTCTGATGCTAAATCCGCTGTAAATGTTAACAAACTTAATAAGGCCAAAGGATCCAAGCAAGTCCGGGTCCTTAAAACTAATCATTAGTGGTCTTTGTGATTGCAGGGCAACAGGAAAAACATCTTAGTTCTGAACAGTGGATGCTTAGGACATATGACTGGAAATAAAGTCCTGCTATCAGACTTTGTGGAGAAAGCTGGCCCAAGTGTTTCTTATGGAGATGGCAACATTGGAAAAACACTGGGATATGGCAATATCAATCTTGGGAATGTCATCATTAAAGAAGTAGCTCTGGTCTCAGGACTTAAACACAATTGGCTGAGTGTTAGTCAAATCCGTGACAGAGTTTATCATGTGGATTTCTTTGAAGAACACTGTGAAGTTGTAAGAAAATCTACAGGCAAAGTTGTTTTGAAAGGATATAGGCATGGTAACATTTATGAAGCCAAGCTTTCAACAAGTACTGATGGTTTTGCAATATGTCTGTAAAGTAGAGAATCAATTGAAGAAAGCTGGGAATGGCACAAGAAATTCTCTCATTTAAATTTCAACAATATAAATGAACTAGTCAAGAAAGATCTTGTGAGAGGACTACCAAAATCAGTATTTGCTCCTGATGGCCTTTGTGATTCTTGTCAGAAGGCAAAACAAAGAAAATCTTCATTCAAGAGCAAGATTGAATCATCAATTCTTGAGCCTTATCACCTACTACATGTTGATCTATTTGGTCCAGTGAATGTCTTGTCTATTGCAAAGAAGAAATATGCTATGGTCATAGTGGATGAGTTCACCAGATACATATGGGTGTATTTCTTGCACACAAAAAGTGAAACTGCATCAATCCTGATTGATCATGTCAAGCAACTGGATAAATTGGTCAAATATTCTGTGAAGATCATAAGAAGTGATAATGACACTGAGTTCAAGAATTTGATCATGGAAGAGTTCTGCAAAGACCATGGAATCAAGCAGGAATTTTCTGCCCCTGGAACTCCACAACAAAATGGAGTTGTTGAAAGAAAGAATAAAACTCTTGTTGAAGCTGCACGAACTATGCTTGATGAAGCAAAGCTACCAACCTATTTTTGGGCTAAAGCTGTGCAGACTGCTTGTTTTACACAGAATGTTACACTCATTAACAAGTATGGAAAGATACCATATGAGATGGTGAAGAAAAAGAAGCCAAATCTGAAGTATTTTCATGTATTTAGATGCAAGTATTTTGTTCTTAAGACTCATCCCGAACAGCTATCCAAATTTGATTTAAAAGCTGATGAAGGAATTTTTGTTGGATATCCATTTTCCACAAAAGCCTTCAGAGTCTACAATTTAAAAACAAGGGTTGTCATGGAATCTATCAATGTCTCCTTTGATGATAAGAAGATTACTGGACTTGAAGATTTCAATGATCATGATCAGTTGAGATTTGAAAATGAAGACTTAAATTCTTACACTGTTAATCCTGACAGTCTAAATCCTGATACTGCAAACTCTGATGGATTAAACTCTGATGTTATTGAAACTGTGGTGACTACGCCAAAGGAAGATGCACCTGTGCAGGGGAGCATACTGAAGATACAACCACATCTCAAGAAGCATCAGAACATACAACTGGCCCTTCAAGTTCTGATTCATCAAGTTCTGATGAGCCAAGTTCTGATAAGTCTGGAAACTTAAATTCTGAAGAATCCAACTCAGAGAGCATAATTTCAGGGGGAACATCAGAAAATGTTGATGAAGATAGCATGGATCATGGGGGAGCATCCAGTTCTAGAGAAAACTTTCCATCTGCAAGGAAGTGGACTAAATCACATATACCTGACTTAATTATTGGAAATCCTGATGCAGGTGTCAGAACTAGAACAGCTACTTCAAATGAATGTCTCTATAATTCTTTTCTTTCTCAGACTGAACCAAAGACAGTGGAAGAAGCTCTTCGAGATGCTGATTGGGTGCAAGCAATGCAGGAAAAGTTAAATGAATTTGAAAGAAATAAAGTCCAGACCCTAGTGCCAAGACCAAAGAACAGATCTGTTGCTGGTACAAAGTGGGTGTTCAAAAACAAAACTGATAGTGATGGCATAATTACAAGGAATAAAGTAAGGCTGGTTGCAAAAGGATATTCTCAACAAGAGGGAATTGATTATGATGAAACATTTGCACCAGTTGCCAGATTGGAAGGCATAAGGATATTTTTGGCTTATGCTGCTCACAAAAAGTTTATTGTCTTTCAAATGGATGTGAAAAGTGTTTTTCTCAATGGAGAATTGGAAGAGGAAGTATATATTGAACAACCTCCAGGCTTTGAAGATTCTAAATTTCCAAATCATGTCTACAGGCTTGATAAAGTACTTTATGGCCTTAAGCAAGCTCCAAGAGCATGGTATGAGACTTTAGCTCAGTTTTTTCTGGAAAGTGGATTTAACAGAGGAACTATTGACAAAACACTGTTCTACCTCAACCATGGAAGGGACTTACTTCTGGTACATATATATGTTGATGATATCATTTTTGGTTCTTCAAATGACAGACTTTACAAGAAGTTTGCCAAACTGATGCAGTCAAGATATCAAATGAGTATGATGGGGGAACTTAGCTATTTTCTGGGCCTTCAAGTCAAGCAGAATGAAGAAGGAACTTTTATTTGTCAATCCAAGTACACCAGAAATTTGCTGAAGAAATTTGGAATGCAAGATTATTCAAGTGCATCCACTCCCATGGCCACTGCAATAAAATTGGATAAGAATACTGGTATATCAGTAGATATTACTGATTACAGAGGTATGTTTGGCTCTCTACTCTATCTAACTGCTAGTAGAACTGATATCATGTATGCTACCTGTCTTTGTGCAAGATTTCAAGCAGATCCAAGAGAACCTCACTTAACATCTGTGAAAAGAATTTTCAAGTATCTAAAGGGAACAGCTCATCTGGGATTGCGGTATCCTAGAGAATCAGACTTTAAACTAATAGTTACTCAGATGCAAATTTTGCAGGATGCAAAATTGACAGGAAAAGCACAAGTGGAAGCTGCCAATTTCTTGGAGGCAGATTGGTTTCTTGGTTTAGCAAGAAACAAAAGTGAATCTCCACATCAACTGCAGAAGCAGAGTACATTACTGCAGGAAGCTGTTGTGCACAGATTCTTTGGATGAAGAATCAGTTACTGGATTATGGGTTGACATATTTTAAAATCCCTATTTACTGTGATAATCAAAGTGCTATTGCTATGACAGGTAATCCAGTTCAACACTCAATGACAAAGCACATCAGCATTAGATACCACTTCATAAGGGAACATATGGATGAAGGTATAGTGGAATTGTACTTTATTCCAACAGATCAACAACTAGCAGATATCTTCACAAAACCACTGTGTGAAGCTAATTTTACAAGATTGGTAAATGAACTTGGAATGGTTTCAGGTTCTTTCTCTAAATCGGCTTAGTTTTTGTTTAGATGTATCAGATTATATGATCAGTATTTACAGATATTACTATCTTTGTGTATTCTGTGCTTAATTGAAAATTGCTTAAGTACTGATTGTTGTCTGATGTGAATTTCTAAACTCTGAGAGTGATATGAATGTTTCTGTGACTATTCAATCCAATGAGGATAACTGTGCTAGATTCTGACCTAGTAGACTTTAATATACTAAAGTCCCATGTTTGAAGTAATTGTTTATGTGGAAATCTCATAACACAAGCAAATTCTGATATTGAGCTTAGTTAAGTTTACTTTGTCTATCTTATTACTAAGTCACAAACTAGAATAATGCTTCTTATCTGTTAAGATCTGATGTTCGTAAATCTGGTGGATGTACTAAGTGCTGATAAACCTCACTTGTCAAAAGAAAAAGAAAAGAAAAGGAAATAAAAATCAGGTACTCCTTTGAGATCTAGAGTAAAATTGTGGAAGGGACGATCCAAGTGCATTGCTAGTATTAAGTAATATGCATCTGAAAAACAAAATAAATATTTTCTTGGTGACTTTTCACACTATATGGTTATTGGAGAAATACTCTGATAATAGCATAAATTCTGATAAGCAGTCGTGACTCACTTACACTGAGAAGCCACTGTAAAATGGAATTTCACAAGATGCATAAAATTAGCACAAAACAGTTGAGGTGGACTCATGCATGAACTCACTCTAAAAGTAGACTTCAGAATCATGACAGATTTTGAGCAAAGTTCTCAGTTATGCCTTATTTTTAAGATGTACTGAAGTGAATCAGACTTTAATCTTTATCTGATATTTAGCTTATTGCACACACATACACTCCATATGAATAATCAAAATTACTGTGGTGATAAATGTTGTTTTAGATGAACAGTTTATTTATCAGATTGCATAAATTCTGAGGACAAGTTCTGATGGAAGTTCCGATGATTAAGTTCTGATGAGACGAAATCAGAATTTGTGTGAAGAATTACAGAAATAGGCATTCACCTTTCAAGTTAAGGAATCATGTTCTGATGACTGTTAAGTTCTGATATAAGTCTAAGTTCTGATATTAATTCCTGATTCTTTACTTGACTTATTTGAGGCTAAAATCTGAAATAGTCATATTTAAAATCAGAATATGTTTAGGTGAGATATAGACAGTCAACATAATTTGGGTTAGTGGTACTCGTATGTGCACAATAATTTTTACTTGTTTCGTGTGCTCATTAACTCCTGTTTAAACTTCCAATGGCTGTCATAAGTACTCATCAGTCTAGGGAGATGAGGTAGAATCACTTTTACCTATAACCATTCAATATTCCTTGCGTCTCTTGGTATTATATTGGTTATTTAAACCAACACCTCATTTCAGCCTACACATCATTCATTTTCTCACAAACTCACTCTCTTTTTATTCATATCAACAAAAATGGTTCGTTTCAACATGTTCTTGAACTATGAAACCTTCAATATGGAGTTGAGTTGTGCGGAATGGAAGCAGGAGTGGCATATCACTTCCATTCCTGTTGAAATCTGGGACTCAGTTCCCCAAGAGGTTCTCACAGACCTCTTGTTCTTCTATATGGACTATCATCACCATCTTGAGCGTCTGGAAGAGGAAAGGAGAGAAGCTCTCTGACAGCAGGAGCGAATCATTCGTCTTGCTGTTCTTTTTGTTGAGAGTAGGAAGAAGAAATAATTTCAGCTATCTGTTTCTCTTCACCGTCAGCTTTGTCAGTCTTCTTAGACTAGGACTAAAGCTGTAGATGTTAGGATTCGAAGCTTAGGACAATCTTGTAATTTTAAGTATGTAATTTGAATTTCCTGAAATGTATTTGCTTAATATATTAATGAAATTTCATATTTTTGCAAGATTTTGTCTCAAGTCGTTTCATATTCTGATAACATTTTAAATTCTGATACTAACCATATTCTGATGACCTCGTTAGCTCTGATACAAATCAAGTTCTGATTCTGACGTGGCAGTATTTGTTTACTTGGTTTATTATTGGTCATTCTCTCATTGGTCAATTTTTTTTTCAGAATATTGGTAAAGTAGTAATAATAATTTATTAAGTGGTAACAGTTTTAAAATTTAAAATAAAACTGAATGTCATTGATTAATGGGATTACTTGGTAAGTGGAACGATTTTTCCTTGAAAAACTGCATGTGCTAAGTAATGATTGTTGTAAACCCGTGCCCATTAATTTTTTTACTGCTGCATGTCTGACAGGTGTCTCAACGGTTACTTTTTCTATCGTGTATAAGTAAAAGAGAGAAAAGATTGTAAAATCTTTTAATTACTTTCATATCTTTTCTCTCTCTTTCTACTTTTATTCTCTCTCATTTACTGACGATTTTTCATACAGACATTTTATCAAACACCTTACAGGCAACCAAATTTCTCACTAAATTCTCATGACACCCAAAGACATAATTTTTGATGGAGCTACATTTGTTCCTAATAACTTCTCTGCTATTCTTAGCAAGTCAGAAGCCCCATCTGAACTTCACTTCATTCAGGACTTTCTTACTAGTTCTGATATTAGGTATGCTCTGACTAAACCCGAAGCAGTCTCTGGTACTCAAGTACTGGAGTTTTGGAGAAGCGGTGTATACGATGATGGTGGTGCTCAAGGGTCCCCAAGTATTATTTTTTCATCAGGGGAGGATGAGTATGTTGTGACACTGTCTACGGTTCGACAAGCACTGCAGCTACCTGAGAACTGTGTCTATTCTACTGTTGAAGAGCCAGTTCTTCAAAACATGATGGCCAGTCTGGGATATGAGAAGACATTGGCAAAGCTGGGCCAGTTAAAGAGATCTTTCATAAGGAGGGAATGGAGTTTCCTCTTTGACTACATAACCAGGGCTTTTGCAAACAAATGTTCAAATTTCGATGCAATTCCCATATTCAGCCACAAATCGGGTATGCTCTCATAAATCAAACTGATTTTGACTATGCAAGTGCTCTCTTAGGTTTTATTGGGGATAGAATGAATGAAGATAGATCTACTATTTATTTTGCTAGATTCTGTCAGCTTATCTATAGTTTCTGTTGTGATAATAAGCCCTCAAATGCTAGTGAATTAATTTCATCATTCAGAATAGCTAAAAGAGCTTTTACTGACTTATTATCTACTGATAATAAGAAGGCTGTGTTAAGACCCCTCTTAATTCCTTTATCTGTCAAACAAGCCTTAATAACATATGATCCCGTTAAATACACTGCACTATATCCAGATGTTCAACCATCTGAACCTCATCCATCAGCACCTACCACCTCTACTCAACCACCTCAAACTTCTCAACCTTAACCTTCAGACCCTACAGTGCAGCCTTCATCTTCCAAACCTAAGAGGACTAAGAAAGTACCTCGGACACAACAGAAGAGAAGGAGATTCATTATGCGAGATGAATCAGATGTTGAGAAACAGGTTCCTATATCAGAACTTGTTATTTTAGAAGCTGAGAAGGTCTCTTCTCAGAAGGATGTTGATACTGGGAGTTCTAGGCCCCTAAAAAGGCTTAGAAAGCGTAATTCTGATGATACAGCTCCTATAGCCTCCTTAAAAGCTAAAAGGTTCAAATCATTGGCATAAAGGCCTGAAGATTCTGGTGAAGGAATGGAAGCAGCAACTAAGGAAGGGGGTCAGGAATCTCTGATCTCACAAGACCCTGTTGAAGCTCACAATTCTCCTAGTGCTGATCCAGACCTTCATGCAACTCATCTCTCTCCACCACATGAGCAAGAAATAACTCACATTCCCACACCACCAGTATCTCCAGTACATGCTAATAACCAGGGGCCAAGTGATGAAATTGACATTCATAACTTGGAAGTTCCTTAGGCTTTGAATCTTGAAGCTCTACCAACCCAAGTCACTCCATCAACAACACCAATTCCTGATGCTGATTTTATTCCAGAATTGCCTACAACACCTTCTCTGCATCTAGATACTGAAGATCAGATTTTAGGTGAGCATCAGAATATGGCTGTTGATCAGAACTTAATTGAAGATCAGCACTTAGAGGATGATGTTGAAGCCTCCATCGCCTCTCATACTGTTCTTTTATCAGAGGATGCTGAAGATATTGACTCTATAAGTTCTGATGTTGCCAATGTTGATGATACTGGTAATGCTGCTACAAATATAGATGCTGATGCAGCTGGTCCTTCTGGACATGCACCTCTACAAGCTTCTTCAAAAGCTGAGATAGTCAAAAAGTTTGTTACAGGGGAAGCACCAGTACCTTGGAGTGAAACTCCTAGAGGACAGGAGTGGACTAAGGAGTGGAACACAGTTACCTTTGTTCCTACTGCAAAGATTCTTGCTGATCACTTGGCAAAAGCTGATAAGATGCTAGTCAATGATGATTTCAAGACACAACTAAGAGTTACTGCACTTAGTACAAGGCACCTTCAAGGTCAACAATCTGTAACTCAGGACAAGGTGGACAAGATTCAAAAATCCTTAATTCAGCAAGATACAGTTGTCAAGTTGGACAAGAAAAGGTTTTTCCAACCTTCCTTTGACAAAATTACCAACATTGAGAACACTCAAGAGAAGCAACAGTCTCAGATTGATGAAATTTTGAAAAATCAAGCTTCTCAGCAAAATCAACTCAATGAGATCCAATCCTCAGTGGAATTGTTTATCTCCCTTCTTTTACCTGCTGATGCCAAAAAGGGGGAGAAAGTAATTAAGTCCAAATGCAAACCTGATAAGATACTGAAGACAAAGGATGGTAATGACCCGGGAAACTCTAGAATGGGTGGAGGTCATGGTCAAGGTAAAGATCATTCATCAAGTAAAGCTGGAATTACAAGTCATAGAACAAGTTCTGATACTGGGAGAAGAATAACTTCTGATACTGGTAAAAGGATAAGTTCTGATGAACTTTTGGATCTTGATGAAGAAATTTCAAGACAGTTATTTCTGAGAGAAAATCCAGGAATGGACTTTGAGAGTCTAAAGGAAGAGGAAGCTAGACTTAAGTTAGAAAAAGTCAACTCCAAATCTGAAGCTTCTGTTGTTAAAAAGAAACTTCCTAAGACCAAAGGCATTGTGGTAAAAGAAAGGGTAAATCCTGAGGCAACTAAGGCTAAATCACAATTGCAGATAGATCCAAGGTCCAAGGGCAAAGAAAAAGTTATTGAACCTGTAAAGGTTTATGTGCCTCCTATGGATGAAGAAATTTTTGTTGAAGATGCTAATCTTACTCTGGTTTCAAAGAAGATTTCTAAGACAACCTCTGACATGGCTCAAATTGTTCATAGTCAAGATGTAGTTAGTTCTAATATGACAAAGAAGCAAGCAACCTCTGACATAGCTCAAGTTGGCTTGATATCAGAAGATACGTTAAAGGAAACCTCTGACGTTGCTCATCTTAAATCCTCAAAGTTACTCCTACCAGGATTCACTAAAGCCAAACAGACTTAACCTTTGAAGACTGCAGCAAGTGGTTTTGAAGCAAGAGTAGTTACCGGAAAGGAAGCAAGAGATAAATTTGGACTGGGTAGTGCTGATGAAAGAAGAGTGCAGAACACAACCAATGATCCAACTTCCTTAAGTGAACCACAGATGGTTTACCATACCTTCTTGAAAGAACACATCTTGTTATATTTCATGACAGATGGAAGGGTTTACCACATAAGGGAAAATGCTATGTCACTGAAGTATTTTGAGGAACTAGAACATGTTTTATTCTTACTTCAAGTGAAGGACAGATTGACAGAAAGTGCTGCAAATTGTTTGAAGACTCAAATTCAGAGACAGAAGAAGCTCTATTCTGTAAAGTCTGACAGCACATATTATCCCAAGTACAGAGATCACAAGGGTGATATTGTTGATATGAAGCCTAATACTGCAAAGATCATAACATATCTTGGTATTAAGGGACTTGAATTCAATCTAGAGTCAGACAAAGCCTATGTCATCAGACTAGATCAGGAGTTGAGAAAAGCAAAAATTAATGATCTCAGATATGCTATCTTCCAAACTGGTGAAGATACTGCAGAGCTTAAAGATGCTAAAAGGAGAATGATTGATGAACTCAGATATGCTGAGAGATGTTTGTTAAAGAACTATCTCAGAACAACTCCTGATATTGAAGAGATCAGAAAGTGAAGCCAAGTCAAGATCTGCAACTGCTCAAATTTTAATGTGTATACAGACTGAAGTTGTTATCAAAAGTTAAAGATGGTAAAGCTTTAAGGACTGTAAGTTGTAGTTATCTAGTCAAATTCTTATGCATTTGTACTTAATGTTTTTGACATCATCAAATATCTGTTAAACTTGTATATTATGCTAATTTACAAGTTGGGGGAGATTGTTAGATATATTTGATAATGTCATGTCTGATATGATTTGTCTTTAGTTTTTCAGATCTTACTTTAACAGGACAAATCAGTACTTAACTGGAAATCATCACTTATACTGAAGACAGAACTTAAGTTATCTGTACTTAAGGTTCAGGAGATATTTATCAGGAGATAATATCAGGACTTAAGGAAACTTTCAGATAAGGAAGGCGGTTGATTGAAAGGAAAGAAGATCAAGACAAACGCAAGAAGAGATATGCATGAAGAAGGAATTCTATGAAGAAAAGAATACTTGGAAGAAAAGATAACTGATTGATATATTTTAGGAAGCAGAATTATATTCCATATCAATTAGCGATTATCTTATAACTGTGTAGTATATAAACACAGACATAGGGTTTACACTATAAGTGTTATCATATTCGAGAATAATATTCATTGTAACCCTAGCAGCTCTCGTGATATTTGTTCATCACTGAGAGAGGACAGTTCCACATTGTAACAGAGTTTAATAAAGTTTATTTTATGTTACTTGTGTTCTTTGAATTCAATTTGATTGTGCTATACACTGTATTTAACCCCCTTCAACAGTGTGTGTGACCTAATATATAAGTATGTTAATTTTATTATGTCCAGGATAAAATACAAATAATTAAGGTATTTTTTGGTAATTTTTGGAGTATTATCGGATTTTATATTGATTTATGAATTTATTAATTATTTTCAAAATATTTACAAAATTATTTTATAAAGTCGGGAATCGTCCGACATCAACCGTTTTTACGTTTTTACAACCCGAAACTTTTTCGGAAACTCCTTCCTAACCTAATCTGGTAATTCCGGAAATTTTCCATGTTTTGACTTTTTAATCCGGATTACGGTTTGACCCGTGCGTGGCCCGACGCAAGATTTTTGATACGATAATCATTTCGGTGGATCAATAAAACCCGTATTATCGAAGGACGGGATATTATTATGTTATTTTCATATAAAGTGTTTTATAAGAAGCCCGGCTTGGATAATTATCCAATACGGGTATCAAATCAGATCATTTTTACAGTTACTTAGTGGCTAAGTAATTAATTTATCGATCCAAAATGATCCAAGACGAACCAATATTCCATAAATATATATAGCCCTTTTATTATTTCATTTTATTCGTATAATCATAATCAGTCAGTAAAATCCCGTAAAATACATAGAAAACATCGAATTAAAACCGCGTTCTTGAAAATCAAACGCACGAACGAAGGCGTTATCGAACTCCGATTCGGGCATGTAATATATCAAATTGAAGCTCTCGAAAAGACCTTTTTGAATCAACCATCACTTTTGGTGCAGAAATCAAGGTATTTTTATGATTTAATTATTTTATTTCGAATTATTTATGAATTAAAATATGAATTTTTGTTCTTGATGTTTTTGATATGATTTGATGGCATAATCATGTAGATCTTTTCTTCCTGGTCATTTTGGTATATTATATGTCAAAAACCGAGTTCAATAACATATATAAAAAATTAAGTTTGATTCTCGAATTCAAAAATTAGGGTTTATAGGTTTGAATGTTCTTAATTGAAATTTTGGTATTTATTTGTTAGGGGTTATTAGCCTAAATTGATTTCACCAAGTGATATATCGTTGAATAAGGATTTGATTTGTATATGTGTGATTAACGGACGATAACCTGAAGGCCCTCATCGGAAAATTAGTCATGGCGGCGTCGGGAGTTTTGATTGGATTTTCCGGTTAAAATCATTAATGTTTGATGATTCTAACCTTGCAGATGTATTCTTGTAGTTGTGGGGATCATTCCTTGAAACCATGAGCAATTTCTGGTGGCATTTTCGACTCGCCGGAAAGCTTAGGACGGTGGGGGGTCGCCGTTAATGGCTTCCCCGTCCGTCGCCGGCGAAGGTAGGAGGAAAACAATGGCTAAATTGCAATTTAGTCATCGTTCTTTTCTCGTATTTGCATTTCAACCCCTGCAATTTTAAAAACTCACAAAAATTTGATTTCTGTTTAGTTCTATTTTAAAAATGATTTTCTTATTATTTTAAAAATCAGAAAATCGTTTATTTAACTATTTTAAATTCAAAAAATTATTTTAATTATTTATTTATTCAAAAAAATAAATTGAAATTATTTTATTAATTAATTTTTAATTAGTTTTTATTTATTTTAATTAATTGATTAATTTATATTTAATTGAATAATTAATTTAATTGATTAATTAATTTTAATTGATTTAATAATTAGATTTAATAATTTAAAATTGATTTAAAAATTTCGAAAAATAGTTTCAAGCTTTAAAATATTATTTAAATTATTTTCAAGGCTCGATAATTATTATAAAATTATTTTAAAGTCAGATTTGGGTGTTCCAAACCCTATTATTTAATTATAAAATGATTCGGAGTCCAATTTGAATTCCGAAAAATATTCAAAAATTCGTAATAAATATCTTGAAAATCATTTTAACCTCAAATCTTCTTTGAATAATTATTTTAATTGAATATCTTACGTGCTACGTATTATATGTGATCTAATTGATGCGTAATATGATTGAACGTGCATTGTTTGATTGTTTTATTCATAAGTGTCAATCCGTACGTCGGATTTGGGTGAAACGAATGGTAGATGAAAGCTGTGACGTCTATGTGACGATTAGAATGATATGAGATTGAGTATTGATAGATACTTCTGATGCCTAGCAGAGTAAGCAAGGAATATAAAAGGAAGCCAGTGATTAGTAAATAGAACTGAAGTGTAGAAAAAGAAAGCAAGTGATCGATGAATAGAAGCAAGACGTAGAAAAAGAAGGAAAGTGATGGAAAAGTAAAACTGTTAGATGGATACAAGTAAAGTTGGAAATCATCGGTGATAAGGAAAGTACTTCTGAACCTTTCTTCAAGTTATATTATAAATATTTTCGAACTATCTCATAACATGTCGCTATTATTCAAAATAACTCTTGTTTTATATTGCAAGCGCTTTAAACTATTTAACCTTGAACCCTGATTCTTATTGATCTTGAGCCATCAGCCTTATTCTTCATAAACCATTGATTGTTGAATTCCCAGATACGAGCCAGACACTTACGATACTACTCCACAAATATATATCTATCACATACTGATTTCTGATATTGAATTGCTTGACATACCAACCCTTATTTCTTGTTTAACAGAAGACCAATCCTTGGAACCCTTGAACCCTTGGTCTTCTACTATCTGATTCTTTCCTTGATTGAAAGCCAATCTATTTGAATTCCTTATTATACCTTCATGGTATTGTGATCACCCTATGCTTCAAAATAAATATTATTTATGATTCAGCTTATTGAATTACATTGGTTATCATATTGAATTGTTTTAGAATTGGATGATTTTATAAATGTGGACCATATTCGTGGTCATAATAGGCCAATGCATGCCTTGGATCCAGTTTATAGACCAAAGTTGGGAGCCTTGTTCGGGGTTAGTGCGTGACTGATCAGCAGCCTAACCTTGGTTTTTAAAATGAAAAGTGAATATCCAATTCTAATCATTGCTTATTCAGAAACTTGATTCTTCTGAATCATTTCAATTGGTTATTGTTAAACCTCCGTCATTGCTATTATGAGTTGCTGAGCTAGTTAGCTCACTCTTGCAAATGTTTTTATGTTTTCAACAGTTGGAAAAGGAAATTATTAGTAATGAGGATTCCCAGTCCAGTGTGCGAGCTAGGGTTCCAGGTTAAGTTGGATCGAGCTAGCAGGAGCTTTATATTGTAGATGAGTTATGCAATATTGCAAGAACGATATTATTATCAATTGTAAGTTGAACTAGTTTGAATTTGGTACGATGTAATAAATGTTAAGGTTGTGGCTTATTTTCATACTTTAACCTATTGCGTTCCGTGGTTGTATAAAGAAGGGTCAATGCATATAATATTTTATTTAAAGGTATATATTGTGTTTGTGTGTTGTAAACCCCAAACTTCTGACCCGGGTTGGGGGGCGTTACAATTATCGAGAAGATTATACATTGTAACCTAGCAGCTCTTAGTGATATTTGTTCATCACTGAGAGAACAGTTCCATTGTAACAGAGTTTATCATATTGAATATATCCATTTACTGTTACTTGTGTTCAAAACTGATTTGATTGTATTAAACACTGTATTCAACCCCCTTTTACAGTATTGTGTGACCTAACATGATAATATACCATTTGCACCTAATCCTTATTATGCTGTATTTAGTATGCTTCAAATGCCATTTAGCATGCCCTACTGGAATAACATGTTTGAAAATAGCATGCCATTTCCTGTTAATCAAAATGTGCATGATAATTCTGTTTTAATGACTGGTTTCAAAGGTCCAACTCAGATGACTAAGGATGAATCTGATATCCCCAAGTCAAATGAGATAAAACCTAAGAAATAAAAGAAGAAAGCTAACAAGGCAGGACCCAAGGAAACTTGGGTACCAAAATCAACTTGATTTGGTTTTGATGTGTGCAGGGAAACAGAAAGAATATGTGGTACTTGGATAGTGGTTGTTCAAGAAATATGACTTGAGATTCTACCCTGCTCACAGAGTTCAAGGAGAGAGCTGGCCCAAGTATTACTTTTGGAGATGACAACAAGGGTTATAATGTGGGATATGGCTTGATTTCTAAAGACAATGTCATCATTGAGGATGTTGCCCTAGTGGATGGTCTCAAGCATAATTTGTTGAATATCAGCCAGCTTTGTGACAAGGGCAATTCAGTAACCTTCAATTCAGAAGCCCGTGTTGTGACAAACAAGAGGAGCAACAAAGTGGTTCTCACTGGAGTGAGAAAACGAAATGTGTACCTAGCTGACTTCAACTCATCAAATACGGAATCTATTACTTGTCTTCTCAGTAAAGCAAGTCAAGATGAAAGTTAGCTATGGCATAAGAAGTTGTCCCATCTAAACATCAAGACCATGAATGAGCTTGTCAAGAAAGAACTGGTTAGAGGTATTCCTTAAGTGGAGTTTTCTAAGGATGGACTGTGTGATGCTTGTCAGAAAGGAAAGCAGATCAAAGCATCATTCAGAAAGAAGCTTGATTCAACAATTGAAGAACCTCTGCAATTGCTACACATGGATTTGTTTGGACCAATCAATATGTTGTCCATCTCAAGGAAAAGATTTTGCCTAGTAATTGTAGATGATTTCTCAAAGTTCTCTTGGACATATTTCCTAAAGTCTAAAGATGAGGCTAGTGAAATCATCATCAATCACATAAGGCAGGTCAACAATCAACCTGATTTCAAAGCTAGAAGAATCAGGAGTGACAATGGAACTGAGTTCAAGAATTCTGTTATGGGAGCATTTTGCGAAGAGAATGAGATTATGCATGAGTTTTCAGCAGCAAGAACTCCACAACAAAATGGAGTAGTGGAAAGAAAGAACAGATCACTTATTGAAGCTGCAAGGACAATGCTTGAAGAATCAAAATTACCAACATACTTCTGGGCTGAAGCTGTAAATACTGCATGCTACACTCAGAATATTTGTTTGGTTAATCAAGCAAAGTGTATGAAACCCAACCAATTGTTCAAAAACAAGAAGCCAACCCTAAATTTTCTTCATGTCTTTGGCTGCAAATGTTATATCTTTAGAAATCAAACTGATCAAAATGGAAAGTTTGATGCTAAATCAGATAAAGGGATTTTTGTTGGATATGCTGTTGGTAAAGCATATAGAGTCTACAATCTAAGAACCAACATTGTTATGGAATCAATACATATTGTGTTTGATGATAAGAAGATTGAAGGACTACAAGATGGAGATTACCATGAGAGCCTCAAATTTGATAATATGGAGATGGTCAGTGATGATAGTGATGATGAAAGTGATCAGGAAACAATGACAAAGGATATTGCAGAAAACTCTACTACTAATGAAGCACAAAATTCAACATCTGTCGAGTTGCAAAATGCTTCATCCGTTGGGAGACAATCTGCTTTATCCATCGGGAGACAATCAGCTTCATCCGTCGGAACTCAAAATACACCATCCGTCGGGTCATCAAAAGAAGCTGAAAGTCAGAATAGATCACTCACAGAAAGTTCCCCTTTCTCAAATCAAAGATCCATAAACTCAGGGGGAGTTTCTAATAATCAAAACTCAATCACACATCAAGATAATAATGAGGCCTCTTCATCTAGAGCTAATCTACCTCAACAAAGAAAATGGACAAAGGATCACCCCTTTGAGCTCATCATTGGTGATGTATCTTCTAGAGTTCAAACAAGGAGAGCAACTCAAGAAGAATGTCTATATAGCAGCTTCCTATCTAAGGAAGAACCAAAGAAGGTAGAAGAAGCTCTATTGGATCCTGATTGGATTTTAGCTATGCAGGAGGAGCTAAACCAATTTGAAAGGAATAAAGTATGGAAGCCGGTACCCAAGCCTAAAGGAAAGAATCCAATAGACATCAAATAGGTATTCAGAAAAAAGATGGATGAAAATGGCATAGTAGTCAGGAATAAAGCTAGATTGGTTGCTAAGGGCTATTGTCAACAAGAAGGAATAGATTTTGATGAAACCTTTACTCCGGTTGCAAGACTTGAAGCCATCAGAATTTTCTTAGCCTATGCAGCCCATGCCAATTTCAAGGTCTATCAAATGGACGTCAAGAGTGCTTTTCTAAATGGAGATTTGGAGGAGGAAGTCTATGTGAGTCAGCCTCCTGGTTTTGAAGATCCAAATGTCCCAAATTATGTCTACTATCTTTTGAAAGCACTCTATGGACTTAAGCAAGCACCTAGAGCCTGGTATGACACTTTATCAAAGTTCCTTTTGGAAAATCACTTCACAAGAGGTACTGTGGATAAAATTTTATTCTTTAGAAATATTAATGGCTCTAGTATACTTGTTCAAATCTATGTAGATGATATTATATTTGGCCCTACAGATGAAGAACTTTGCAAAAAGTTTGCCAAATTGATGCAGAGTAAGTATGAAATGAGCATGATGGGAGAACTAACTTACTTTCTTGGTTTACAAGTTACGCAAGTTAGTGATGGAATATTCATTAGTCAAACTAAATATATTCATGATCTTTTAAAGAAGTTTGATCTAATGGATTGCACATCTGCAAAAACTCCCATGGCCACTGCAACTAAACTTGAAATAAACACTACTGAAAAGTCTGTGGATATTTCAAGTTATAGGGGCATGGTTGGTTCACTTCTGTACTTAACAGCTAGTAGTGTTAGGTCCCAATTTGTTTGTAGAAGGGGGGGTTGAATGCAAACAATACCGTTTAATCGAATAAAATGCGGAATAAAATTGTGAAACAAAATTCAAGTTAAATAAAACTTTTATTAAACTTGAAAGGTGTTACAACTACGGTATCGGTTACAAGGGATTAATCTCAAATCAATTATTACAAATTTAGAATAAATTTGACATGAACTTTTTCTATTTTTGTAATTAAAAGATCAAATGCTAAATGCGATTTGAGATTAAGTTCTAGGGATTTTAATCCGCTAGATTGATACACAAGAACAAGATAAGTATTTCTAGTTGATTGGATTTAACTTTACAATCTAGAAATTGATCTTGAAGTTGCAGATGAGATGTAATATTTTTCTGCTCCTTTTTCTTTTTGTTCTTGAGTATGTATTCTGTTTGATTGCCTGCTTCTTTTTTTATGAACTGGTCTTCTGTTTCTTTTAAACAACACAGCCGAGTAGATTGAATTGGAATGACAATCCTTTAAGCTTGTGAGACTTTCGGTAGGACAATGTTTACAACTAGCAAGACAATTAAAAATGAGCTAGCAAGACTTTCGGTATGACTATAGATTGTCATACCGATTGTCATATTAGTTCAAATAAATTGTCTTGCTGAATTAATAACTGATTTTAATCTAAACAGAAATTCTAATAAGACAATTAAATGTATTGGCATGACTTTCGGTATGACTATCAATTGTCATACCGATTGTCATACTAGTTCAAATGAATTGTCTTGCTGAATTTAAGCAGATTTTAAACCAATTAAAATCTTGTAAATCCTTAATATTAATTCTAAATTAATTAATCAATTTAATTCAATTAATCAATAAATTAATCTTTGCAGATATAATTTATTTTCTTAATTAAATTATATGACTTAATTAATTAATAGAGAATTAATACTAACCCTAAGCAGCATCCATTCTTCTGACAATCTTCTGAAAGTCACTGAGACTTATGAATCAATTCCGCCACTTCAATGCTGACACTCGATGTACTGTCTGGTTCATGAGTGACTAACTTTCGTGACGTTTCTTCATGTCTTGACTTTTATATTCTGATTGAATCCTTGTAATAAGTGATACCTTGACGAGATCTCTGTCACTTGATTAAATCCACGATCTTGATTTATATCACTGAGGCATGATCAAATTCTTGAACTTCTTCCAGTGAATCTTCAAGTCTGCAGATGAACAATGTTTCTTTATTCTTTGACAGATGTTACATTGTGAGATCTCTCTGATGATTAATCCACTATTTACTTATTACATTCTTATTTGAGTTGAGTTAAATACTCGAATAAACGAGTAGGCTATGACATATGCCTTTCAATCTCCCCCTATTTGCTTGTTAGACAATAACAACAAATACCTAGAGGATAACTCAACTAACAAATAAGAAAAAGATATAAACAGTAATGTAAAGTAAATAGCAGAAAAGTTCTGGATTATATTTAACATTTTCCAGATTCCAAATGAAATTTACAAGTGAATACAAGATAGATGTTCCTCTAGCCCGAACATATAACTACATTAGACTATCTTGATTCATAAAGCTCTAATCATATTACATTGAGTTTTGAGCTAATTGACTTCAGTTGTCTTCTCTTCTGACTTCACCTTCTTCTAAATCTTGAAGCAATTCCTTGTCAAAGACACGATCCTTTTCTGAAGTGAAGCTTGCTGGTCTGACTGGTTGAACTCCAACTGACTTCAGCTTATTCTTGAGTTGATTGTACCTTTTAACATTCTTTTCACAATAAGCTTGAATCAAGTCAGCAGCTTGAGTCTTCAACATGGATGAATATCCAGCAGTTCTCAAATGATGTTCCATCCAGACCAGATGCTTAGCTGAGTAGTCTTTAAGAGATTGTACATCTAGCTGACAGATTTGAAGACAATCAGACTTAAAGAATCTCACCTGATGAGGATTGTTGACCACTTGAGGACTAGCCCTGCTGGCAAACTCTTTAAGCCTTTCTCGAAGAACTTCATTCAATTCTGAGCTTCTTTTGACTTTGTTTAAAAGAACCCAAATCTCTGACAAAGAACGATTCTCAAATAGATGAAGTGACACCTTGAATGATCCTTCACTCTGACAATATACAAAAATGCTCATCTCATTTAGGGATCTATCAAAAGCAGCTATGATCCTTGAGACTTCAGTCTTGATAGCATTCATGTACATGTCATTGTTAGGATTTGAGATTTCCAGCTTGTCAAGAAGATGTAAGAACTGCCTATCATTGTTAGTGCTCAGCTGAGGCATATCGAGTACTCTCCTAGCTTCATCCCATTTTTCACCAATCTTTAGTCTGGCATCTCTTCTCCTTTCTTGAGCCTTAATGTCATGAAGACGTTGCTTTTGAAGAGTTTCTGTTCTTTGTATGTCTTTCCTCCTGTCAATGATCTGAGAGACCTTCTTGAGTTCAGCTTCTTTTCTTTTCATCTCTGACTGCTCCTTCTGAAATTCTTTCTCAAACATAGGATCCACTGTATCTTCCTCTTCCCAATCTTCAAAATCACTTTCCTCTTCAGCTTCAAATAACCCATCTTTATCTTCCTGAACTGGTTCAGTGGGAATGTCAAAAATATCAAAGTCATCCTGTTCTCCACTGTAGTAGAGATCATCAGCCTTTCCTTTGTTTCCAGCAGAGGTATCTTTTTCTTTCCCTTTGGCACTACTTCCTTTCTTCTCCCCCTTAGTTGAGGGATCCTCTTCTGATCTTCCTTTGGAACCTCCATCACCTCCAGAGCCTGATCCTCCACCAGACGGTCCTTCAAAATAAGTTCTTTGTTCTTCATTAGGGCAATGAGAATTCTTGATCATGTAATATAGGTGCTTCATCCCTTCATTGAGATGTTCCATGCCCGTCTCTATCTTTAGAAATCTTGAGGAGTCCAGTGAATGATTCATCTCAACGAGGTCTTCAAGAGAAGTCATTCTTGTGTGTAGAGAGCAGAAGTTGGATATGTCATCAGCTGATAAAGTTGGAGTGTCCTGAATAGAATTGAGCTTTGGTATTACAGTAGTCTTTAGATCTGAGATGTCATTCCTTATGATTGCAAGCTGATTGTTGACAGAGGTGGAAGAAGAAGACTGTTCAACCACTTGTGCTTTGAATGCTTGAGCTTCAGCTTGGCTTTTAGCAAGTTCTTCTTTTAGGGCAGCAATCTGAGCTAACAGGTTTACAGTATCAGTGTCTGTGTGTGCTCTCACCTGAATTTCACTCGTGTTTGGTTCACTCACCTCACGTGCATGTGTTTCTCTCAATATAATTGCTCGTGAGGAGTCTTCCTGTTGCTGTTCTTCCGTTCCTGCATTAAAAATCACCCTAGCCTCTTCAAGAGAGGTCAGTGGTGGTGCAATGGGAATTCGCGAGTCCCGATCCTTAGTCAAACCTATCAAATCTTTTGGAATAGATGTCTGAATTGCTTCAGGGATAGATTGACCGAGTTTCCCTCCACTTTCTCCAGATAAATCTGCGAGTGGAGAATCCCATAAGGGAGCCAGAGGTGTTTGATCTGGGAGGGGAGAAAATGACTCTATTAAGGATGGCGGAGAGTCAGATTTTCCCTCTGAAGCATGTGACTGCTCTTCTGCCGTAACTATGGCAGGCACTGTAACCGACTCTACGTGCACTCCTCGCTGTGTGTCCTGAGTATAATCTGGGGAAGTGTATGGTTCCATTGTGAGTAATGGAATTGTGCTTGACTCAGTACAAGATGCCATGGCCCTATGGCGAATTTCAATAGATGCATCCTGTTGAGAGAATGCCTCTAGAAACTGTTCATTGGCCATTTCAAAGTCCATGTCCTGTTGGGAGGACAAGGATGGGCTTTCAGATGCCTCAGAATATGTTTTTCTTTTCTTAGGAGGAGGCAGAGCTGAGGGTTCACTCATATTTAACAATGTACTACTTCCTAGTAATCTCCTGGGTAACATTTTAGACAGTGGGGGAGAGGTTGAGATAGAATGAGACTCTGTGTTTGGCTCTATGACCTGGGATTGAAGCTGTGGTTCTACAACTTCATGGTCAGCCCTATCAACCACTGGGGGTCTTTCAACAGAAGTAGGAAGGGAGTGAGAGTGAGGAATTACTACCTGTAATGGAAGAGCCTGGGTGGCTTGTACCACTGGAGGTTGAGGTTGCTGTTCATGGCCGGGAAGATTGAAAATAGGTAAAGGAATATAAGTGGCCATGAAAGCAGATACAAGTACTGGAACTTGCATGAATTTGAAGGTTGTGTCTTGGCGAGTGTAAATCTTTTTGCTAACTGGAGGGGGTTCGGTTACCGCAGAGTTAGCAAAAAGGGCTTTGTGTTCAGGTGTGAGTAGATGATCTGCTATAAGCATGAGAAAACGAGCATAGTAACATGATACCCTACGATTTGTAGAATGATCACGTAAAGCAGAAGTTAGACGTCTCAAGAGAATGGGAAAAAGTAGTTTGCCAAAATTGATCCTTTGATTGAAAACAACCGCAAGACCAATATACTGCAGAGTGGAAGTGATGTTATGAAAATTGGATTTTGTGCAGTTGGCAAACACTTTGGAAAGTGTATCGAAGAAAATATCCCATTCAGACACCAAATTTGATTTAGAAAGTTTGGTTAAATTGATCACCCCCTGATAGTGAATAACATTGAAAAAATTTGTGATATCATTTTCAGAGGGTAAATTACAGAAATTGTCTAGTGGAAAATTTAACGCACGATTAACGACTGTTTCATCAACTACATACTGTGTGTTTGCGACGGTGAATGAAAAAGATTTTGAATCATCGGCCACAGTAGAAGTTGTGCAAATTAGTCTAAGTAGATCGACGTTTAAAATCACATTTGATTTAATAGCAGAGCTAACAATCGAATGGTCATTTAAAAATCTAATCCATGGCTTAAATTTTTCAACATCACATTTTTCCGGATTAAAATAACCAACCTGATTATGCGCGACAATTTGGAAATTGAGAGCCATTTAAAATAATAATAAGACACACTCTTTTCAGAATTTTAAGAATAATATTAAGAAAATTCGAATTAATTAAATTAATTTAATAATTCGAATTAAATTAATTATAATCGAAAAATTTAGACAGAAATGTATCTCGTTAAAATTCTTAACTCACAAACACAGTTTTGAAAGACCAAACGACACAAATCAGAAATTAAAATAAGAAATAAAAATGCTCAAAATCAACAAACACAAATCGAAATAAAATAGAGATTTAACAAAAATTCAACAGCACCTTTGTATGTATATACTTGTATGTATATACCACAAAGTGATGAATTAGTAAGCTGAGTAAAAACTCGAGCAAAGGAGAATCAAAACAGATTTGAAGATGTTTTTGATCGAAGAGAGAGAAGAGAGAGAATGAGGAAACTGTTCGAATTTTTGAAAGAAAAGAAAAAACTGTTGTGATGGTTAAAAAAAACAACAAACGCCTTTATATAACAGCTGGTATGACAATCCTGGATTGTCATACCGATTGTCATACCAGGCAAAAGAAAGAAAATAACCGAAAAGAATAAGAATAAAACAAGTGATAATATATAACTGGTATGACAATCGGATAGTCATACCGATTGTCATACCAGTAGTAATAGTCATACCGATTGTCTTGCCAATATAAAACTATACTGAAAAACACTGAAATGACAATTATATTCGCAAATGACTTTCAGCAAGACAATTTCAATTGTCTTGCCGATTGTCATTCTGGAAATAAAAGGATTTCACACAGAATTAATATGAAAATAAGTATATATATATATAAGTACTGAAATGATTTTCAGCAAGACAATTTCAATTGTCTTGCCGATTGTCATTTCAGTAGAAAGACACTCAAATATGTACAGAAATTATATAACAAAATAACAAAACTGAAATACAGACCTATAATATTTACAGAACCAAAGACAATATATCAGAATTTATTATTTTTATTCCAAAAATAGATTTCTGTTGAATTTTAGCAAATAAAATTCATAGAAAAATATTTTTAGAGAAAATAAAATATTCTGAGATATTTTAAATTAACAAGAAGGGAAAATAAAAATAGATAAGATAATATATATTACATAGAAATAAGCAAGAAATATGATAAAATGATAACATAAATTTGCAAATGAATTTTTCATTTATGAAAAATTCATTTGTAAATTCATTCAAGAACAGATCTCAGATATTAACTAAATTAATCACTAAAACTATTCAACATGCCCAATTTACCAACTAATCTGGTAAATGTGGATTCGTCAAGTGGTTTAGTGAAAATATCTGCTATTTGTTCTTCTGTTGGAACAAAAAATAGTTCAACAGTACCATTCATGACGTGCTCTCTAATAAAATGATACCTGATGTCAATGTGCTTTGTCCTCGAGTGCTGCACAGGGTTGTTGGTGATGGCTATTGCACTTATGTTGTCACATAAAATAGGAATCTTGTTCAATACAGAGCCATAGTCTCGTAGTTGGTTCCTAATCCACAAGATCTGAGCACAGCAGCTTCCAGCAGCAATATATTCAGCCTCGGCCGTTGAGTTGGAAACTGTTTGCTGTTTCTTGCTGTACCATGAGACTAGCCTGCTTCCTAGGAATTGACAACTTCCTGAGGTGCTTTTCCTATCAACAACACTTCCTGCATAATCTGAATCTGTATATCCGACAAGGTTAAAACCAGATTCTTTAGGGTACCAAATACCTAGATTTGGTGTTCCCTTAAGATATCTTAAGATTCGTTTAACAGCAACGAGATGAATATCTCTAGGATCCGCTTGGAACCTTGCACATAAACATGTAGCATACATAATATCTGGTCTACTTGCAGTAAGATAGAGTAACGAGCCAATCATACCTCTGTAGCTTGTGACATCTACATTAATGGAGTTTTCACATGGTCCAAGCTTGACAGCTGTAGTTGATGGAGTCCTTGCTGATGCAGAATCCTCTAGATTGTACTTTTTGAGGAGTTCCTTGAGATACTTGGATTGACAAATAAATGTTCCATCTAACCTTTGATTTACTTGTAATCCAAGAAAGAACTTCAGCTCTCCCATCATGCTCATTTCAAACTTGCTGTGCATTAACTTAGCAAATCTCTTACAGAGATTATCATTAGTAGACCCAAATATTATATCATCCACATAGACTTGGACTAATATAGTATCCTTCTTATGTGTTTTAGAAAAGAGAGTTTTGTCTATGACACCTCTAATAAAGCTATTTTCAATAAGAAATTCAGAGAGAGTGTCATACCATTTTCTTGGAGACTGTTTTAGCCCATAGATAGCCTTGAAAAGAAAGAAGACAAAATCCAAATGATCTGGATCTTCAAAACCAGGAGGTTGCTCTACATATACCTCTTCATCCAGCTTTCCATTCAGAAAGGCGCTCTTGACATCCATTTGATAAACTTTAAAGTTTGAAAATGCTGCGAATGCCAGAAATATCCTGATGGCCTCAAGTCTAGCCACTGGAGCATAGGTTTCATCATAATCAATGCCTTCAGCTTGAGAATACCCTTTAGCTACTAGTCTTGCCTTGTTTCTTGTAACCACACCATCTTCATCTAGTTTATTCCTGAATACCCACCTAGTACCAACAGCTTTCTTGTGTACAGGCCTAGGTACCAGTTTCCAGACTTGTTGACTTTCAAACTGATTGAGTTCATCTTACATAGCAATCACCCAATCTGGATCAGTCAGTGCTTCTTCAATTTTCTTAGGTTCCATCTCAGAAAGAAATCCTGAGAACAGACACTCATTTTGAGTAGCACGTCTAGTTCTGACTCCAACATCTGGATCACCAATAATCAACTCAAAAGGGTGAGCTTTATTCCAGACAGTCTGTCTTGGAAGATTTGATCTTGATGATTCGCCTTGAAATTCATTGTGATGTTGTGTCCTACTAGATGATCCTTCAGCATCTCCCCCTGAGTTGTTGCCATGTTGACTTGAAGATTCTCCGTCAGTAGCAGTGGTATCTCCATTGTTGCCAAAGTTTCCATCACTATTACCTTGAGTATCATCAGGATTAACAGGTTCTTCACCAGCAACAACCTCAGGTTCTTGACCATGTTCTGATTCTGAATCTAACGTATCATCAAACTTCAGTTTCTCAGAAGGATCTTCAGTTTGGATACTAGGGAGTTTAGTGTCATCAAATGTAACATTGACACTTTCAGTTACTTTGTGTTGATCAATGATATACACTCTATATGATCTTCTTCCATATCCAACAAAAATACCCTCATATGCCTTTGCCTCGAACTTACCACGACGATCATCTCCATCCTTGAGCACAAAGCATCTGGCCCCAAATACATGAAAGTATTTGATAGAAGGTTTCTGTTCATTCAAAATCTCATATGGAGTTTTCATGAAGTCTTTATTGATTAGAGTTCGATTCTGAGTATAACATGCAGTATTGACACCTTCAGCCCAAAAGTACATTGGAAGACCTGATTCACTTAACATCGTTCTTGCAGCTTCAATCAATGTACGATTCTTCCTTTCTACCACTCCATTTTGCTGAGGGGTTCTAGGAGCTGAAAATTGTCTGGTAATCCCTTTGTCTGTACAGAATCCATTGAGAAGTGCATTCTTGAATTCTGTCCCATTATCTGACCTTATTGCTCTAACAGGGACGTTAGAATCTAACTCAATCATCTTGATATGATCAATCACAACTTGTGGTGTTTCATCCTTAGAGTGAAGAAATAAAACCCACGTATACTTGGAATAGTCATCAACTATCACAAGACAGTAACACTTCTTTGACATAGAAAGGATATTAACTGGACCAAATAAATCCATGTGCAATAATTGCAGAACACCAGTTATGGAAGATGTGTCAGTGCCTTTGTGACTTGCTTTCTTTGACTTTCCTTTCTGGCAAGCCTCACATAGTCCTTTTGGAGAGAATTCCAGCTGAGGCAGACCTCTTACCAATTCTCTTTTGACAAGAGAATTCATTGTTTTGAAATTGAGATGGGAAAGTATCTTGTGCCATAGCCAACTCTCATCTGACGATGCCTTTGCATAGAAACAATTGACTTCAAGATTGCTTCCAGAGTTCATGTCAGCTACGAACAGATTTCCTTTCCGGATTCCCATTAAGGAGGGTTTTTCACTTTTCTTGTGCAGAATCTGACACTTCAGCTTGTCGAATAAAACATTGTAGCCGTTGTCACAGAACTGACTAATGCTAAGCAGATTGTGTTCAAGTCCTTGCACAACATATACATTTTCAATGATAACATTTCCAGCTAGCAAACAGCCATATCCCTCCGTTAAACCTTTGCTGTTATCTCCAAAGGTAACCACTGGGCCAGCTTTCTCAACCACATTTGATAGCTGGGCTCTATCTCCGGTCATATGTCTTGACGATCCGCTGTCAAGAATCCACACTACCGGTTGTACCTGTTTAATGCCCTGCAATACAAATGGATTAGAACTTCTTTGGAACCCAAGATTGGCTGGGTCCGGCATACTTGTAAAATTGGCCTTTATCAGGCAAAACAACATTCTTAATTTCAATATTCTCAACGTTCTCAATGACTGAACATTTGACCTTGTGAACAGCCTTGACAAATTTCTGGTTAGGCTTAGGCACAAATGTCTCCTTTCTAGCTTTAGGAGGACTAGCAGTCTTAGACCTATCATGCTTTCTATTATTCACATGCTGACGAGGAGTAGTCTTATCATTAGAAACATGCTTACCATTAAAATAAGCAAACAATAGATTAAAAGCACAAGACATACAATCAGGAACACCACATGCTTTATGAGAAGGATTAACAATAGGCAACTTATGCATGGTAAACATGGCATTTGTGTTATCCAACCCATGTGTGTCTGAGTTAGTCTCAGTTGCTTCCACAACCTTGACTGGAACTTTTGACACACTTGACTTGGAGACATCTTTCCCATTAGCATTATCTTCAGCACGGATTTCTTCTTGAATAATAAAAGAGGTCTCATCAAATGGTTCAGCAATTGATTCTTTATAGAGGGGTTCATCAACACCCTTAAGCACATGTGGTACTTCCCTGCCTTTAGCACATACATGAGGAGGGGAGTTTATGCCTAATTTTCCAATAGCAGCATTGTAATCATAACCTATTCCATGTGTTTGATTAACAACTTGCTTATTGTAAAACTCTTTGGACTTCGAACAAGAATTAAAGTAAGCTTTAACCTTAGCCTCAAGACCGGTGATCTTGTCTTTGAGAATAGTTTCGAGTTGTCTATAACAGTCAACTCTATTCTCTAGAAAAGATACTTATTCTTTTAGTTTATCTTGATTAATGTGCACAAGTCTTAATTCATTGACCTCTTTCTCAAGGTCTTTGATTTGTTGATTTAACAATTCATTATCACGACGAGCATAATCTAAGGAACCTCCTAGATGATAAACTAATTCAGCATCAGTAAATTTTACCTCTTTTCTTGACGATGAGGTGCTTGCATTACTAGCCATGAGAGCAAGATTCCCAACTTCTTCATCTTCACTGTCAGTATCATCCCAGCTTCTTCCCTTTGCCAGGTACGCCCTTTCAGATTTACTCTTTTGATTAGAATCGTAAGAGTTCTTCCTAGCTTGTTTTGGCTTCCTGCATTCTGTGGCAAAGTGTCCCAACTCATTACAGTTGAAGCATCGAATGGTGCTTCGATCAACCATCCCTGTTTTATACCCACCACTGCTGGTGTTAGAGGATGAAGATCCACCTTTCTGGAATCTGTTGTAGTTGGACTTGTACTTGAACTTGGGATTCCTTTTGAATCTGACATTTGAGAATCTTTTGACAATCAGGGCCATTGACTCATCCTCCAATTGCTCCAGTTCTTCCAAGGAATAATAATCATCTCCCGATTGATTTGTAGTAGGAGAATCAAATTCTGCTACTATCACATTATCTTCAACCTTGGAAGACTGTACCATTCTTTCTGACTGTTGAGATTGTTGTTGATATTGTGGTTGTTGTTGTTGTTCATCAGCTACTAGAGCAGTAGACGTGCTGACCACTCTTCCTTTCCCGTAAACTTCCTTCTGCTGAATCTGCTCCAACTCATAAGTCTTTAACACACCATAGAGCCTTTCCAAAGAAATCTCACTCAGATCTCTTGCTTCTCTTATGGCAGTGATTCTATGTTCGAGATGAGTTGGCAGTGTTAAAAGGAACTTTTTGTTGACCTCCCTGATGGAATAGTATTTACCATTAATGTTCAGGTTGTTGATCAATGCATTGAACCTCTCAAACACTTCAGTGATTCCTTCTCCTGGATTGGATTTAAAGTATTCATACTCAGAGGTTAGGATTTCTAGTTTGTTCTCCCTAACTTCCTCTGTGCCTTCATTAATAATCTCAATAGTTTCCCAGATATGTTTGGAATCTTTACAATTCATCACATGTCTATTCATCAGGGGATTAAGGGAATCTACTAAGATTAATTGAAGGCTAGCATCCAGGGAAGCTTCTTCTATTTCAGCAGGAGAGAAGTCCTCAGGATCCTTCACATAAGTTCTCGCTTTGGTGATCACCACATCATTTTCTATTACTTCTGGTTCCATAACCATAGGAATTTTTGGACCCTTCTTCAACACTTGCAAATATTTGGGATTAGCGACCTGTAAAAACAGTAGCATCTTCTTCTTCCACATAACATAATTTTCTTTATCGAAAAGTGGAATTTTAACGGTTCCAACTTTTTGTGTAGTCATTATGAATTTTTTGAGTGAATAAAAAATTCAAGAAGTGAAAGAAACACAAAAGTCTAGGATCTAGATTTATACGTTAATCAGAAGGCTCTGATACCAATTGTTAGGTCCCAATTTGTTTGTAGAAGGGGGGGTTGAATGCAAACAATACCGTTTAATCGAATAAAATGCGGAATAAAATTGTGAAACAAAATTCAAGTTAAATAAAACTTTTATTAAACTTGAAAGGTGTTACAACTACGGTATCGGTTACAAGGGGTTAATCTCAAATCAGTTATTACAAATTTAGAATAAATTCGACATGAACTTTTTCTATTTTTGTAATTAAAAGATCAAATGCTAAATGCGATTTGAGATTAAGTTCTAGGGATTTTAATCCGCTAGATTGATACACAAGAACAAGATAAGTATTTCTAGTTGATTGGATTTAACTTTACAATCTAGAAATTGATCTTGAAGTTGCAGATGAGATGTAATATTTTTCTGCTCCTTTTTCTTTTTGTTCTTGAGTATGTATTCTGTTTGATTGCCTGCTTCTTTTTTTATGAACTGGTCTTCTGTTTCTTTTAAACAACACAGCCGAGTAGATTGAATTGGAATGACAATCCTTTAAGCTTGTGAGACTTTCGGTAGGACAATGTTTACAACTAGCAAGACAATTAAAAATGAGCTAGCAAGACTTTCGGTATGACTATAGATTGTCATACCGATTGTCATATTAGTTCAAATAAATTGTCTTGCTGAATTAATAACTGATTTTAATCTAAACAGAAATTCTAATAAGACAATTAAATGTATTGGCATGACTTTCGGTATGACTATCAATTGTCATACCGATTGTCATACTAGTTCAAATGAATTGTCTTGCTGAATTTAAGCAGATTTTAAACCAATTAAAATCTTGTAAATCCTTAATATTAATTCTAAATTAATTAATCAATTTAATTCAATTAATCAATAAATTAATCTTTGCAGATATAATTTATTTTCTTAATTAAATTATATGACTTAATTAATTAATAGAGAATTAATACTAACCCTAAGCAGCATCCATTCTTCTGACAATCTTCTGAAAGTCACTGAGACTTATGAATCAATTCCGCCACTTCAATGCTGACACTCGATGTACTGTCTGGTTCATGAGTGACTAACTTTCGTGACGTTTCTTCATGTCTTGACTTTTATATTCTGATTGAATCCTTGTAATAAGTGATACCTTGACGAGATCTCTGTCACTTGATTAAATCCACGATCTTGATTTATATCACTGAGGCATGATCAAATTCTTGAACTTCTTCCAGTGAATCTTCAAGTCTGCAGATGAACAATGTTTCTTTATTCTTTGACAGATGTTACATTGTGAGATCTCTCTGATGATTAATCCACTATTTACTTATTACATTCTTATTTGAGTTGAGTTAAATACTCGAATAAACGAGTAGGCTATGACATATGCCTTTCAAGTAGGCCAGATATAATGTTTGCTACTTGTCTTTGTGCTAGATTTCAGGCTGATCCTAGAGAATCTCATTTAGTAGCTATTAAGAGAATTTTCAGATATCTCAAGGGAACACCGAAACTTGGCATTTGGTACCCTAGAGATTCTGGTTTTGATCTAACTGGTTATTCAGATGCATATTATACAGGTTGTAAAATAGACATAAAAAGCACAACATGAACCTGTCAGTTTCTAGGAAACAAGCTTGTGTCCTGGTTCAGTAAAAAGCAAAATTCGATTTCTACTTCTACAGCTGAAGCTAAATATATTGCTGCTGGGAGATGCTGTGCACAAATTCTATGGATGAAAAACCAATTGTTGGACTATGGTTTACAAGTGGATAGGATTCCTATTTTCTGTGATAATACAAGTGCAATTGCCATCACTGAAAATCTAGTACAGTATTCAAGAACAAAGCACATAGACATCAAGTACCACTTTATAAGGGAACATGTGATGATTGGTACCGTGGAACTGCATTTTGTTCCAAGTGAAAAACAACTTGCAGACATATTTACCAAGCCACTGGATGAATCCACCTTCTCAAGGTTGGTAAGTGAGTTAGGTATGCTTAATTATTCTTGAATCATTTTAGATATCTTGCAAGTTATAATGCAACCAGAATTTAATTGATTTTTTCAGTTTTGGCTGAAATTTTGGCTAAGTCAAAATTTACATCCCGACGGATGATCATTATTCATCAAGTTCGATCATCCGTCGGAATACAATTTGTTAATAAAATCAATTATTTTTCAGGAATATTTTATAACTCGACGGATAACTGATTTATCCTCATCCGTCGAACTGTCTCAACCCTAGCCGTTAATTCTCTGAACATTATCCATCGAGTATACTTACAGTTTGTAAGCATTACACGACGGATAAGTGACAGAATTTTTACAGTTTATTTTTAAACGGCTATTTTGGGAAATTTTTATTGGTCACTTTATTTTACTTTATTATTTTTGACAGTTATTTTCTGAGATAGTATAAAAGCAATTTCACTTTTATTCATTTCTTTTATCATTCTCAAGATTCAATTGCTCTAATTTCTTTCTTCTCAAAAGCAAACTCTCTCTCTCTCTCTGCAAATTCTAAATCTCTAACAATGGCACCTGTAGTGAAAATCATGTCTCAAACTGGTTATATCTATGAGAAAAACAACTTCTCAGCTTTGGTGAACAAGGAGATTCAACAGTCTGGTGACTATCACAAAATGATGGATTTCGTGAAGAACTACAAACTCAACTATGCCATGCTGGAATCACCCACCATTTACTGTGAGGTTGTTGAAGAGATATGGACAACTGCAGTGTACAACTCAACAGACAAAACCATCACATTCACTTTGAAAGGTAAGCAGCTTTGCATAAATAGTGATGTAATTAAAGCATGCTTCAAGATTCCTGATAACACTGTAACTGCCTCACACACAGACTCTGACATTGTTGATATACTTAATTCCATGAGCTATGCACTCACTACTTCTAAATTAAGTGAAATTAGGAGGTTGGGTCTTAGGAAGGAATGGAATTATTTGTGTGATGTAGTAACTAAGGTGTTTCCTGGTAAAATTAGTAACTTTGATCCTATAAACATTTCTATGCTTAATATGCTTTACATGCTAGTTAATGATAAATACTTCAATTTCAGTGATTTAATTTTGTTTGAGTTAGGCTTTAAGTTAGGAGAGGTTAATAAGAGAGGTAGAAGTGTCTATTATGCTAGATTTTTCATGATGCTTGCTAACCATCTTGTTGGGGAAATTATAATTGAGAACCCAACCAAAAAGCTGAATTGTTGGGTTCAAGAAAGATGGATAATTGCATATTTAAACAGAGCAAACCATCACAAGGAGGTTCCCTTGTTTTACTTTCCAGTAATGGAGGGACCTCAGGTAAGTGAGGTAATTTCTTTTGTCTCCACTCTTCCAACTTCACAAATTTCTTTGCTTTCTAGTGTAGCTATGACAATTGTGTCAATGACCCAACTGTTGCCTACCCAAGCTACCAAACCAACAAGAGTTTCAAAATCCAAAACTAAGAAAGCCCCCTCTGATTTCTTTCAAAAGAAAACAGTTGTAAAAACCACCAAACCTAAAGAGGGGAGTGTGAAGGTGGGTAAGAAAGGTGAGGGACAGGGTGAAAATCAAAGAAGCCCTAAGAATAAGGATGGAGAGGTGAGAGATTCCCAGCCTAGCCACACTGCAGTTTCTCAACAAACTGCAGTGCTTAATAAGGATTCTAGCTCATTTCTGGCTTCATCCTCCCAAAAGGATGTTACCATTGAAACAAGCTCTCAACCAAGAGCACAGGCCAAAAGGGTAAGGGACACAAGCTCACCCCAAACTTATACTAGAAAAAAGAAACCAAAAACCCTTGGGGATGCACAGGGTTCACACACTGTGCAAACTGGTGCTAAAGACACAGTCACTGCACCTTCTCAAAGTTAGGTTGATGTGGCTCCAATAAATGTGGAGCCACAACTAAAATCTCTAATAATTGAAGCACCTAATACACCAAACTCTCCCACACACTCATTGGATGTTGACATGATAAACACATCACTTCCAAATTCTCCATCTTTAACTCTCTTGAAGAAGCCAAAAATCCAAGCAAGTGAGCATCATCTTCTTGATGATTTGTTGGCTCACTTGCCATTCTTTCTGAGACTGTTGAGACATTTGTGCCAAAATTTTCATCAATCTGCACAGAGTCCATAATAGTCTCCACTCCAAACTCAATTATTTCTTCTATCCCGATGGATATCTTTCATCCGTCAAGTAGTGATTGTATCCCGACGGATAAGCTTAACAGCAGTCATCCGTCGGATTGTCAAACTGCTAACCCGATTATTACAAGTGCAGATGACTTAGTAGTAGTGCAATCACTCCTAGGACTAAGGGAAGGGAGTGATTTGAGTGAGAGTCTGGGTTGCTCCCAAGGAAAAGGAGAGGAAAAGAGTGATCTACTGCAGTCCATTTCTTCGGGACTGGCAAAAGTGAGTGAAAGGAGTCCCACCTTAGATGGTGAAGGTGAGGGTGTGAGGGTGGGGAGCCAAGGTGAGACCTTGATGCAAGAAAAGAGAGATAATGAGAGAAATGCAGGTACAGGAGATATAAGGGTGTATGTCATTGCAAGTGAGTTAATGAATGTCCAGGATGCAAATAGGGAGGGACTATTTCAGCAAAGTCAAGCTGTTATAGATTCTACCTCCGTGGATGCTGAGACATTTACTCACCCTGTTCCAGCATACCAACTTCTAGCTGGACAGATCAATGACAATGCAGAAAGGATGCTAAATTTGGTGCACACCATACAGTCTATGCAAAGAGCAAAAGATGCAATTACAGCTCTGCCCTCTATAGCTGGTGATATTGACTATGAGACTGGTGGTTCAGAAGATTTCTTTGGTGGTGAGGATGCAGAAAGTGAAGAAGGGCCATTGGACATAGGGGGAGAAGTAGGCCCTAGTTCCAGATCAGGCATGCCATCATGGGCCTTCTCAACGCAATGTGATGAATACTATTTCAAGACAACACTCATCCAACTTATCAGTCAAACACACTCTGCTCTTCAATCAACAACAAATACCAGCACCAAGAAGCTTCTTCAAGCACATCTTGCTTCTCTTCAATTGCAACAAATCCAAGGTTTTAAACATACTCAGGATGTCACCTCTATCAAAGGTGAAATTGATCAAATGAAGAGGGACATTTCTGACAGATTGGATTCTAAACTTCCAGAAGCTATAATTCTTGACATTAAGAGACAACTCAGGAAGAATTCTGATCTTGCCACAAAGATAAATTCCTTAGATACCAGAATGACAGCAATGGAAGCCTCTCTAACAGAAATTCATCTCCACCAAGCATAACAAATAGACTTTCTTCAAAGGCTAGTGGCAGCACAAACCTCCTCTTCTACTCAACTTGCTGATAACAAAAAGGGGGAGAAAGAAACCTCTTATAAGGGAGAAAGCTCAATTGTCTTATTCAGTCAAGGGAAATCAAGAAGTGAGGGGGAGCAAAAGGTTCTCAATGTTCAAGTAAGTAAAGCAATTGTGCCCATAATTGTTTTCACAAAGCCACCTGCTAAAGATAGCATAGATCTAATCAAAGAAGCAGTAGCCAATTTGAGAGCAGCTGAGAAGAAGCAATTGAGTCCAATCAATTGGAAGAAAATTGGTGAGAACATCCAAAAAATATTTGGCCCAACACAGAAGCCAGACAAAGTCTTCAATCATCACTCTAAAGTAATGAAAATCTCTGTGAATGATATAAGTATGAACTATCTGGAAAGGGGTCAAACTTCCTATGTCAAGTCTCCAAAGAAAGATCTCATCATGAAGGCCAAATGGAACTATCCTAAGGGTTCAGACAAGAATCCTATGGATACAATGTTTGAGAAACCAAAGTCAGATGAAACGAAACTGTTGTCAAGATCTATTGCATTCTACAAGGATCCAGCTGAATCGGTATTAAAAAGAAGAATTGCCAAAATTTACAGAAATGGTAAGGAGATTTGTGTGGTGGTTGGACACCCACTGTTTGTGGAAGCTAAGAAGGAAGAGAAAGAAAGAATCAAGCTAGAGAAGAAGCAAGCTGCTTTGGATGCTAAGAAGCAAAAGCAAAAGAAAGAACAAGTTGCTATCTTGGCCAAGCTTCAAGCTGTAAAAACCATAACAGAACCTCCTGTACAACCAACTGTAATCACTGAACCTAAGGATCTGAAAATGCAAGAAGAATCACAGCAGAAAAGAAGGTTTAAATACAAAATTCATTCCAAGAGGAAAGTGGACTTTGATGAAGAGGAATTGGAAGATCAGTTTCCCAAAAAGCCTACAAATACAACTCAGACATCAAAACCCTCAGTGGTATTTAAAGAATTCAAAGTGGTTTATCCAACAAGAAATATTCATGGTGAACCAATTATTCCCAAGGATGAGCCAGTAGACTGGGATAGTTTACCAATTCCTGAGCTAAATTTGCCCATCTTCAAGACAAAGACTAGAGCCAGCAAGAAAGTGAAGCATGTATCTCTCTAATCCAAAGCTCTAACCAAATCCCAACCCACAGTCAACAAGAGAGAACTCATGTACATTTGTGATATCAAGGAATTTTCAGACTTGAATCTCTACTTGAATGAATTGGAAGAAGTGAGAGGAATTAATGCTTACAGACATCTTCCTGAAAGACTGGTATTCAAATACAAGGGAGGGAAAGAGATGACATGGCCTCTTCACAGGATTCTCCAAGAAAGCCAATCTTTTCTGATTAAAGTCTACTCATCCTTCAAGAAGAACTTTGGATACAATGTGACTGCAAGAAGAACAGTTCTAAAGAGGATTGAGGAACTAAGGAGTACTAGAGCCAAAGATGCACTTCCAAAAACTCTATCCATTCCCTTTACAGGAAAGAGAGTGCATCTAAGGCCCTATTGGCTGATGGAGTTCATGGATGAAAAAGGTGTCAGAAGATTCTTCAGAATGGAGGACCAACTAAGTAACTCTAGCAATGACTCTTTTGGAAATGCAGGAAATGCTAAATCTCTTAGAAGCTGATGAACTAGAATTCTACAGACAACTTCAGAATCAAATTGAAGAAAGCAACAGAAGGCTTGGGAAGAAATCTAGACAATCAAAGAAATAGATCTATCTGCTCAGACTAGAGGAGCATCTGGATAACAATTGTGAGCAATTTCTTTGTGTACTTTGCATTGTTCAACTTTCAGCAATATTGTTGCACTTATTAGTTTCATCTACTATTTTTCAATATGTATTTTCTTTTTGGGTGTTTTGTTATCATCAAGTTTCTCTTAATTTATGGCTACAATTCCAGTAAACATAAATTGGGGGAGATTGTTAGGAATATATTGTGTACTTGATGATAAGCTAAACAAAACACCTTAGTAGATTTAACTTAGTGAATTTTGTAGCACCAGAGGGATGATCAATTATAGTCCCGACGAATGATTCAATATAGTCCCGACGGATAACTAATTGATATCCATCGGGTGAGTAGCTTATGTAACAATAAGTCATGTAGCATATTTCTGCAAAGAACTTTGTATAGTTTCTGTAGTAGCTTATGAGTCATGGAGACTGCTAGTAAATGTGCATAATAGGTTGATTAAATGTAAATATAAGATGTCTTGTAATTCTGCACAAATGAAATGGAGTCAAGTGATAAATGGCTACCCGACGGATGATTAACAAAGCTACCTGACGAATGATCAACAAGGCAACCTGACGGATAACAAGCTTCTACCCAACGGATGATCAATTCAAACATCTGTTGACAGTGACAACATGTAACGACCGGCAAATTTACATTGTATTATATCATATTTATAATAAAATATGTGTATTAATATGTCATTTATATGTGATTAAATGCGTTGAGTCATTAAACCCTAACTGCTACGTGTTACGTGTTATCTGTTTTAATTCAAACGTGTTTTGGATATTTATTGAGTGTTTTATTGTAAGTTATATATTTTATATCAAAACCGATACAGCTCAAAACCATGTTTTAAAAGCCCGTATTTCAAACAAAATCATTGGCCCTATTTTGCCAAAAATGCCCTATACTATATCGCTATTCTGAACCCCTAGACGTTTTACAAATTTACCTTTTTTCGCGAAAAATAACTTTTCCGGACCCCTTCGGATACCAAAAACCCCACAAAAATCACATTTTTATTTTTATATGATCATGAAATTATCATATATCATTTTTCTTTGCACTTTTGTAATATTCAAAATTTTTGGGAATTTTTGACATTAATTTTGTATTTATTAAATATTTAAAAATTCAATATTAATACCCAAAAATTATAAAAATTGGGGCCAAATATTTTTATTAGGAGTGTAATTAGCCCCTTAATTTTATTTAGGGGTATTATTTTACATAGTATAAATAGTTGATTTTTCAGTAATTAATTATTAATTAATTATAAAAAAATCAGAAAATAAACAGATGATTAAGAAAAGGGGGATTAGGGTTTGTTGGTAAAGAACAGGGCAGAAATTCAAGCAAGGATTTGAAGGTGATTCTGTTAACCAAATCGGACATGTAACTATCCGTTTTGAAGCCTGTGATTCGTAGTTTTCGATTATGTAATCAATTTTGCTGTTGGATTTCTTGATTTTTAATTCGTAATTTCGAGTTTAGTTCTTGAATTCGGGTTTTACAAATCGTTAGTTGTTTGATGTTATTGTTGTTGGGGATGATTAGATCGTCAAAAACCGAGTTGATTAACCCCGGTTTCGATTGTTGTTGCTTCGGGTTTTGTCTCACCGGAAAGCGGCATCGCCGCCGCTGTTCTAGGTTCTGCCGGCGTCGGGCTCGTCGAGGACGAAGGGGAAACAGTAGAGGGACATCGTCTGTATTGCTGTGCATCAGGAACGAGGAAGAATCGGACTAGAATCACGACGTTTGGTCGTGTTTTCTCGCCGGAACAATCACCGGCGGCGAAGCCGCGGTGACGTTCTTCGTGACCCGATAACCCGGAGTCGACCCGGTTTGCAACCCGGTTTCGACCCGGGATTGATCCATGAAAACCCTAACCCTTTTTCTGTGTTGTGTTTCTGATATTTTAATATTTATTCTATTTTCTAAAAATCAGAAAATTAGTTTTAGCAATTCTAAAAATTAAATAAAAATTAGTTTAAATTCTGAAAAAAAAATCTTATAATTAATTTTTAAATTATTTTATTAAATTATAAATTTGAATTTAATTATTTAATTAATTATTTAATTATTTATCTAATTATTTATTAGTTATCTAATTAATTAATAATTAGGTAATTAATTAATAATTAGGTAATTAATTAATAAATACGAATTACAAATAATTAAATAATAAGATTAATAATTCGATAATTAGCTAATATTACGAGTAGTGATTCGATAATGAGAATTATTATTCGAGCAATAATTATTCGAAGAATGTCGTAATAATTAGTTGTATCGTATAATTAAATACCGATAATCGATTGAATCGTATAAATTGTAATAATAATCGTAATAATTCAATAATTATACGAGAAAGGTGAATGATTCATATTTATACGAGTAATTGATTATTGAGTTGGATTATGATTCTAATAATGACTCAATTATTCAATAATTAACGTACCAGTTAATGATATCGATTATTTATTTATAAATAATCGATCTAATCGAATAAATAACGATGAGTTGTAAATATTTGTAATAAATTGTGATTAATCCTAATAATTTGGGATTAATTATTTTAAATTATTAAATTATTATTTATTAATTATTTATTAGATATTTATTTATTAAATATTTAAAAAGTGATTAATTATATCGATAATTAGTCACATAATTTTCAATAAGTCATAACTTATTCATTTTAACTCCAAAAATTATAAAAAAAATTATTTTTGACTTTGATTTTCTTAAATAATTATTTAAAAATTATTTTTGGATTTAAAATTTGCAATAATTATTTATATTGAATAATAAATTGAATTATCAGTGTTTAATTGATAATAATTCAACCGTTAGTCCGATTGGAGCGAAACGAAAGCCTGTTGACTCAGAAAAATGAATTCTTTTCACTAAAAATAATATGAAGACCTAATTTCTTCTCGAAATTAGTTGACCTTATTGATTGCTTGATTATCAGTTGAAATACGTGCCGAGACGAGTTCGAAAAATTCGGGAAAAATGGGAACTGAAGCAAAAGGTGATCAATGGAGCAATCAGCGAGTCGATTTTGATTCTAAAAATTATTTTAACTATAAAAATGATTATGTGCTTATGTGCTTATGTGTATTATGTGGTTAATCGAGTCTTACTTGCTTATATGTGATATTCGAGTCGGTTATAAGCGTATGGGTAGATAGTAGGAACAAAATTGAAGTCGATTTAAGGTGCAACCGAAGTACAAAATGAATTAACCAGTCTATTTTGCTAACAGAAACTAAGCCAGCAAGGCAGGTCAAGTAGGGGATAGACGGAAGTGATTTAATTGCAGTAAGTCGCACAGAAGGCAAGTTTCTCCTCTATTCTATTTTTCAGAATAGTGATATTCTCTTCAAATTATTATTACAATTGCACTCTTTTAATTCTCTTGTTCATATTTCATTTGATTTCTTGATTTATTCTTTTCATTTGAATTCATTATTCATATTCCAATTATTATTCACAATTATTGATATAATTTGGTGATTGGAATATATCAAAGTATATCGATTGTTCCGGTTGCTATTCCAGGGACTGGATAACACTACTTTTAGGGATTAAGTTTACTTAATCCTAAGGACCGGGACATAACCAGATCCTTGAGATGGGTCGTAGTGCATGGGTGCCCGACATGATCTATATAGTGAGATATAGATCTGCACTATATCCTGGCTGATCAGCAGGGTATAGCTGCGAACTTGAGTCCAGTTTAGTTCATTCGCATTCGCCAGTAATGGCCTTGTTTCTATTCTTATGAGGTTATATCTTTGCAGATATACCTAGGTTACAGATTCAATTATAATACGTTAACACTGTTTATATTTTGTGGACTTGTTGAGCAATTTTTGGCTCACCCCTTTTTGTTGTTATTCACCTTATTGTTTTCAGTTAAGAAAGAATATGAAACCCATCAGGACACGAGTGGTAAAGAAGTGGGTCAAGCCTCGGGATCCTCTCATACCCAAGGTGTTGATCCCAATCCAGGAAGAAAGTTTTGAGTTGCCCGAGCAGGTGGAGTGTTGATAGATAGTATGTGTGTTTGAATAAAAGCTGAACTTAGTTTAAAATGAGTTAGACAATGGTTTGTAATAAAGAAAGTGTGTGAGATTTTAAATGTTGGTTTGTAATAAAAGTAGTTAGTGGTTCTTGTTTTCATACTTCAACCTAAAAAGGTCCTGGTAGTGATTAAGGGGTTTAGTTTCATTTCTTTATTATTTATTAATAAGCTTGTGTAGGTTTGGTGATTAGCTCGTAACCCCCAGACTTATACCCCGGGTCTGGAGGGCGTTACAGTTTGGCATCAGAGCTGTAGGTTGGTCCCTGAAAACAAGAACATTAGGATTAAGATAGGATAGAGAGATCACATAAGATAGGGATAGTCAGATTAGGAAGAATAGTGTTAGGATTTAGGTCAGATTAGAATAGGGAAGTATAAATCTTAGAATTGTTTAGTGACCTTTCCTTTTCTTTGGTATATTATTAGATGGCTTCTTCGTCAGAGCGGACTGAGTCAGACCCAGTAGCAGCACCAGCACTAGCCCCATCATCAGTGCAGATTTTTCCTCCATTGCCACCACCTCCACCATTACCACCTGGACCAGCACCAGAGATACCACCTCCACTAGAGGTATCAGACTTTGTTGATTATTTCCCTTATTTTGAGCCAGAGATGCCTGACTTTCCACCTTTGGAGTTTCCTATGTTTGATGTTCCTGATATGATTGATCTTCCACAGTGGGAGGACTTAGAGCTGCAGATTCCAGTACCGCAGCCTGAGATTCCAGATATTCCACAGATGGAGCCAGAGGCAGAGCCACCAGTGTATGCACCTATGGAGCAGCCTGTCTTATTCTCTGCCCCTTTAGCTATTTATGCCCCTGTTCCCGGGGTATATCAGTTTCCACAACAGGAGTTCATGGATGAGATAGTAGTCGATGGGCCGTTACCTTCTCGAGGTTCTCGCACGGATCTTCATGAGCATCATACAGTTACTTATCAGCGTTTTCAGGCGGAGAGAGAGGAGAGGGTTCGATGGCAGAACCAGTGCAGAGAGATCCTTGGATTGTTTGAGACGCAGGCAGATGGTCCCGTCCGAGCGTTATGATCAGATTACATACTGAGGGAGAGGTTACGTCAGATTCACCGAGTTAGTTCTCAGCAGCTTATGGATCTGAGACAGCAGGATATTAGTGCAGAGACAGCATATCGTAGAGCATTGGGACTTACCGAGGCAGTGCTAGAGGCATTGCAGGAGGAGTTGAGTCACATGCCACCAGGGTTCTGAGTCAGGGACAGTTAAGACAGTGACTTCAGAGTATAGATGTATATAGAGGCAGCATAGTATAACCTAGTGAGTAGTGTGCATGTGTGTACTAGTAGTTTAACCTGTAGTAGGATTTTGACCTGTAGTAGTAGTATGACTTGTAACCCCGATGACTTCCAGCGGAGCGAGACTTTTTGTATCAAGCATTTACACCTGAGGCTGGTGTCATATATATATAAACTGAACTTTTCAAATTTCTTTTATTTAATTTTCAGTCTTTACAGTTTTACAACATTTACTTTCACTTTATTGCTTTACAGTCTTCCATACTATAATTCCTGTTGCAAAAAAAATGAATGAACAGGACAACCATGATTATTTAACTGCTTACATTTCTAGTTTTTATATTCAGCAACTGTTTTCTTTATATAAATCATGTTATTAATACCGGATCAATTGTTTTCTTATATATTGTCAATTGTTTATTAAACTGTTAAATAAATATCACCTGTTTTATTATCAGAAGAAGATGGCACCAAAAAGAAAGACTAGGGCTGAGACCTTTAACAACAATTCCGAAGGCCAGACTAATGAGACCATTAACCAAATGTTCCATCTGATGCAACAATAGATGGTAATGATGCAGCGGCAGATGCAGCATCAGCAACAACATATACAACAACAAATGTTACAACAACCACCTCGTCCTGAGCCTCAACCTGTTGTTACTTTTAAGCAGTTTCAGTCAGTTAAACCTCTAGAATTTGATGGGTCTACTGATCCTTTTAAAGCTACCACCTGGTTAAAAGAAATAGAGAAAGCTTTTGTACTAGTGAAGGTAGGTAAGGACCAGAAGACTGATTTTGCTAGTTACTTGTTGAAGGGAGAGACAAATTATTGGTGGGAATCTAAAAAGGCTTTATAGGGTGAAGATGTTATCGCTTGGGATAGATTTAAAGAGTTATTTTTAGAGAAGCATTTTCCTCGCTACGTAAGGAATCAGATACAGATAAAGTTTTTAGAGCTGAAGCAGGGAAGTATGTCTGTAACAGAATATGAAGCCAAATTTAATGAATTGTCTAGGTTTGTTCCGGAACAGGTGGACACTGAAGAAAAACGAGTGCAGAGATTTCAAGAGGGATTAAGACCATGGATACGTGGACAAGTTGCAGTTTTTGAATTAACAACATATACCGCTATAGTCCAGAAAGCTTTAATCATCGAAGGGGAAAGTGAAAGGTCTCAGCGAGACAGAGGACAGGGAAGTTTCCAAGACCGTTCCAGCAGGAAGCCAGGATTTCAAGCCCGGGAAAATCTGAATTTCAAAAGGATAGGACAGGGTACACAAAAAGCAGGTAATCGTTTCCAAGTCTCCAACCAGCAGGGAATTGTTAAAGTTCCAGTGCCGTATTGCAAAACTTGTAGACGCAAGCATATCGGCGTATGTATTAAAGCAGATGTGACATGTTTCAAATGCAAGCAGAAAGGGCACTACTCTAACGAATGTCTGACAGGAAAAACAGGAGAAATTACTTGCTATCAATGCGGAAAGAAAGGGCATATCGCTAGGAATTGTAAAGGACCAGCAATGGCAGCCAGTATTCCAAAAGTATTGGCATTACCTCCACCACCACCGCCGAATCAACTCAGAGCAAGGACTTTTAACATGACCATGAAAGAACAGTGCAGAGTCCAAGTGTGATTACAGGTACGCTTTTGGTGAACTCCGTAGATTCAAAAGTATTAACTGATTCTGGAGCTACCCATTCATTTATTTCTGAAGAATTTCTTGATAAGTTACATTGTGAAATTGAATGGTTGGGCGAGACATTAATTATAAAATTAGAGAATGACGACCAAGTTCCAGTAGATCGAGTATGTCCTGCGTGTGATGTGGAAGTAGCCGGACATTATTTTTCTGTAGACTTAATTCCTTTTAAGCTAGGAGAATTCGATGTGATTTTGGGAATGGATTGGTTAGCATGTCATAAAGCTCAGATAGATTGCGCGAATAAGAAATTTGAATTACGAACTGCGGAAAATGCAACGGTAATATTCAAGGGTGAAAAGCAGCAGAATAAATTTCTCACTGTAGTGCAGACTAAATGATTGCTTCGACAAGGATGTGAGGTGTACATAGCTTACGTGTTAGATACTGAAAAAGGAAGTCCTCGATAGAAGACATTCCAGTTGTATGTGAATTTCTGGACATCTTTCCAGACGAGCTTCCAGGGTTACTGCCAGATCGAGAAATCAAGTTAACGATTGATCTAGCACCAGGTACAGAACCGGTTTCGAAAGCTCCATATCGAATGGCTCCAGTTGAGATGAAGGAATTGTCAACGCAACTGCAAGATCTTCTAGACCGAGGCATTATACGACCTAGTGTATCCCCATGGGGTGCACCAGTATTATTTGTGAAGAAGAAGGATGGCAGCATGCGATTATGCGTCGACTGTAGGGAATTGAATAAACTCACTATCAAAAACAAGTATCCTTTACCGAGAATCGACGATTTGTTCGACCAGCTAAAAGGAGCTGCATGGTTTTCGAAGATAGATTTACGCTCAGGTTATCATCAATTGAAGATTAAAGCTGAAGATATTCCCAAAACTGCGTTTCGTACGAGATATGGGCATTACGAGTTTTTGGTAATGGCATTCGGTTTGACAAATGCGCCAGCAACATTCATGAATTTAATGAACAGGGTATTCAAGAAATATTTGGATAAATTCGTGATTGTATTCATTGATGACATCTTGATTTACTCCAAGATGGAAGGAGAGCATGCGGAACACTTAAGAATAGCTTTAGAAATTATGAGGAAAGAGCAACTATATGTAAAATTCTCAAAATGTGAATTCTGGTTAAGGGAAGTACAATTTCTAGGGCATATCATCAGTAGAGAAGGCATCCAAGTTGATCCAGCAAAGATTGAAGCTGTGTTGAATTGGGAAAGACCAAAGACGCCGACAGAAGTTCGAAGTTTCTTGGGATTGGCAGGATATTATCGAAGGTTTGTCAAAGATTTTGCGAAAATAGCAACGCCGCTGACTAAGTTAACTCGAAAAAGTGAAAAGTTTGAATGAAATGATAAATGTGAAGAAAGTTTTCAAGAGTTGAAGAATCGGTTGGTGACCGCACCAGTACTGGTATTGCCAGACGAGCAAGGAAATTTCGTCATTTACAGTGACGCTTCGTATCGCGGGCTAGGATGTGTATTGATGCAACACGGTAACGTTATTGCATATGCTTCGAGACAACTTAAACCCCATGAGCAGAGATATCCTACGCATGATCTGGAATTGGCAGCGATCGTATTTGCATTGAAGCTTTGGAGACATTATCTCTACGGTGAAAAATGTGAAATCTACACGGATCATAAAAGTCTGAAGTATATCTTTACGCAAAAGGAACTGAACATGCGACAACGTCGATGGCTGGAATTGATTAAAGATTATGATGTTAAAATTAGTTATCATCCAGGAAAAGCAAATGTTGTAGCGGATGCATTGAGCATAAAAGAAAGATTGAATTATTTGACATCATGTGAAGAATTGGCCAAGGAATTCAACAAATTAGAAATTGAGATTCGCATTCCCAATGAATCTGCAGAATCTATTTACGCTATGACTTTCCAACCGGAGTTGCTAGAAAAGATTCGCCGTTGTCAAGATGAAGTGATGAGTCAAGATGACGACTTAACGGGAGAAAAGATCACAACTCAGAAAGATAATGAAGGAATTTTACGCTTTGCATCGAGAATCTGGATCCCTAACGTGGCATAATTAAAAGAAGAAATAATGCGAGATGCGCACAATTCGAAGTATTCCATTCATCCAGGAAGCACAAAAATGTATCGCGATCTGAAGGAAAACTTTTGGTGGCCGAATATGAAGAAGGAAATAGCAGAATGGGTGAGTAAATGCTACACATGCCAGCGAGTTAAAGCGGAACATCAATGTCCGAGTGGGTTATTACAACCGTTAGACATTCCAGAATGGAAATGGGAACATCTAGCGATGGATTTTGTAGTAGGACTGCCAAGGACTAAGGCAAATCATGATGCGATATGGGTAATTATTGACAGACTCACGAAATCGGCACATTTTCTACCAATTAATGAAAGATTTTCGCTCGACAAATTAGTGCACATGTATCTCAAGGAAATTGTGATGCGACATGGAGTTCCAATATCTATCGTGTCTGATCGAGATCCTCGTTTCAACTCAAGATTTTGGAGATAATTTCAAGAATGCCTTGGAACGAAATTAAACATGAGTACCGCTTATCATCCGCAAACCGACGGGCAAAATGAAAGAACTATTCAAAGGATTGAAGACATGCTACGAGTTTGTGCGATCGATTTTGAAGGCAGTTGGGATGAGCATCTACCCCTAGTGGAATTTTCTTATAATAATAGCTATCATGCCAGCATTGGAATGCCACCGTATGAAGCACTATATGGGAGAAAATGCAGATCACCAGTGCACTGGGATGAAGTTGGAGAACGTAAAATTTTGGGTCCAGAATTAATTCAGCAGACGAAAGAAAAGATTGAACTTATTCGGAAACGACTCGATGCAGCGCAAAACAGGCAACGCAAATATGTAGACCAAGCAAGGAAGGATATGGACTATCAGGAAGGAGAACATCTATTACTCAAAATATCGCCATGGAAAGGATTGACTAGATTTGGCAATAAGGGTAAATTGAAACCACGATATGTCGGACCATTTGAAATTTTGGCTTGCATACGAATTAACGTTACCGCCTCATATGCAAGACATTCACAATGTGTTTCACGTGTCAATGCTTAAGCGATATAATCCTGATTCTAGGCATGTAATAGAGTATGAACCAATAGATATCCAACCAGATTTGTCTTTTGTAGAGCAGCCGGTAAGAATTTTAGATCGGCGAGAGAAAGTGTTGAGAAATAAGTCTGTATATTTAGTGCGAGTGTTGTGGAGAAACCCAGTGGTTGAAGAATCAACCTGGGAGCTTGAAAGTGAAATGTTAGAGAAATACCCTCATTTGTTTTCGTAGAAGATTCTGAGGACAGAATCCTATTAAGGGGGGGAGAATGTAACGACCGGGAAATTTACGTTGTATTATATCATATTTATAATAAAATATGTGTATTAATATGTCATTTATATGTGATTAAATGTGTTGAGTCATTAAACCCTAACTGCTACGTGTTACGTGTTATCTGTTTTGATCCAAACGTGTTTTGGATATTTATTGAGTGTTTTATTGTAAGTTATATATTTTATATCAAAACCCGTACAGCTCAAAACCATGTTTTAAAAGCCCGTATTTCAAACAAAATCATTGGCCCTATTTTGCCAAAAATGCCCTATACCATATCGTTATTCTGAACCCCTAGACGTTTTACAAATTTACCTTTTTCGCGAAAAACGACTTTTCCGGACCCCTTCGGGTACCAAAAACCCCACAAAAATCACATTTTTATATTTATATGATCATGAAATTATCATATATCATTTTTCTTTGCATTTTTGTAATATTCATAATTTTTGGGAATTTTTGACATTAATTTTGTATTTATTAAATATTTAAAAATTCAATATTAATACCCAAAAATTATAAAAATTAGGGCCAAATATTTTTATTAGGAGTGTAATTAGCCCCTTAATTTTATTTAGGGGTATTATTTTACATAGTATAAATAGCTGATTTTTCAGTAATTAATTATTAATTAATTATAAAAAAATCAGAAAATAAACAGAAAATTAAGAAAAGGGGGATTAGGGTTTGTTGGTGAAGAACAGGGCAGAAATTCAAGCAGGGATTTGAAGGTGATTCTGTTAACCAAATCGGACATGTAAGTATCCATTTTGAAGCCTGTGATTCGTAGTTTTCGATTATGTAATCAATTTTGCTGTTGGATTTCTTGATTTTCAATTCGTAATTTCGAGTTTAGTTCTTGAATTCGGGTTTTACAAATCGTTAGTTGTTTGATGTTATTGTTGTTGGGGATGATTAGATCGTCAAAAACCGAGTTGATTAACCCCGGTTTCGACTGTTGTTGCTTCGGGTTTTGTCTTGCCGGAAAGCGGCATCGCCGCCGCTGTTCTAGGTTCTGCCGGCGTTGGGCTCGTCGAGGACCAAGGGGAAACAGCAGAGGGACATCCTCTGTGTTGCTGTGCATCAGAAACGAGGAAGAATCGGACTGGAATCACGGCGTTTGGCCGTGTTTTCTCGCTGGAACGATCACCGGCGGCGGAGCCGCGGTGATGTTCTTCGTGACCCGATAACCCGGAGTCGACCCGGTTTGCAACCCGGTTTCGACCCGGGATTGATCCATGAAAACCCTAACCCTGTTTCTGTGTTGTGTTTCTGATATTTTAATATTTATTTTATTTTCTAAAAATCAGCAAATTAGTTTTAGCAATTCTAAAAATTAAATAAAAATTAGTTTAAATTCTGAAAAAAAAAATCTTATAATTAATTTCTAAATTATTTTATTAAATTATAAATTTGAATTTAATTATTTAATTATTTATCTAATTATTTATTTGTTATCTAATTAATTAATAATTAGGTAATTAATTAATAATTAGGTAATTAATTAATAAATACGAATTAAAAATAATTAAATAATATGATTAATAATTCGATAATTAGTTAATATTACGAGTAGTGATTCGATAATGAGAATTATTGTTCGAGCAATAATTATTCGAAGAATGTCGTAATAATTAGTTGTATCGTATAATTAAATACCGATAATCGATTGAATCGTATAAATTATAATAATAATCGTAATAATCCAATAATTATACGAGAAAGGTGAATGATTTGTATTTATACGAGTAATTGATTGTTGAGTCGGATTATGATTCGAATAATGACTCAATTATTCAATAATTAACGTACCAGTTAATGATATCGATTATTTATTTATAAATAATCGATATAATCGAATAAATAACGATGAGTTGTAAATATTTGTAATAAATTATGATTAATCCTAATAATTTGGGATTAATTATTTTAAATTATTAAATAATTATTTATTAATTATTTATTAGATATTTATTTATTAAATATTTAAAAAGTGATTAATTATTTCGATAATTAGTCACATAATTTTCAATAAATCATAACTTATTCATTTTAACTCCAAAAATTATAAAAAAATTATTTTTGACTTTGATTTTCTTAAATAATTATTTAAAAATTATTTTTAGATTTAAAAATTTGCAATAATTATTTATATTGAATAATAAATTGAATTATCAGTGTTTAATTGATAATAATTCAACCGTTAGTCGGATTGGAGCGAAACGAAAGCCTGTTGACTCAGAAAAATGAATTCTTTTCACTAAAAGTAATATGAAGACCTAATTTCTTCTCGAAATTTGTTGACCTTATTGATTGCTTGATTATCAGTCGAAATGCGTGCCGAGACGAGTTCGAAAAATTCCGGAAAAATGGGAACTGAAGCAAAAGGTGATCAATGGAGCAATCAGCGAGTCGATTTTGATTCTAAAAATTATTTTAACTATAAAAATGATTATGTGCTTATGTGTATTATGTGGTTAATCGAGCCTTACTTGCTTATATGTAATATTCGAGTCGGTTATAAGCATATGGGTAGATAGTAGGAACAAAAATGAAGTCGATTTAAGGTGCAACCGAAGTACAAAATGAATTAACCAGTCTATTTTGCTAACAGAAACTAAGCCAACAAGGCATGTCAAGTAGGGGATAGACGGAAGTGATTTAATTGCAGTAAGTCACACAGAAGACAAGTTTCTCCTCTATTCTATTTTTCAGAATAGTGATATTCTCTTCAGATTATTATTACAATTGCACTCTTTTAATTCTCTTGTTCATATTTCATTTCATTTATTGATTTATTCTTTTCATTTGAATTCATTATTCATATTCCAATTATTGGCTCACCCCTTTTTGTTGTTATTCACCTTATTATTTTCAGTTAAGAAGGAATATGAAACCCATCAGGACACGAGTGGTAAAGAAGCGGGTCAAGCCTCGGGATCCTCTCATACCCAAGGTGTTGATCCCAATCCAGGAAGAAAGCTTTGAGTTGCCCGAGCAGGTGGAGTGTTGATAAAGTATGCGTGTTTGAATAAAAGCTGAACTTAGTTTAAAATGAGTTAGACAATGATTTGTAATAAAGAAAATTTGTGAGATTTTAAATGTTGGTTTATAATAAAAGTAGTTAGTGGTTCTTGTTTTCATACTTCAACCTAAAAAGGTCCTGGTAGTGATTAAGGGGTTTAGTTTCATTTCTTTATTATTTATTAATAAGCTTGTGTAGGTTTGGTGATTAGCTCGTAACCCCCAGACTTATACCCCGGGTCTGGAGGGTATTACACAACACAGTTACATGCGTTGGGTGTTTGCAAAAGGAATGTGGCAGTCTGTTTAGCAGGAAAATGAGAACAAAGAAGCATTACCATTTTCATGCGAGATATGAAGGTTTTCAAAGATGCTGGAATAGAGTAATGAAGTAGCATAGAGTTAGACTTGATAATTTTGTTTTATTATCTTGTCTTTTTGCTATGTAAACTTGGTGATATATAAATTAAGTGCAGCAAGTAGAACAATAACTAACAAGACTAAGAAAATACATTCTCAGAGAAACATTTGTAAGCTGTATCCTTTAGCATTTCTCTGCAAGTTTTAGCTGTTCATACACAGAGTTCTCTCGATATATATATATATATACATTCAAATCCACCAGAAAGTTTTAAAGACTTGTGTTTTTATTACTTGTGTCTTGATTTATATAATTCTTTCATTCCGCACTTTGCAAATTAAACACATATATATTATTGAGTTAGAACCATTTTTCATAAATCTTAAAAAGAAGCCAGAATTACATTCAACCCCCCCTTCTGTAATTCTTGTTGTATTGTTAGGGAATAACAATTGGTATCAGAGCAAGCTCTTGAAGTACAAAGAGTTTAAAGATCACAACAAAATAGCAAGATGAATAAGAAGGATGTTGGAGTGAAGATTCCATTTCTGGACAAAGACAATTATCACCACTGGAAGGTGAAAATGCACCTACATCTTCTTTCTCAAGATGAGGCCTGTGTGGATTGCATAGAAAGAGATCCTCATGTACCAATGAGAGCTCCAATAGGGAATGAACCATCTGTTCCCAAGCCTAGGCATGAATGGTCAGATCCTGATATTGAGCAAGTCAGGAAAGATAAGAAGGCCATGAATATATTGTTCAGTGGAGTTGATGGTGATATGTTTGATAAAATCATTAACTGAAAAACTTCCAAGAAGGTTTGGGATACAATTCAGATTATCTGTGATGGTACTGAGAAAGTAAGGGAAAATAAGATGCAGCTGCTAATTTAGCAATATGAGTATTTTCATTGTGAAGATAGTGAGTCTCTCACTGATATTTTTAGTAGGTTTCAAAAACTACTAAATGCTCTGAAGTTGCATGGAAGAGTCTATCGGACAAAAGACTCCAATCTCAAGTTCCTTAGATCTCTTCCAAATGAATGGAAACCAATGACAGTCTCACTGAGAAATTCACAGGATTACAAGGAGTTTACCTTGGAGAGACAGTATGGCATCCTGAAAACTTATGACCTTGAGATAGAGCAAGATAAGAGGATGGAGAAAGGAAAGAAGAAAGGAGGGTCCATAGCACTGGTTGCTGAGTTGGAGAAAGAGGTGAAGGTAGAAGCTGTTGAGTCTACTTCAAAGGTCTGTGAAAACAAGGGCAAGGGGCTGGTAGTAGAAAATGAAGATTCTTTGAGCCAAGATGATATGGATGATATTGATGAACATCTTGTATTTCTTTCCAAAAGATTTTCCAAGCTCAAGTTCAAGAAGAACTTTGGAGCAGCTAAGCCAAATAGAAACATGGTGGATAAATCAAAATTCAAATATTTCAAATGTGGCTTGGCAGGGCACTTTGCCAGTCAGTGTAGAAAGTCATATTCCAGCAAGAAGAAGTTTGAGCCTGTGGATTATAAATATAAGTATTTTGAGTTGCTCCAACAAATGGAAAGGGCTTTTATTATACAAGAAAATGACTGGGCATCAGATGGTCTGGATAAGGATGAAGATGTCGGCTATGTCAATCTAGCCCTAATGGCCAAGTCTGATGAAACTGAGACAAGTTCTTCAAGTAATTAGATAATCACCACTAATCTTGCATATTTATCTAAAGCTGAGTGTAATGATGCAATTAATGACATGTTTACAGAATTATATCATTTGCGTGTTACACTTAAGTCCCTCAATAAGGAAAATGCTAAAATCAAAGAAAACAATTTGTTTCTAAGTGAGAGGAATAATGTGCTAGAGTCTCAGTTTATTGAATTTGAAAAATTAAAAATAGAATGTAAGATTGCTAAGGATGAATTAAATGAGTCCTTGAAGAAAGAAGAGATTTTGAAGAAGCAGCTTGAACGAGAGCAGGAGGTGATTAAGGCATGGAAATCATCTAGAGATGTCCATGCTCAAATCACCAAAGTTCAAGGAATTGAGTCCTTCTGTGATGCAGCCTAGAAAAAGAATAAAGAGAAGCTGGAATCCAATTTGGTTGAAGGATTGCTAACAGATGTAGACTCGACAGATGATGAAAGTCATCCGTCGGATAATCAAAAAGATTATTCGTCGAGTGACGTAAATCCTCATCTGTCGGCTGTGAGCAAACCTGTGAGTAAAGCCAAACTTGCCAAGTTAAATGAAAAATATGGATCAGTTTCCAACCAGGAAAAAGAAAATGTGTCATGAAAGTCAACACATGGTTCTTGGGTATACCCTTTGGCCACCAACCAGGCTTTGAACCTGTCAATTTCTCCATTTGCCAAGTATTTGATTTTGAACACCCAACGACTTCCAGAAGTCTGTTTTCCAGGAGGAAGTAGTACTAAATTCTATGTATGATTTGATTCAGGGGAATCCAACTCTTTATTCATGGCTGCAATCCAATGAGGATCTTGCACAGCTTGAACAAAAGATTTGGTACATGATTCTGAACAAGCTGGCTGAAGAAAATAGCATGTGTAGTAGAAAATAACCAGAAGAAAGAAAATTGGATATAGGATACTTGCCATTAGGGAGACCTTGAATAGAATTGACCTGATAATCTGTCCCCCAGACTGGGGGTTTATGTTCTCTACTAGATTTACAAACAAAATGATCATGTGCATCACTTATCAAAGTAGTATCATGTTACAGATTAACAAGATTATCTACATCAGGTAGCAAAGAATGCCAATCAGAAAATCAAGGAGCATCTATATTAGCATTGACGTGATCCAGCGTAGAGGACTCATGATCAACAGAAGAGTCTGAAGAAATATGAGGTAAAATGGGACCTCTATAAAGATGACCAGAATCTACCGAAGTCTCTAACCAATGATGCAAATGATAAGGATCATCATGAGAAATACTTGTAGTTGCATCATAAAAAGAAAATTGAATTTCATGAAACTCAACATGTCAGGATATAAAAGTCTCTTTAGTGGCTAGATTTAAATGTTTGAATCCACGATGATCAGGGGGATAACCCAGAAAAACTTAACGTATAGCACGAGAACTAAACTTATCTGCACTATGAATGGAAGAATAACACAAACAACCAAACACACGAAATTGTGAGTAGTCAGGCAGCTTACCATACAAACACTCAAACGGAGTCCTATTGCCAAGAATAGGAGGGGCAACCTATTTATAATGTAAGTAGCTGTTAAAATGCATTCATTTCGGTATTGAATGGGAAGTATATATTGAACACGAATAACACGAGCTATAGACAAAAGATATCGATGTTAACGCTTAACTCTTTTATTTTGAGCAGGTGTACCAACACAAGAAGCTTATTATAAAATCCCTTTATCAGATAAAAGAGAATTCATAGAAGCATTGATGAATTCAGTGCCATGATCACTGCGAATTTGCCGAACTTTACTGCTAAATTGAATTTCAACTATCTCCAAAAAATCTTGAATTTTACTAAATACCAACTGTTTGTTTGGTAACAAGAAAGTCCAAACAGTTCATGTATGATCGTCCACTATCGTGAGGAAATAACGACAATTTTGATGTGTTTCATGTGCATACGGTCTCCACAAATCTAAATGAACAAGCTGGAAAGCACACTCAACTCGACTGGTACTCAAGGAAAATGGCAATTTAGTTTGTTTTGGTATAGGACAAATATGACAACTTTGAGCACTCTTCTCCAGAATAGTGTTTTTGATATCAGAAATTTGATGTAAAACATCTGTAGAAGCATGTCCTGGACATAAATACCAAAGTGCAGTAAGTTTATGCTTTGTAACAACACTATTCACAAGCTGGGAAGTATCGTGACTATCCACATTTGTCAAGGAACAATCTAAATGGTAAAGAACATCAATTAAAGATCTATTAATCAAAGGAACTACAAATTGATTATCATAAAATTTACACTGATTAGGTAGAAACACCACATGACCTTGGGAATCATCTAACCATTTGGAGATAGAAATAAATTATATCCAAATATAGGAACAAATAAAACATTGTGCAACTCAAGTTGAGGTCGTATAGTGTATGTACCTTTTTGTGTAACCAAGATGGTATCACCATTTGGAAGTGCCAAACTAATAGGCTGTAAAAGAGTCTGAATATTGGTCAACAAGTCTAACAAATAACAAATATGGCCTGTTGCTCCAGTGTCAACCAACTAAATATAAGTGGAAGTCTTGGGAACACCTCTTAGTGTGTGTGCCTTAGAGACAACACTATTATATTTATGTTACGAGATATTTGGATTATTAGTTATGATTCTATGGATTATTCTTTAGTAATTAATTGTATCTTTATTTTATGCGATAAAATGTTAGATTGATAAATGTCCTTGGAATATGATAAGTAAATCTATATCTCTAAGTACGTGACTTAAAAATGAGATTATGACAATAGTATTGATATTCCTAAAGGTCCCTATTCAAGTATTATTATTAAGGAATGATAATAAATATATTGAGACTAGTGTGTTTGTTGACTGATGATCACATCTCATTAGGTTTAGGGTTAGGCCTTAATCATCTCTCCCCTATATATACATTAAGATATATATTTTTAGGGTTAGAAGCGATATTACATTTTTGACAAAAACCCTACCAGCTCTACATCTTAGATAGGCTAGAGAGAAAGAGAGAGGGGAAGAGGCAACCAAAATCGGCTAGTACCGGCTCCGCGTGGATACCTTGGAGAGAAGATCTTCGCAAGGAGGGCTGTTGTGATTTATCAAGAACAGAACTTCCATTACGATCATACGAAAAGCTTTATTTAAGGTAAATATCTAATCTCTGAATTAAATGTCTTGTTTCGCTTGGATCTTGCGTTTGGGGTTTCGTTTTTATATTTATTTTTAATTTTTTCCGCTGTGTTTGTGCCACAAATCCCGATAACAACAAAGCTAGCCCGTAAAGTAACCATCTCGGCCAAATAATCTTCTAGGATGCCTGTTCTCTTTGTTTGTTCCATAAAGAGCCTCATCATTTGACTTATTTGGTTGATTTGATTCTGCATTTAATGTATCTGATCAGAAGATGATCCTGAAGAACCTGGAAAAATAGAATTAACTTGAGGTTGCTTAGGCAAAGTTCTGGACTGTGAAGAAGTTCTTTCTATAGCATTAGGAATCCCCTTCTTCTTTTTCCATCTTGGTGCATAGCCATTTAATTTGAAATAATTCTCTTTAGTATGCCCATTGTAATTACAATGTGAGCATTTGATGACAATCTTGGTTGTATTAGGAGTAAAAGATTTCTTAAATCCTCTAGCAGTGCCAGAAACATCAGCATTTGCTACTAAAACATTAACAAAAGGACTAACTAGTGAAGAGAAAGCCTGATAATTCTGGCGTGTCTTTTTATCCTATTTGACAAAAGAATAAGCCTGTGATACTGTAGACAATAGACTCATCATGAGTATCTATCCTCAAATTATAGAGTTACTCTCATGTAGTCCCATTAAAGACTGCAAAAGCTTTCTTTTCTGATCCCTTTCAATCTGGATCTTATGAGCACCACAAATACAATCTACAGTTGGCTCAAGTACAGCATATTCATCCCATAAACCTTTCAATTTATAGAAATAAACTTCAACTGATTTATTTTCTTTACTACAAGAAACATGTCTATCAGCGATTAAAACTATCAGCGACCGACACATCCATAGCTAAAGATAAGCATCTACGACGGAGTTTTTGCAACATGCTATATTTTCATCTCTAATAACATCATCGACAAATTTCAGTAGCTATCGCATCACATATTTAATTTCAAATTGCGGGAAAGTTTGGCGCACTTTCCATTAACTACTAATTCCTGTTAGCGACCATATCCGGTAGCTGGAAGCTATATTATTTTTACCGATAAAATATTACCACAAAAATTTAATGCCACCTGATCAGTTTTAGCTACCGGAATTGGTCGTTATTAACGGTAGAAGATATTCAATTTTTGTTTTTAGGTATAATATACGATTTTTATGATACTTTAAATATGATATTTATTTTAAAAGCTATTATTAATTGAAAACTCATAAATAATATGTTAAAAATAATTTATGAACTTTTAGCAAGTTATAAGAGAAATCTTATTGAAAATGTTTTGAGTTCGTTGAGTTAGGTAATCATGAAAGTACTAGAATACATATAATTTATAATTAGCTTATATATTACTGAGTTTGAAGATTAAATGTACTTATCAATAATATTATAATATTAAAACAATTACACATCGAGATATTAAATTTATAATTTTTTTATCAAATTAAATGCAAGTAATTTTTATCATTAAAATAGAGATAATTGTGGTTTAAGGTAATAGAGTTTGCGGAGGTTTCATGTTATCAATAATAAAGGAGTCATAGACAAAAATTTATACTTCGTTATAAATACTGTTCAAGTTAATTAGATACAATAGCCATGATCATTTACATGTAATTTATAGGTGGGAAGACGAGCACAATGCATCGATTTCTACTCTATTTTGGCAGAAGTGTATTGATCGCACAAAAGATAATATGTGACACCCTTACAATCAGGGGCCTAGATTGTGGAGTCACCATGCTACAAATTACAATAATATAAAACAGAATCATAAACATAATGCCATGGCCCCTTGCACTGCTACAGGATCTAATACAGGTTAAGGTATGAAACAAGTTACATCTAACTACACAACATGATGCTATTACAATCTTTTCTAAATACAAAATATAACTTCATATAGAAGCTGTCACTGATCTACCCCCTTTCTAGCTACCTGCGATGACATAGCAAATCTAACTGTGCGCGAAGGTCCAAAGTTAGCATTCTTCCTAGCTAACCTTCTAAATCCAACCATACTCGAGCTTAACTGTAAAATTTAGATAACAAAGCAACGTGAGCTACAAAAGCTCAGCAAGTAACAATAACATTAAAACAGTTAAGCTATCAGGGATCAATAGGTATGAAGGCCAACTATGATATTCAAATGGAAATCCAATATAAGGAATAAGGAAAGGAATTATAGAAAAAAAAAACTCCTTATCGTCAGTTTAAAATTCAAGTTTTCTTTCAAAACTCTTCATAAAATTCTTTCTAATCTTTTCAAAAACCTTTTAAAGCAAACATTTTCTAAGGAAATCTTTATTTCAAAACATATCTTTTGATTGGAGTTTTCCCACAACGTCATAGACAATACGGGTGATCAGCCACGTAATGCCTCCCATCAGGACCTAATCGTCCTTCTGAGCTTCCATGTATATAGGGTCCCCTAAGACTAGTTCCAAAACTAGTCAGCTAGACTTATTTCAATTGCTAGCGCAACACAACCAAAAATGCTGGACCGGCGTCATTCGGCCACTTACGCCTCCAATCTATAGGAATCCGTAGAAAACATTTTTGACGGAATTCCTATATCATTTATGAAAATATCTTTCAATTTTAAGCTTTACCAACCTTTTGATGAAATAAGACCTTATTGGAAAGTCTGAAATCATATTTGAGTTCATTTTTGAAACTCAGGGATATCATGTCAAGTATCAGGTATCAAAAAGAACGCAATGGGTTCAAACATAGGTATTATCAACAATGAACCAAAAGGTTCTCATAATGAATGAAATTGTGAGCATTTGAAAATATAAAGGAAACATGCTTATTTATCAATGGCTGAGATATGGTATTCAAAATTTAAATCAACAGGCAGGAATATAAGTAAAAGAGAGAGAGAGCGGTTGATGTTTCGTTACTTGCCTCTCAAAAGTATCACACTATCACAGTCCTGCCTAACCACAATCTTCACTGGATCTTAGCTTTAACTTTTTCATTTCCTATGCTTGCGTACTCACTCTTTAACTCTACACGAGTAAGAACTCTATTTCAGAATCATTCTAAATACAGTTCGACGTTCACTTTAAACGTCTACTTTAACTACCCCTTTCGCGATACCTACATTATACTTATATATGTACTATAATTTCGTATATATATATAGCACACATATCATAAACAGGTCACATAGCACATAACACATATTGCACATATGGTCACTATCTGATCTTCAATTTCAAACTTAGGAAATAATTCCTTATTTGAAACAAAATTTTAAATTTAAAACTCTCTTACAAATTATTTGATCATGTTTAGAAAATAAACTTTAATTTTAAAAGAATTTGAAATCCATATTATAGTTTGACGAATTAATTGTAAGTCAAACTAAGTTGATTCGAATAATTGATCGTCATTTGATAACTTAATTCGACTAGCAACTAACCTAGTGAAACTATAATAGTATTTAAGCATCTTGAAAACGTAATCGCTTTTCGAAGATTGTCTAGTTACTCGACAAGTGAAACTATATTGGATATCTAGCCAAACTACGTTAGATCTTTAAAAGATTTTAACGAAATTTCGGCATCATGTCCTCTGTATTTCCAACATACCAGTCGACCATTGTCGACACCCAAACACAAGCAATCAGCCTCATATACAATCACAATACTATATTATGGTAGTATAATACTACTATACAAGCTTCATCACAAACATACCATTCAACTTACTTGCTCTTTATACTATTTCAAGAATAAACAAGTAAATAATAAACCATTCTATAAAAACTAAGTACATTGACTTATAAATACTTTACACAACTAGTACATTATTGTTGAAATAATCTTAAATTTAGTTATTAATTATTTGTTTATTTAATTATTAGATATTTAGCAATAGATTAATGATTAGAGAAAAATATTATTTTAGAATTGTTTAGTAGTGGGGTAGTGGAGTTATGGAGTAAATTATGGACATGTAATTTACCCATTAATTAGTAGTGGTTAGTTTTGGTAATAGTTAGTTTTAATATGTTTGTAAAGCCTATATAATGACTAGTTTACCTTGAGTTTTAGAAGAGAAAAGAAATAACAAGAAATATAGCAGTACAAGTTCTCTGCAAAAAAAATGTAGGTGTCTTTTTTCTCTAAGTTTTTTCAACATGGCATCAGAGCTATATGTTCTAGGGCCTGTGAGACTCTTATAAAAATACATACATTTATATATATATATATATATTAAGTATTTATCTGAGATTTCAAATGGCATTAAAAATTTCTCCATATATATTTAGTGAAATATCAAGATGAAATGGTACGTAGAAAAAGGAAAGAGAAGCAAGAATAAAAATGAAGGAGGAACATGAGCGGTGGAAATAATGAGAAAGATATCATGGCTCAAGAGGTCATGAAAGAAATTTTATTTTAGAGTTGTGGAGAGAAAGTGCTCCAAAGTGTTTTGGGAGAGAAGTGCTCCAAAGTGTTTTTGATGAGATAGTGCATCAAAATTGATGGTGGTGAGAAGTGCATCATAGGCGAAGAGAAAGTGCTTCGTAAATTTAAGATTATGGGGGTGAATATTGGAATAATCTTAAATTTAGTTATTAATTATTTGTTTATTTAATTATTAGATATTTAGCAATAGATTAATTATTAGAGAAAAATATTATTTTAGAATTGTTTAGTAGTGGGGTAGTGGAGTTATGGAGTAAATTATGGACATGTAATTTACCCATTAATTAGTAGTGGTTAGTTTTGGTAATAGTTAGTTTTAATATGTTTGTAAAGCCTATATAATGGCTAGTTTACCTTGAGTTTTAGAAGAGAAAAGAAATAACAAGAAATATAGCAGTACAAGTTCTCTGCAAAAAAAATGTAGGTGTCTTTTTTCTCTAAGTTTTTTCAACATGGCATCAGAGCTATATGTTCTAGGGCTTGTGAGACTCTTATAAAAATACATACATTTATATATATATATATATTAAGTATTTATCTGAGATTTCAAATGGAATTAAAAATTTCTCCATATATATTTAGTGAAATATCAAGATGAAATGGTACGTGGAAAAAGGAAAGAGAAGCAAGAATAAAAATGAAGGAGGAACATGAGCGGTGGAAATAATGAGAAAGATATCATGGCTCAAGAGATCATGAAAGAAATTTTATTTTAGAGTTGTGGAGAGAAAGTGCTCCAAAGTGTTTTTGGAGAGAAGTGCTCCAAAGTGTTTTTGATGAGATAGTGCATCAAAATTGACGGTGGTGAGAAGTGCATCATAGGCGAAGAGAAAGTGCTTCGTAAATTTAAGATTATGGGGGTGAATATTGGAATAATCTTAAATTTAGTTATTAATTATTTGTTTATTTAATTATTAGATATTTAGCAATAGATTAATTATTAGAGAAAAATATTATTTTAGAATTGTTTAGTAGTGGGGTAGTGGAGTTATGGAGTAAATTATGGACATGTAATTTACCCATTAATTAGTAGTGGTTAGTTTTGGTAATAGTTAGTTTTAATATGTTTGTAAAGCCTATATAATGGCTAGTTTACCTTGAGTTTTAGAAGAGAAAAGAAATAACAAGAAATATAGCAGTACAAGTTCTCTGCAAAAAAAATGTAGGTGTCTTTTTTCTCTAAGTTTTTTCAACAATTATTATGGATACTAGTTTACAATCAAAACAGACCAAATAGCCAAACACATTTAACAACCAAGGACATAAACCAATTTTAATAAGGCACATACTAGCACACGCCATCACACAAATACACATATTCTATCGTATTTACCATATTAAAGCTAGATACAAGATTACTCATCAAAATATCTTATACATAGACTCTTAAGAGTTTAAAGTATAACCCGGCCATCTCGAAAGAATGCCAATTTACTCTATTATATTAAAGTCAAATGAAAAATCATAAAACATGAAAGTTGTAGATACTTCTGAGATCTTTCCAAGAGGGTAAGGCTCATTAAAAATGAATAAATAATGAATTCGGAAATTGGATAAATGTGGGCTGCCTGAACAGAGTCAGGCCCTGATCGCAGAAGTAATTTGATATTTAAGACTCCTAAATCCCAGAATATGACTCTGAGTTGTGAACACAAAATGTATAGTTAGAAAATATCTATTCAGAATGGTATTCTTTAAAATTTTCTGATAAATATTTAATTTACTATAAATTTTCAAAGTCTGCCTCTCAGTTTTGAAAATTTTCTGGCAGGTTACAAAAACTGCAGAAATCGCCTTCTTATAAGCAGAATTTCGAAAAACATAAAGAATCAAAGTTGTAGAGAATTGAATTATCTTTCTAGAGACTCTGAAATCATAACATTCCGACCTGTAATGAATTTTATACGAATTTAGCAAGAAAACAGAACCTAATACTTTGAAATCAAACCTTATATCTTTATAACTATATTAACAATCAATTTCACATAGAAAAGCCATTTAAACACATATTTCTCTCAGCAACAACAAAACAATGACATGCATATATCAAAACTAATATACATCAAGATATCTTAGCATGCATTACTAATTTATTGCCATAATTATGTTTAGAACTTAAATTTATAAAAGAACACTGTTGGGGATATTATCTAAACATGTTTCATCTGTTTATCTGTTTTTATTATGTTTGAATAAATCAACTAAGCATTGTAGTAGGAGTAGTAGATTAAGGTTGTTGCGTTTCAGTAGGCTTCGTGGAAAGAGTTTGCGTTTCAGCTGGTCTCTTTAAATAAGCTGTGTACTCTTCTTCATTATTAATCCCAATTGTAGTGTTTTATTCAGAGTATCATTTACTTGTTATCTCAGATTATTATTTAGTACTTACATCTGGTATCAGAGCTATTTTATCCCAATTAGTACCCTGTGTCAAACGGAATGGCAGAGTCAAGTAAGAGTAAAGAACGGCAGGGGCAGCTAGGTCTGAGTTATCCTATGTTAACAAAGACTAACTATACTGCGTGGGCGATGAAAATGAGAGTTTTCATGCAAGCACATAACGTGTGGGAAGCAATTGACCCTAAAGACCCAAAGGCCAATGTGGACGACAAGGTAGACAAACGAGCTTTGGCCATGATTTATCAAGGTATTTCAGAAGATTTGCTGTTGACACTCGCAGAACGGAAAATCGCAAAAGAAGCATGGGAGGCGATTAAGACGGTTTCGTTGGGTGCTGAGAAGGTTAAGAAAGCTAAAGCTCAAACTCTTAAATCTGAGTTTGAGTCTTTAAATATGAAAGATTCTGAGAATTTAGATGATTTCTGCATGAAATTAAATGGTCTGGTAGCGAATATCAGGGCACTTGGAGAGACAATTGGAGAAGAGTATGTTGTAAAGAAATTGCTAAGGGCAGTGCCATCGAAATTTCTGCAAATTGCTTCAGCTATCGAACAATTTGGAGATCTCGAGAAAATGTCAGTTGAAGAGGTAATCGGTTCTCTAAAAGCACATGAGGAACGAATATCTGGTCAAGTGGATAGCAAGGAGGGACAACAACTCTTATTGACTGAGGAGGAATGGTCGAAACGTGAGAGTGACAGTGGAGGAAAGCTCTTGCTCACACATGAAGAATGGTTGAAAAAATCCAGTCGAAGCGGTCAGCAGTTTGGAAATGATCATAGAGAAAGGGACAATCAAGGTGGTCATGGCAGGTTTGACAGGAGTAAAGTAAAGTGCTTTAATTGTGGTGGCTATGGACATTTCGCAGCTGAATGTAAAAAAATCAAGGAGAAACAGATTGCAACGGGGTGAAGCAAATTTAACCCAGACACATGACGATGAACCTGCACTCTTGATGGTTAAATATGAGGAGAGTGTAGATGGAGTGATACTTCTATCTGAAGGTGCTGACTCAACCAGAACTGTGACAGAGGATACTTGGTATTTAGATAACGGAGCAAGCAATCACATGACCGGGAGACGTGAAAAATTTGAGAGTTTGGACAAGACAATGAAAGGCAGGGTGAAGTTTGGAGATAGATCTTTTGTTAATATTGAAGGAAAAGGCACAATCAGGATTGCCTGCAAGAATGGTTAAACTAGAGTCTTACATGGAGTATATTATATACCAACGTTGCAAAGTAATATTATAAGTCTGGGTCAACTCTCTGAAGAAGGAAACAGGGTGGTACTGAACGGGGACAGTTTGTATGTCTATGATAGCTGTGGAAGACTTCTTATGCACGTGAGACGTTCTGCAAATCGTCTCTACAAGATCCATATTGAAGATATTAAAGAAACGTGTTTGCTGACAAAAGGAGAAGAAAATACGTGGCTGTGGCATTCACGTCTCGGACATGTTAACTTCAAGGCGATGCAACTAATGTCAAACAATCATATGGTGCGTGGGCTGCCTTCACTCAATCAACCAAAAGAACTTTGCAGCGGGTGCCTCATGTCTAAACAATCACGTAAGCCATTCCCTGTTCATTCAAATTTTATTGCTAAAGGTGCATTAGAATTGATACATGGAGACCTTTGCGGACCTATCTCACCCCCTACCCCTGCTGGTAATCGTTTTTTCTTGTTATTAGTCGATGATTACTCTCGTATGATGTGGACATATATGCTTAAGTCTAAAACTGACGCACTGGCTTGTTTCAAGAAATTTAAAAATCTTGTTAAAAATGCAACAAAGGAGAAGATACAGGTGTTCCGTACTGATCGTGGAGGGGAATTTTGCTCTAAAGATTTTACGTCCTTTTGTGAAGAAGCGGGTATTTTGAGACACTATACCGCGCCCTACACACCACAACAAAATGGTGTTGTAGAGCGCCGTAATCGTACCGTTGTTGCCATGGCTCGAAGCTTGTTAAAAGAAAGAAAAGTGCCTGCAAAATTCTGGGGTGAAGCTGTCACACATGCAGTCTATATTTTGAATAAACTCCCCACACGAGCACTTTCAAATATTACTCCATATCAGGCCTGGTATGGGGAAAAACCATATGTTGATTCTCTGAGGGTGTTTGGATGTCTCTCATACATGAAAGTGCCAGCTGTGTTTACAAAGAAACTTGATGATCGAAGTAAACTTTTGGTTCATTTTGGTCGTGAGCCAGGAACCAAGGCTTATCGGTTGTACGACCCAGATTCAGGGCGTATACACGTAAGCAGAGATGTTACATTCAACGAGGCAAAAGGATGGTTCTGGAATGAGTCAGAGGAATGTAACACTCAGACAGCAGGAGGGCAATTTACATTCGATGTTTTTACATCAGAGGCACAGGCCACACCAGACTCACCAGAAAATTCTGGGATTGAAAGTCCAGCATCTCCCATGACACCAGCTACTCAAAGTGTTTCTGCATCTTCATCATCGAATGTAGACACCACAGAAAGTACTATGTCTGGTATGTCAAGTGACACTGACAGCGAACCACGACGTTTTAGACGCCTTTCTGACATTTACAACACCACTGACATAGTGGAGTTAGAAGATGAGCTACTATTATCTGGTATTGATGAACCAGTGAACTTCGAACAAGCTGTTCAGGAGGAGGACTGGAAAGTGGCAATGGATACAGAAATTGCTACAATAGAGAAGAATCAGACATGGAAACTCACTGATCTTCCAAAGGGTCACAAGGCGATAGGCTTAAAATGGGTGTTTAAGCTGAAAAAAGACACAAATGGAAACGTAATCAAGCATAAAGCACGCTTGGTGGCTAAGGGTTATGTACAGAGACTTGGCATCGATTACGAGGAAGTTTTTGCCCCGGTAACAAGGCTGGAAACAGTTCGATTGCTCCTGGCTTTGGCAGCTAAGAATGCATGGGAGGTGCATCATCTCGATGTTAAGTCTGCATTCTTGAATGGAGTCCTACTTGAAGAAGTCTATGTGTCACAACCAAAAGGGTACGTGAAAAAAGGGCAAGAAGACAAGGTTTACAAACTGTTGAAAGCATTATATGGCTTACGCCAGGCACCTCGAGCGTGGTACTCTCAACTTAACAAGTGTTTAATGAATTTGGGCTTTGAAAAATGTCCTTATGAGCATGCTGTGTATACTCGAAAGGATGGCACTGATTCTTTGATTGTCGGAGTCTATGTTGATGATTTAATTATTACAGGTACTAGTACTTCACTCATTGTCAAATTCAAGGGGGAAATGAGTAGAGAATTTGACATGACTGATCTTGGACGGTTGTCATACTATTTGGGTTTGGAGGTTGATCAAGGACAGGGGTTTATTGAGATAAAGCAAACATCATATGCTAAAAAGGTGCTTCAAAGGGCAGGCCTGAGCGAATGTAAATCTGTCACTTATCCCATGGATTTCAAGCTGCAGATTGATGCCGACCAAACTGGTGAAGCAGTGAACTCAACTGATTACAAGAGTCTTGTAGGAGGCTTGCGCTATTTGGTCTATACTCGACCTGACATAGCTTATGCTGTTGGGATTGTTAGTCGCTATATGGAGAGGCCTACTGTGCTGCATTTGAACGCTATCAAGAGGATATGTCGATATATCAAAGGAACTCTGCACTATGGTTTGGTGTACACAAAGGGACGAGGTAACTATATTTTATCTGGTTTTTAAACACATATTTCTCTCAGCAACAACAAAACAATGACATGCATATATCAAAACTAATATACATCAAGATATCTTAGCATGCATTACTAATTTATTGCCATAATTATGTTTAGAACTTAAATTTATAAAAGAACACTACATGCAAAGGAGGTTAATTACATACAACACTTTTTAAACAATTAGATTCACTTAAACACTCTTATCACCATCAACTATATCACATAAGTCAAGAAATCCATTCTCTCGTATATACATATACAGAAGCCGTATATATATATACTTCCATGATACAAAACTTTAGTACTTTAAACCACTAAATTAACATCTATGTTCACCAAGAAACACCATATTCATACACATTCTTCACATATACATACACCCGCATGTATGCAACACACATAAGACACTAATTTCCAACATGCAACTATAATCCATGACATGCAATTTGAATTAACTAACACTAACACTCTATTACTCAATAAACTCAAGTGAAATCACATGAAACTCTAGTTTCTCCCTCAACAACACCAAACTCAAATATACACACACCTATACATACACACCGATACCAGCATGCAAAGTACAAGTTTAATATAAAAGAAGAGAAAAGATTAGATCCTTACCTAGCAACAAAGGAAGAAGAAAAAGTTGTATGCTTGTGTGTGTGGTTTTTGGTCGGGGGAAAAGAAAACTGAGAGGAAGAGATGGGGGAGGATGATGTCTCGGGTAAAATGAGGAAAGAAAGAGGGAGGCTGATGTTTTATTTAATAAAACACGGGTATTTTTGTAATTTCACGTATAAAAGTTTTTATTTTAATAGTTTTCTTTTGATAAATGAATGCAAAAATGTTTCTTTAATAAAATACAAACTGTTCTGAAAATTCTGAAAGTTATAAATTTTATATTTTTAAAATGTAGAGCACGAAATTAGCTTCACGTGTATATTTTTAAAATATTTTTCTGATGCACGGTTATTTTTGTATGAATTTTACAAGTTTGACTACGAAAAGTGCAAAAACATTTCTTAATTCGAATTAAAAATAAGAAATAGCCCAAAATACTCACTTTCACATTACTATAAAGTTTTTAATACCAAAATAATGATTGTAGAACAATAATAAAAGTTTATTGTTTTTCAACTATTTTTCAGAAATTTAAATAAACATTTATTCACACTTTATTTTTCAATATTCACTTAAAATTTCATAAATAAATTTTCAAGCACTCTAATAATCACATAAATAAATTTCAAACATACTAATAATCACTTAAACCACATTTTAGCATATAAATATCACATATTTTATTTTTCTAACTAACTTCTTATATTTCCATAATTCCCACTTTTCCACTTTTCAATTTCCACTTTCACATTTCACTTTCACATTTAAATTTCCGTCTTTAAATTTTATAATGCTATTATAGCATCAATAAATCCACAATTCACTTTATCATAATTCCTCTGAAATACATCAGACTGGAATAAATATATTATTATATATATTTATTCTCTACTTTCACATAAATAGCACAGAAACAAATAATCATTATATTAAAATTTTACGGTCGTTACATAATATTTCAAAAGAACACAAGAAATCCATAAACAATGCTGCTTTTGACCATTCAGATGAAGACGAAATGTTGTACATGCATGAGTATAGCCCCTGGTGGTGCATCACTTATATATGGACTCAAATGTGTAAAAAAGGGAGGGACAGTGACTGGATGAAGAAGCGTTCTATTGCCTCTAGTAATAGATCCGCGGGTACACCTGTTGGGGAGAAGGCCAAAGGTACTTATAAGGGCGGCAGTGTCTCCCAGTTGCAGCATATCAGTGTCAGGGTAGCATGAATACTTTGAATATATTCATGATAATGAAAAAGAGGCGAATATGTTTAGTCTTAATCAGATTATATTTTATTATGTTGGTATTCATGATACACGGTTGAATGGAATTATTTTACATGTTAATAATGGATTCTATTTAGTTTGTTCATAATTATGCAATAGTGTCACATATTTAATATGTAGTAATGGGATTATATTTGGTACATGAGTCTGAGTCTCAAGGGGTTCTAATCGCTTGGGTGGATATGTACGTCACCACTCGTGATAGCATACCTGATGCTATTAATAAAGCGGTAACAAGTTTTAAAAGCTCAACTAATTTTTATTAATATTACCATCACTTACTAGAATAATGCCAAAATCTCATTCGTTAAGTTCAACATCACTTGATAGAATGTTACACCAAATTATTTTTTAACAATTTTTTTGTTAATGTGATAATAGAATAAGTATCGTCATTTGCTTGATGAGCGTTATCCCGAGGGGACCGAGCGTCCATTTTTTATCAGGAGTTATGGGAGACAGCTTCTATAGTGAAGAACTATGTCAAAGGTCAGGGACAGTGACGCCGCCCATCCTTTAGTGGCTCATTCAGTGGTTCAGGTAGCACTCAGTATTCACAGTCATCCGTTTACTCATCATACTGCGGCTGATTGTGTGAGGGACATATGTCAAAATCAATAGCTTCTTATACTATGAGGGCATATCGGAGCTATTGATCCCGAGGCATTAACTCGTGCAGTGGAGGCACCAATAACAACACATTGTGAGAATGAGACCGAGGTAATAGTATAGTAAAATCTAACTTAATTTCTGTTAGATTAACTCCTTCTATTCCATTTATATACATTGTATATGTAACTTGTTTCTTTATCTGTTAATTACAGTGATCACGTCATGATGGTCATGATGAGCAGGATGATGAGTTTGATGAAGCTTAGTGTGTTATGGTTGAATTAATATTTCTAGACTGTACTTGCCTACTTAGATGAAATTCAAACATTTGATGTTTTTTTTTAATTTTAATTAGATGTTAACTTTTACATTTGAATTTTTATTGGAGTTGATTATCTGTTTTTGAAAAAAAAATATCTATAGTTCTGATTGTGTTGAGACAAAGTAAATGTACCTATGTTTGTTAATGATCTATGTTGGGAAAGGAGGAAAACTGGTGAATTATTTTGATAATATTTGAAAATCAGCTAATGAAAATAGTAGCCGATAATATACAGTATGATTTAGCTATCGTGTCTGATCGCTAATACCCGTCGATGTTATCAGAATAAGTTAGATATGGGGTCTGGTTTCTAAATCCTGTCACAAATATAGTGACAAAAATCAATAGCTAGCCACAGAGGTCGGTCACTAATTTGGTAGCTAACATAGCGACGCTGTTGTGGTTGCTAGTCTGGTCACAGACACGTGGACAGGGGGAAGTCATTGATGACTCAAATTTGCGACAAGCAGTCGATGTTAGTCGTCGCTGAAGCTGCGGTCGCTAAATGGTGTCGCCAACATGTAGTTTAGCGACCAGTTTTTCTGCTACTCTATTTAGCTACATGAGTCGGTCGCTAATTGTGATCAGCTACCAACAGCCGTCGCTAAAAGTCGGTCATTGATAAGCCTCTTTCTTGTGGTAGCTTGATCCAAACTGTGAATATCTTTGAGAACTTGAAAAATTCTATGTCCACTTAAACAAAAAAATGTTCTCTTAATTCATTTCAAACTTCAGTTGTTGTAGTGACATAGTTCAGCCCATCAGATATATCATCAACAACATAATTGAGAATCCAAGTGATGACTAAATCATTCACTCTCTCCCATTGTGCACACAACGGAGAATTAACATCTAGTTTCAGATACATTCCATTAACCGACAAAATTTTTATTATGAGCATTAAGAGCAATCTGCATAGATCTACTCCAAGGTGCATAGTTACTTGGACCAGTTAATTTCTTAGCAAGTAAAAGCAAGCCTGGATAATCATTGTTATGTTAAAATAAAGGATGTCCACTTCTATCTATTGCTATATTATTGTATATCTGCTCTAAAATCTGTACTTGCTCAATATCTTCATTAACAATATCATATAAATGATTACTTGAAGATGAATCATGAACATACTACTAGAAATACTAGCTACGACATCATCTCTTTAACATCGGTTAGAAATATCATTGATGTTAAAATAAATTTTAACATCGAACATTTTAAAAGCGATGTTAAAGACCATCTAAGACATCGCTCTGTAAAATAGCATGTGTCTATTATCTGCTTAGTAATCGCGGTGACTAGGTATATATTTAATTAGTACTGTGTGTATATATGTTGATTGTGAATGTTTGTGTTTTGTAATTGACAAGTGTGATTAGTTTTGATTGTAGTGCGCAAGTTATTTTCGATAGTAAGACTGCTTTTTGGATGAGTAGAATGTTCGAGAAGGTATATAATCACTTAATACTATGCATCAGGGCCTCGGTGTTAAGTCAGTTTGTGTTTTGTATAATGTTGTTTGTTTTGTTTTGTCATTTTACGAAATTTTTTACAAGTGTTTGATTGGATTTGTGTTTGTGTTATAGGAATAATCTTAATATTAGAGAGCTCGGGAATTAGTTCAGATGCATCAAGCTCATTTCGCTAGTTCAGAAGCTTTAAAAAGCTTCTATCAAAAACTTTTATGCGGGCTAAATTGGAGAATATCAGTTATTAATTATTTTGATTCAATCTTGCTCAATTTTTAGAGTATTTGCTTCTAACTAAATCTAATTAAACACTTACCTTGCCTGTGACAATATCTAAATGTGGTCTTAAAATAGTAGGCAAAGATGTGGAGAACTGCCTCGTGCTAGTGAGAGGATTTCTTATGCCTTAAAGTGTTGCAATTGCTATTGGAGTCTAGTTTTAACTTCTTATTCATTGAATCATCAGGGACTTGGCAAAATAATGGATAGATTGATCAGAAATATGATAAAGATGTCAAAACAGGTCGCTATCACTTTTTCTTTTTCGAAGAAACTAATCTTATAAAACATGCTTTTTGTCTTACTTAGTTGTTGTCTCATCTGCAGAGAGTTGATTACGAGAAGTAAAGGCACCATACTCTTGTATCATTAGATATTCATCGCCATATTATGATAGTGAACCGAAAATGTCAAAACCAGAAGAAACTACATGATGAAAAGGTAGGAACGCTGTTATAATTATGAATGGTTACAGTGTGTTGTACAAGACATGCCTGTACTATAACAAGACTAAGTCATATTGGCAGCCTAAGTAAGTTGTATTGTAATCTAATTTTGTATTTTGTGTTGTAACATTTAAGTTTGTAAAAATGTAAATAGACTAGACTGGAGTATTTTTTTGTAAACAGTCTCAAGCCTAAGAATAAGCTCTGGAAGAAGATCATGAAGATCATGCCTCAGAAAAGTGAGAAGAAGCTTGGAGTTGAATAAATCTATTTTTGTGAAAAATATTATAAGTCAAGAAGTCTACAAGTCACAGATTAAGTGTTATAAAGAAGTCATTCGAGAACTCCAGAATGACTTATCGAGAAGTTAAGAAAACCTTATAGAGAAGTCCCAGAGATATCGACAAGCCAAATTGAAGACATGAAGATTGGAGATATCAACAAGTCATTTCTTTACTAGAGAACTTTGAGTTATCGACAAGCCATAATATCACTAGAGAACTCAGAGATATCGATAAGCTGATTCTAAATGCAAAGAAATGTAGATCTTGATAAGTCAAGATTACACTCGAGAACTAAGAGACCTCAAACAGTCAAACATCATTCGAGAACTCAGAGATCTCGAATAAGTCAAAGTCACTCGAGAACTCTAAGATCTCGATAAGTCAAAAATCATTAGAGAACTATGAGACCTCGATAAGCCTTTATACTTATCGAGATGTCAGTTCTCTAACAGCTAATTGGAGACCTCTAATGAAACTCAAATACATAATACAATCAAGTTAAATATCCAAGATTATCAATCAACAAATGATCCAATCAGTTGGATTGACAAGTCTACAAAAAAGCAGCTTGAAGAGTTCAAGATAAAGGGTGAAGATTATCTGAAAAAGGAAGATCAAAGTTAACACAATATAGAAAGATATCCTAAGCCAGAAATGGAAAGATTAGTGACAGGTTGCTAAAGTGATTAGCACTTCTTATTACTTGTTGTGTAAACCAGTGTTTAACTATTCTATAAAGTTAACACTCATCCTTTGTTAGAAGTAACAATTTTTTAGATAAAAAAATATTGTATACTCTCAAGGAAGAAGCTAAGCTCTTTAACAACAAAGAGCCTAGAAATTTTGTAGCAAAACATTTTTAATTTTAATATAAAATTAAGTGAGTTTTGAAAGAACTGTGTTCACTGTTGTTACTCGTTTAAATTCAGTATTAACATATTTCACTACAAGGTTTTAATTTACTTTGTTCATCACCATAAACATCTCAATAAAAGCAGAAAACACCAAAACACATTCACCCCCTTTGTGTATGATTCATTACCTAACAAGTGGTATCAGAGCAAAATCTAAAAGTAAACAGATTCAAGATCTTGGAAGAATGGATACACAGAAAATCAGTAGCATCAAAATCCCTACATTTGATAAGGCTAACTAAACTCTATGCAAAAAGAAAATATTATTGTTTATCAGGATGGCCAACCCACTATACACCCAGATCATCAAAAATGGGCCTTTCATTCCCATGGTAAGAGTTGAGGAATCTATAGATGGGGACATGGTCATTCCAGCACATTATGCTCCTAAAGATCCTTCAGAATATAATGAAACTGAAAAAGAAAAAGTCTCTTTGGACAATGGCTTGCAACTAATTCTTATAGAGTCATTAGACAATGTAATGTACAATAACATTGCTAACTGTGACTCTGCTAAGCAGATCTGGGAGAAGATAAAGATACTTTGTGAAGCATCACTTATGTGTTTGAAAGAAGAATACTAATTTCACAGTATGAGGGATTCATGGCTAAGCCAAAGAAAAGTATCACTTATGTGTTTAAAAGGTTTAACAAGCCGATTAATGACTTGCAGCTGCATGATAAATGTTATAAAGCTGAAGAAGTGAACTTGAAGTTTTTTCTCACACTCCCTCACCATTTGGAACAAAAAATCTCAACAATCGGAGAAGGGAGAGACTTGAGCAGAATGACTCTGGAAGTTCTATATGGAATTTTAAAACATATGAATTGGAAATGATTCAAAGGAAACCATTAAGCGCTGGTCAAGGGCATGTTGTAGATGGTTAAAGTGCTCTAATTGTTAATGAAAGCCAGATCTCTAATGATGAGCCAACATTCCAGACTCCAGATGTCTCAACAAGTGAGCAAAGAAACAATAATCCACAGGAGTAAGTCATACTGGAATTAGAAGAAGATGAGTTCTGCACCCTGGATGAACTTGATGAACTAGATCAATTAATGGCCTATCTGGAAAGAAAGTTCTCTAACATTGGAGTAAAGAAGCCAAGATTCTTCAAGGGAGAAGGACAATCATTCAATAAAGACAGTAGCTGGAAAGGAAAAGGGAAGTACACACCTGATAGCAAAAATGGCTACAAAACTGGATCTATTTACAGATCAAAGATAAGGTGCTATAACTGTGATGAGCTAGGCCATTTTAATGCAGAATGCAAGAAACCAAATAAAGCAAAGAAAGATAAAGCTTATCTTGAACTGGAAGCAAAGTATGAAGCTCTTCTGAAGAAACAACAAATCAAAGCATATATTGCAGAGGGTAAGAGTTGGGATGACTCCAAAATGATGAAGATGAGGAAGTTGGAAATTATGCATTTATGTCCTTGGAGCAAGGAGAGTCATCCTCATTAAAAGCACAGGTACCAACTCTTACCACCATTGATTTAAATGTAAGTCAGTATAAGGAAACTGTTGAAAAGATGAGCACAAAAATGTTTCACATTCACACAAGTATGGTTTCTGCTAATGAGGAGGTTAGGAGACTAACAAAGATCAATGAGAAGCTTAAAAGTGAGAAACAAGAAACTGAATTCTTGATAGTAGAGTTTGAAGTTGTGAAACAAGAAAATCATATTTAAAGAACAAGCTCAAGTGTGCAAATGAGATTTAAGCAGTGTTAAGGGAGAAGCTAGAAAAGAATGAAGTCAAGTTAAAATCTTTCAGGAATGCATCCGATTTGGTTGGACAATACCATGAGAAGAACAATCCATGTACTAATATAGCTATTGGTCTTGATTATGATGCCTTGAAAAACAAGAAGAAAGAAATAGGTGGCAAAGGAAAAACAACTGTAAATGAAGATGTTCTAGCTATGCTGAAAAAGGTTGGTTCACCTATGTCCAAGGCATGTGAAGTAGATTTCAGTGAAGAAGAATTGATCATAAAGCAAGAAATTGTTGATGAAGACAATGAGAAGAAGAATACAGAAACAACTCCAACTTTCAAAGATGAGAAGAAGCCCATGGTCAACCAAGCTTCCAAGACACCTGTCAAGGAAATTAAAACTGAATATGCAAGAAAGAAAAAGAAAAATAGAAATGGGAAGATAGGAATAAACAAAAGAAACAACTTTGCTTATGTTACAGATGCTCCAAGAAAACAATGTCAAAAATGTGGCTCTATGAATAATCTAACTCATCTTGTAAAATGGCTGTTAGCAAGTCAGCAGAAGGAGAATGCAAGTACAATGAAGCAAATGCAAATGATCCCTACTCATTCCGTGGAAATTTTGATTGCATCCCTTGCAACCTGAAAGTGATGAAAAGTTGCTATAAGCTGAGAGTAGACTTCAAAGAAGTCAGCATTAAATCTACAGCTATAAGGGAAAATGCACAAACATATATGAATGCCATTCATTCTGAGACCTATAATTCTACTTCTGCTAAATCAGTTAACAAGAAGAAAGTACCCAACATTGCTTGGGTCGCTAAACACACTTAATCTTCATTGTATGCAGGGCAAAATGAAGAAGGTCATATGGATCATAGACAGTGGATTCTCCAGGCATATGACAGGTGATAAGGCCCTGTTATCACAATTTGAGGAGAAGGCTGGCCCCTTGGTGACCATTGGAGACAACAGCAAAGGATTCACAATGAGATATGGCAAGATTATTTCTGGAAATGTTGTCATTGATGATGTAGCATTGGTAGCTGGACTTGGGGTAATTCTTCTCAATGTCAGCCAGTTTGTAGACAAAGGTTTTAAAGTTCTTTTTGACAAAGAAGAATGTACCTTTATCAGCAAGAAAACCAATGAAGTTGCTCTGAATGGAGCAAGGAAAGGAAGCTTGTTTGTTGCATACTTGGACTCAACAAATGAGGATGGAATTTGTTGCTTCTACACCAAGGCATCTATAGAGCAAAGCAAGTTATGGCATAAGAAACTCTCACATCTAAACTACAAGGCAATCAATAATCTGGTCAAGAAAGAATTAGTGAGAGACATAACAAAATTAGAATTTGCTTAGATTGAAGTCTGTGAAGCTTGTCAGAAAGGAAAAATGAAAAGATCAAGTCGTAAGCCAAAGACTGTGAATTCCATAAGTGCACCACTACAACTTATTCACATGGATTTATTTGGACCAGTAAATATCTTATCCATTTCAAGAAATAAATATGCACTTATGATGGTGGATGATTTCTCAAGGTACACCTGGGTAGAATTTATGCACTCCAAAGATGACACTCCACATTTAACGACCTAACTAATTAAGGTGCCTAAAAAAACCCAAACTTCATAATTTAAAATATGATAAAACTTTACAACTTCTCAAAAATCCGATAACTTACAATTTTTGAAATAAAATACAACTAAATTATCCAACAACGCAAAGAAACTATAACAAAAACCTGAAAAAAGACCAAACTCCTCAAAGTCTGTAATTCGCACTCTTCCCATAAGTAGCCCACCTAAGAAAACATACCTGCCGGGGAAAATAAAGGGAAAAAAAAGGACCGGCAGTGAGCTAAAGGCTCATATACGGAGATGAAACAACGTATAATATGAATAAAGAACGAACATGATGCCTATATGAATACTTCCTGGGTGGATTGAATATCTGGAGCTGTGCCCTTCATGCAGCAACTCATCCTTTAACTCTTGCACATTTAGAATCCAAATTCGGGATGCATACCTCATGATTCCTTTCTCTTCCTTCTCGCATCTCACATCCTCACCGATCAATGTTCCCCTTTCTTCACTCATCTTCTTTTCCTGACACACTCTTATCTTTTCAGTCAGTTCTGGCACTAGCTTAATCTCAAATAATCCTTCTGTTCCTTTACCGGTCATTCTCACGTCAATTTCCATCTTCTCAAATTCTTTAATTAACTCCTCATATGTCATTATCATTTTGAGTCTTTCCTTCCTACTAAGGGCGTCAACCACCATATTGGCTTTACCCAGGTGATACAAAATTTTACAGTCGTAGTCCTTAATCAACTCCAACCATCTCCTCTATCTCATGTTTAGTTCTTTATGAGTAAAGATATATTTGAGGCTCTTATGGTCTATGTAAATCTCGCATTTCTCACCGTAGAAGTAGTGCCTCCAAATTTTTAGGGAAAACACTATGGCTGCTAATTCTAGATCGTGTGTTGGGTATCCGATCTCATACTCCTTCAATTGACGAGAGGCATACGTGATAACCTTCCCATGCTGCATAAGCACACATCTTAGTCCTTTATGCGATGCGTCGTTGTATATCACAAACTCTCCCTTTCCATCGGGAAGAGCGAGCACTGGTGCTGACACCGGTCTTCTTTTCAGTTCCTGAAAGCTTTCCTCACAATTCTCTGTCCATACAAACTTTTCCGTTTTCCGGGTAAGTCTAGTCAGTGGGCAGGCTATCTTAGAAAAGTCTTGCACGAATCTCCGGTAATATCCTATTAAACCCACAAAACTTCTAACCTCTGTTGGAGTAGTCGGTCTTTCCCAGTTGGATACCACCTCTATCTTGGCGGGGTCAACTAAAACTCCTTTGCCACTCACCACATGCCCTAAGAACTGAACTTCCCTTAACCAAAACTCGCATTTCGAGAACTTGGCATATAATTTCTCTTTCCTCAAGATTGCTAAGACTATCCTCAAATGTTCTGCATGTTCTTGCTCTGTATTTGAGTAAATTAGAATATCATCTATAAAAACTATCACATATATAGGTACTTTTTGAACACTCTATTCATCACATCCATGAAGGCTGCGGGTGCATTGGTTAATCCAAACGACATTGTTAAGAACTTATAGTGTCCATACCTAGTACGAAAAGCAGTCTTTGGTATATCCTCAGGTTTGATTTTCAACTGGTGATATCCTGTTCTCAAATCTATTTTGGAAAAGTGCACAACACCCTTGAGTTGGTCGAATAGGTCATCAATCCTAAGGAGAGGGTACTTATTCTTAATAGTCAGCTTATTCAATTCTCGGTAGTCTATGCATAATCTCATAATGCCGTCCTTTTTCTTTACGAACAGTACTGGCGCTCCCCATGGCGACACACTGGGTCTTATCATCCCATTATCTAATAATTCTTGCAGTTGAGAAGCTAGTTCCTTCATCTCAACTGGGGCTAGCCTATAAGGGGCCTTGGACACTGGTGCCGTTCCTGGTGCTAATTCTATAGAGAATTCTATTTCTCTATCGGGTGGCAATCCTGGTAAGTTCTCTGGAAACACATCCTCGAATTCATTCACTATAGGTATGTCTTGTATGTTGGGAACCTCCTTCTTAGTGTCCATCACATAAGCAAAATAGGCCTCGTTACCTTTCTTTAACAATCTTTTTCCCTGTAGCATGGTCAGAAATTTCTGGGTCTGTCGTTGACCTCTAAACACTACTTCTTTTTCATTTTGCACTCTTATCTTCACCCTCTTCCGCTCACAATCTATTTGCGCTCCATTACTGGATAACTAATCCATTCCTAAGATTATATCAAATTCTCCTAACGCAAATGGGATTAGGTCAACCTTGAAGACTTTTTCTTCTAATTTCAACTTGCATTTGGTGTGTACTTGATTTACATGAATTATTTCTTTGTTTGCTATTTCCACTTGTAGTACCTCACGTAAGGGTACGACGTTAAGTTTTAACTTTTTAAAAAAATCTTGAGATATAAATGACTTGGTCGCTCCAGAATCAAATAGGACATTTGCATGTTCGGAATTTAACAGAAGGGTACCTGCTATCACGTCAGTATTTCGGACAGCATCTTGAACGGTCATGTTGAAGGTCCTAATAGCTGGGGGCCGGTTGGATGCAGCTCTGCTCATCCCTGACGCTGGGGGCTTCAAAGTCGGGCAATCCTTCTTCATGTGCCCTACCTTCCCATATTGGAAACACATCACGTTGGGTTGGTTGCAGTTGTTGGCAAGGTGTCCAGGTTGGTCGCACCTCTAGCATTTCAGAGGGGCTTTCGCCTGGCTGCACACTCCAAGGTGTCTTCTTCTACATATTTGACACTCCGGTATTGGGTCGCGGGGTTGGCTATAAAATGTTGCCCTAGATTCTCCACCGCCCTGGCCAACACTCTCACTAGGGGCCTTTCTAAATTCGGGGCCTCTCGCAGGTTGGGACACCACTCCCCTGACGAACCTGCTTGGAAGGCTCCTATTCCCGGTTCCTACTCCTCCTCCTTCGCCTTGGCTTCCTATCTTCCTCTTCCTATTTTCCTTTTCCTTCAAACTTTGCTCACTGCCAGTTTCAACAATTGAGGCTTTCTGCACTAAGGTGGCGTAATTCGTCAGCTCTAGTACTGCCACTCGGTTTTGGATCCACTATTTCAGACAAAGTTGAAACCTTCGCTCTTTCTTCTCTTCGATATTCACAAACTCAGGCATAAATCGTGACAGCTCAGTAAACTTGGCTTCATACTCTGCCACAGTCATCTTATCTTGTTTCAACTCTAGAAACTTAATCTCCATCTGAGTTTCCATAAACCTAGGGAAATACTTGTCTAAGAACAATCGGGTAAATCTATCCCATGGAATTACAGCATCTGTCTTGAGGTTTCGTTTGGACTCCCACCAGTAATTTGCTTCCCCTTTCAGCATGTAAGAAGCAAAAATGGTCTTGTGTCGTTCTTCCACACCTAGTATCTTGAAGGACTTTCCTATTTCCTTGAGCCAGGCCCGTACTTCAACGGGGTCGGCAGATCCTAGAAACTCTGGGGTTTTGAGGGATTTGAATGCCCTGAAGGCAGTGGCCGCAGTCTGTTGGGAAATATGCGGCTGTAGTTGAATGGGTTGTTGGTTCAGATTTGCCCTTAATAGTTCCATAAACTCATTCATGGGGTTCCCTCCCTGATGGGTATCCTCAGCCTCTTCTTCTACATACTCTTCCTCATCATACTCATTATAGTCTAGGTCTTCTTCACTTTCCTCATTCACTATGTGGTCAGGTCCATTCCATTATTGGTTAAAAGATTCGGCATGCAGTGCCCTGGTTCCTCTTCTACAGGGTGGCATCGTTCTGATAATGAAAATTTGTCAATATAGTTGCAAAAGTTTTTACAACTGGATTATTTTATTCATAGGTAAGCATGTCGTTTATTATCTAGCATGTTTTTATAAAGTGCAATAATATGGAAATCAATTTATTCATAACTGCTAGATATATACCATAGGGTCTCCCAATTATATCTTGGGGACAAACCAACTATCCTAGTTCATACATGACCTAATTATAATACATAATTACTTGTCCTGAATACTGAATGCAAATACATAAACCGCGTACCCTGAAGGGCTAGGAATGCTATCTATTACTAGATATCCTAACAAAATTGGTGACAAGTTACCCAGCCCTTTACAAGGTCTATAAATAGTCACTCGTCCCTCAGTCACTGTCGCTGCGTGTGAGGTCTCACACCCTCCTCATTGCTCCTACCAACATCAGCTCTACGTCAACTACCGGGATGTATCCCCCACCATCGTCATCCTCGTCTAAACCCGGGTACGGAGCTCGATCCCATCGATCTCCCCGCGGGCTATGGCCGGGGAAGCAGCTCTGAAGTCCCTTGGATATCCTAGCCTGATGGCTCTCTCAGCTGTCAGCGCCTGCCATAGCTCTACAATGCGGGCAGATGCCGCGGTGAGCTCAGTGTTAAGCCGAGCCACTATCCAGTCGTGTACAGCTACATGTATTGTCACCGAGGGTGGCAGAGGTGAGTCTGGGTCGCTAGAGGATATGTCATAAGCCTTGTAGGTCTGTGCATCCATCCCATCCTCCTCCTCATCATCAGTATAGAATAAAGGGCTCTGCATCCCTGGGTGTGGTGTAGGAGAGCGAACAGTCACTAGTACAGAAATATCCTTCTGCGTCGCACTTTTTGTGACGGTTGAATATAGAACCGACGCTTAAACACACTTCAAGCATCGGTTGTAACTTTAACCGATGCCTTAAGGCATTTGTGCATGATCTGTTGCGTCGGTCTTTGATACAACCGATGCTATTGAAAATCTGTAGCATCGGGTTTTAAAACGCCGACGCCTAAAATCCTTTTTAGCGTCGGTCTTTATAATGCCGATGCTGTAACTTCTACGTACAGCATCGGCATTTAAAATGCCGACGCTGTAGGTTTGGTTTATAACATCGGCTTGTAAATACCGACACTACAGATTTGGTTTAGAGCGTCGACGTGTAATTGTCGACGCTGTAGATTTGCTTTAAAGCGTCGTCTTCTGAATGCCGACGCTATAGGTTGTTATTTTTTTAAATAATTTTAAGAAAAAAATTAAATAATAAAAAAATTAAGTATAGTTATAAAATATGAAATTAAATTAATAAAATTGTGGATGGGAAATTATTAATATCATTATAAAAAGTAGAAAATTAAATATCTATGATATACTAAACTCTAAATTAATAAAATAATTTTATAGTTACAAAAAATTGATATTTTACCAAAAATTCTAACAATAATTAAGTAATTAATTTTAATGTTAATAATTAGTAGATTTGAAATGTTTTTTTTCAATTTTTGAAAATTAATTGAAATTTTAATTCTATATATAAATAAACACAGAGGTGTTAATTACAATTAATGGATAAAATCAGTAGATAGTACACTAATGCAAATAATCTTCGGGTCCATATCACTACTAAAGAATTGAATTTAGAAGACACTGCTTGCATAACATTTTTTTAATTGTGCTGCACAAGTGATATACTTACATGGCGTTTTTGTGAAAAACGTTATATAGGTTTTTATATAAAAATACAAAGAAATTAAAAAAATGAAAAAAAATCACGTAACGGTTCTCTAATGAGCGCTAATTTAGTTTAGACTAGTATAGCCTGTTTTGAAACGTTACGATAGTTAACATATTTTAAGTATAAACTTTATATCTATTTTTTAACCCTTGCATAGCATTTTCGAAAGGGGTTTTTAAGTTCATGTCTCCTAAGTACTATACTTCTAGATTATTTATTTATTTTTGGACTTAATCATGTATTACAAAGGAGAGAAGATCTAAAACCGAACATACTTTCCAGAGCAGATTTTCGATTAAGCGTTGAATATAATCCGAGTCGTCATTTGCATCAACCATTCTATCAGGTCTTCATTTCTCTCCTTCAATCTTGAAAACATGGAGTTTAAATTGATTTAATGGGCTTCTCTGCAATTTGAATTCATTGGCTACTTGAAATTGGAAATTGAAGGTACTATGAATTCAACTAATCTTATCTTTGTTTTTCAACCAAGTCTTCTGTAAATTTAATTTATGCTTATGATTAAGAGTGCTTAATTTCAAATTCAGTTTTGGGCATAATTTGAGGGTTCTATTTTGAAATAATTGCAGTTTTTAAATTAATTTTAGGGTTCTCAATTATATGTTTATGACCCATTCTTGACAAGTGATTTTTCCTCTATGTCTTCCCAAATGCACACATGTAGCGCCTATTCGATATCTATAATAATATTTATGTCAATTAGTGTATAGAAACTCCATTAGTGGAGATGATCACAAGATGTAACACACAGAGACAGAGAGAGAGAGATGAACCAATGTAATTGTTATTATGAAAATGAATTAACTTGTTCCTGAAATACAGACTGAAAGAGTATATATAGTCACTAATATCCTAACAGAATTCTATACATACACGTTTTGAATCTGTAACAAATTCCAGCTAAGCATTACCTTATGATATTTACTTTTTTATGGTATCAGCTAGGCTAGTGTCACTTTGTTGATCAGATATACGTGTAACAATTTATATATACAGATTTCACTCTTGTCCTCAAAAATCCATTGATAGTATAAAGAGCAGTTGCACATTTTTGAATTATATGACAATTATATTTCAGAAAGGGGAAGAGGTGATGCTTCTTTCAATTTGGTGCAGCCAAGTATATAGTACTAGCTAATAAAGTAGTCCAATTTTCATTATCTTTTGTTAAACCAACTTGCTTCAAGATTCTTGGTTTTAGAATATATATACTAAATTGCAGGACATAAAGAAAGGTAATATCTAATCCATTTTTATGTTTTGCTTATTCCAAATATATTTATGTAAGATAAAAATATTGTGGAATGTGATTTTTATATCAATCTATAACGGTTTGACAGGTTCCAAAATCAAAGCAAGAACGTAATAAGTGGGAATTCCAGTGATTAATATGAGATGTGTTCTACAAAATTGAAGTATTTTCTTAGCTTTGAAGACTTTAAAAACCTAGCAAATTGTAAAGATAAGAAAAACCTTAAACTAGATTAATCTATTAGGCCCCGTTGAGCATTTGTGTGAAGCAGTCTTGACGGAGGTAGATACTGGTTTTTAACTGTTATTCAATGCAATTAAAGCAATATCTAAATAGACTACCCGTGAAAGCTATGACTAACTAATTTTTTTGGGAAAATACTTTTGATACAATTGTTATCTGTCAGATTTAATGATTTTCCTTGTGATAAAGCTGTACTACATAGAGTATTTCAGTTATGAAGCTTATTACAAGAAAACACCATGGAAGGCTTAGAAAGCTCTGCGTCTCGGAGTCCAAAAGTTAGCTTATGTCTAAGGACTTTATTACCTGTTTTAGTACCTTTAGTAAATTTGTATTTAGCTTCTCAATATTCTCTCCGTACACTTTCTAGTAAAACAAGTATATAACTAAGTATAAAACAAAGTTCATGGACAAATTGGGGATTAAAGTGTTGATTAACTTGTGACATACTCCTACTAACTCCAAGTGCTGATACTCAGGTCTTTATCTGTATACTCCAGTATTATATTTTCATTGCGGCAGTTGACTTCAACATGCATACTAATATAGTTGGATTTATTTTACTCATTTTATAGAGTAGTGGCAGATCATCGGGACTTGTTGATATTTTATGTTCTGGTTAGGCAACGCAGTGGTGTGTATGCGGCAATGGCTTAGCCAAAAAGAGGCACAAGATCATATTTTCAAGTATGCCAATGAGGTATGTATGATACTTTCATGTAAATTGTGTTCTGGACTTTTAAAGTAGAATAATAGTGTATCTTGAAGTAGAATTAAAAATGCAGAGGAGTTGGTATTGGATTTTTGGGTATATTTGTTAACTATAATGATACATATGAAACTTTTTAAAGTTTTGGTTGATATCTGAGGATATTATAACTTTGTTTGGAACATATGGGTATAATTATTTTTTTAAATTGAATTCTTGAATATGAATTATTACTATTGTGCATTGATGTTTGATTTTTATGTTGTTCAGTGTTGTTAGTTCTTGATCCTTATATTTTAAGAATTAGATAAAGATTATTAGTGAATATTGTAGATGGTGTTACAAAGATTGCATTTTTATTAATTAATTTTACTAAAATGTTCCAAGCTACTTGTTTAGTTTGTATAATTGGAGTCACAACTCACAAGATCCTGCCTTTATTGCTTCTAGTGGGTTTTCTAGTTTTTTTTTACTTATAACTATGTTGAAGGGATATCTGTAAAATCTGATTGTTTGCGTAAAGTTCACAGCCTTAACTGTGTTGATTGCTTAGATTACACTAGCTAAAGAATCAATAATGATAGCCAGGTAATATACATGTCAGCTAGTATAATGCTAGTCGGTTAGTAATTAGTTTTATGTTGATCTCCAAAGGTTTAATCATACAATAAACTAAACCAAAATGGAGGATAGAATTAGAATATAAGAAGATACTGGAATATGAACATGGACTAATGTCGTCTTATTACTTCATTTACGTATTAGTTTGAAGCTTTTGTTCTGCTCACGGGATGGTGCTCAGGGTGGTGGATTTTTAAGTGGTTGAGACTGATTTGGATGGTGTTTTTGCTGGTTTTTTTGGTCAGAGGCTTTTCTGTTTGTGATGATTTGAAATTTCTCTTTGTTTTCTGGGTTCTCTGGAATTTTGGTTGCAGGGGACCTGGATGGTGATTTGGATGGTGTGTTTTTTTCTTTGCAGCTTCTATTTCTGGAATTTCTGCTTGTTGATCTTGCTAGTTTTTTTTAGAATAGGGCTGGAAGTGCTTGTTTTAAAAGTCTTTTTTGCCTATGGGGAGTGGAAATTTTTCTGGGAGTTTATGTTCTCTGGTAGTTTATTAGCATGGGGAATCTTGCTTTGGTTTTTTTAGTTAATTCAGGTGGTAAAGATCAGAGGTATATTTGGATTTTCTGGGTTTTTTAGGTGTCTGGGGTGTTTTGAGGTGAATGATGCGGTTTGAGCCGCACGGTCACCAGACACCAGCATATGCTTATCCCTGTTGCAAGAGATGGCTGTAATGAGCTGATAATATTTTTGACTAAAAATAATCTCCACATTGTTTTACAAATATTGATCAAATAGAGAATTTTTTAATACTTTGTCTTTCATATTTTGAAGGGTCTTGGTTCAAGGAACTATACCAAAAAGGAAATTAAAGAGATACAAGAGCTTTGAGCACAATTTTTTACTTTAGAATGTTTCTAACAAGGTAATTTTTTTAAAATTTTTAGATCCTCCATTTGTGCTATAAGTACTTGATAGAAGCATATAACCATTTTATAATTGGATGTGTTAGTTGATTTTATTTGTTTACTATATGTGTGGTTCTGCATAAAAGCATTTCTTACCTTGCTATTTCAAATATTTAACTGAAATATAGAATCTTCGTGTTGGTTATAATTTGCATGATTGTGAATTTATTTTTTATTGAACATTTCAGATAAAAATGAGAACGGATGGTCAAGCATTTAAAAGCATCTCATGTTCGTGTCAAAAGACGATATGTAGTTTTGCGATCTCAATTTACAGATAAAAAAGGCGGACTTGAAGATTTTGAAGTACTTGTTAGTGGAGACACATTATGTGTTATTTTATCTGTAAGGGAAACATAATAGAAAGAGTTGGATGGTATTTGTAATTCAATATATACTTTTCTTCCAAGAGTGGTATATTTAAATTTTCTAAATTTATTGTAATATATAATTTTTAAGTTTTACAATTTAATTTTTTGTTGTACTGTATTTTTGGGATTTTAGTATTAATTGTATAATGAAACAGGTTTATAGAAAATATATAAAATATCAATGGAAAATAGGAAAAAAATTAATTTTTAGTGACAGAAAGCGTCGGCATTCTATCTAACCGACGCTATTGATGAGAAGCAAGTGTGTCGGCATTTCTGCTAACTGATGCATTTGGTGAGAAGCAATAGCGTCGGTTAACAAAAAGGTGAACTAGCGCAACAGGTGACAAGCAAGTGCATCGGCATTTTAGTGAATCGACGCAACAGGTGAGAACCAATAGCGTCAGCATTGGGTATAACCGAAGCAATTAATCAAACCAGAAGTGTCGGCATTTTATCCAACCGACGCATTGCAAGGCGACAAATAGCGTCGGCTATATCTATAACACCGACGCTATAAGTCAACCTACAACGTCGGTTGATTAACCTATGACGTATGTCGTTTAACCGACGCAATTAATGCTTCTGTGTCGCTCGTTTAACCGACGCTATAGGTCCATACCTATAGCGTCTCCCACACTTACTTCGTAAAAGTCCAGTCTGCACTAGTGTACATCTCTACATCCCTTCAGCCTATGCCATCTCCCTGGGGGCACCTCAACGTCATCAATCATGGGGACAGGAAGGTCAGTCTCCTCCTTCGGGGCATCCTCAGTAGGGTCATCATCTGAGTCATCAATAGGTGGGTCCTCCGGCTCAGGAGTAGGGTCACGCTCAGGGGCCATAATATCATGAACAGGGTCAACCTCCCCCGTAGGCTCCACTAGTACCTGACACAATAGGCAAGGTGTTACTAACTTATAGTAGGAATTCCCTTGAGGGTAAAACCGTCAAGACTACCCATGTAGCCTGACAACGAACTCGACTTGAGTTCTAATTGATTATTTATTATTCTTATGTCTACATATTTTATATCCTATCATTTCCAAGATTTGATAACCTAAGGCTCTGATACCATTTCTGTGGCGCCCCAAAATCCGGGGTCAAGGATCTAGGAGACCACGCTATCTTGAATACTATATACCATATACCTCGCATCACAATATATAAATACTCACACTTTTACGACCCCACACTTATCACACACACACACTTATAGGTTATTGTCCTGGAAACGAACCATTCATTACCAGAGTAAATCAATCCACAAAGTGATAATCATTACAACCTAAAAGTAATTAAGTCTTATCGAAGAAATAACCTTTAAGGCTAGTCCATCGACCGAATATTTGTTTCTTATTCATTATCTTACATAAGTCATACTTGTAAGTAAGCCGGACTAAAAATAACTGAAAACTAATCTAGCTTATTCGGTCTACCTGTGGTACAACACCAAACATCCTACGGAATAGCTGGCCATTTCTTTCCCATTTCTTGGCTGTGAGTCTCATGATAGGCATCTTGATTCACTGTTGTGTTCTGTCAATTTCAGATGACAAGTGTGAGCTATAAGCCCAGCATAATAATGTACAGTATGAAATGACTGTATGATAAACTCAAGTAAAAGCATCATATATGATAATTACGTTTTATTCAAAAATAGTTTTCCTAGGTGATACACACCTTCCTTTGAAAACAATTCTTTAATGGATTTATTATCCTGTGCATACCTTAATGGTAAACCCAGCACCTAGGCTTGGGTTACGGTATTGCATCACAATTCCAATTGGAAGAATTAGGACATTCACTAGAGCCCTCGAGATACGATGATCAGTCGCATAACGGTAACAGTAACCTTTTCTACATGTAGAAGGACGACTTCCTAACATCCTGGTTGTCACCCAAGCCGCATTCGGGATTTATATGCTTCCCCATTCCACCCGGGTGTATTTTGCATACTTCGGATATCCTTCAGTACACATGGTACCTTCTCATATAGAAAATAAATATGGCAGTCCCCAGTCCATGAAGTACTGGATCTCTACCCCTCCTTGTCCTTTTAAGAATCCTATCATATACTTGGAATAATCGAACTATATCTAAGTTCCCCAAGCGTTTTGCTTGTTGATAGGCACATCTTTACCTCATATATATATATATATATGTACTTTCGAAAGTTTTCGGAGGAAGTACTAAGGATGTGAGTTGACCGTTGTCAATAGACAAATAAATAAGGGGGAGTTTCTTTTGAAACTATATTCAAAATATTTAAAATAAGTCGAGATAATATTCTCCGATGATCTGAAATTATTCGAATGATTTTCCGAAAATCAGAAAGTATTTTAAATCAGGTTTTTATGATTTTTAAATCATAAATAAATTATTTGATAAATAATTAATAATTAAATATTAACCTTTAAATAATTAAACCTCGAATAATTATGCTTTAAAAGAATATTGAAATAATATTCCTCAACTTATTTATGTTTGAGTAATTTGATAATCTTTAATATTGAATCGGGTTTGAAATAAATAATCATTGGAGAATACTTCTCCCATAATAAATAAATAGTTAATAAATATTCGAATAATAAAATATAGTTGAGGGAATACGATCTTTGGAAACCGTATTAATAAAAGTTTGAGGTATTTATTATTTCGTAAGTGGACGTTGAGTCCCTTAAAACGTACTACTATGGACTTTTAATCGTCCTATAAATATCACCGGAATGAATCCCGGGTTTTTATTTTAAAATCCCGACCGACTCTCGGTCTTATAATTATACGCTACGCTCGTGGCGGAGTTAAATATTTTACGACATATACGTATCGTAAAACATCGCTACATTATGCGAAAACTCAATTACTAAGTATCATGGCAAACATGGTATTTATGCAATGATAATAAAATAATCCTTTCACAACACAACAGTATACGGAGTTCGGATCGTAAACTTGCCTGGTATCTCGAGGTGAAGGATGCTCTAGGTTCCGCTCGAAAATCTATAACCATGAACACAAATCGTTTTGTTAGGTCCCATTCTAATTTACGGTGACTCGCACTCATGTGCTACTTATTATGCACCCGCTCAACTTATATTACCCTTACCAGTTGTTTAAGTCCTTATTCATATTACGGTCGCTTCCTTTTTTTTAGGTCCGGTAGGTTAATACAGAGGGGGTGAATGTATTATCGTTCGTTTTTATCAACTAATTGCAGCGAATACGAGATAATAAAAACTAAAATGAAAAACACAAAAGCTTCGGGGGTAAATCTTATGTTATTAAGATAAACCTCGAATGGGTGCTTACAACTTTGATAAACAAATCAAAGCAACAAAAGCAATTCACACTACAAATGATATAATATCGAATGTGTGAAAAGCTGTCACTCTAATAAGCAAGTGTTCCTATTACAATCCGCTATCAAATCCTAGGAATAACGCTTATGAGTGTGACGGATGTAAGTCTTTAATTCTGTAAAAATTTCAGCAGAGTTTCTCCTTGTAATTGATGATATTCAAGTGAATCTCCACAAATGCAAGTGAAAGCTCTACTGTTTCTGATGATGGTTAGTTCTGAAACGCCCCATCAGATCTGATTGATATAGAGCCAGGTAGATGAAGAGGCGTGGCAAGCTGTGAGCCAAGTATTTAATTAATCAGGGTGCAGTAGTCGAATTGTACAAGTCAAAATCAAGCCAAGAGGATATAAATTGCATCAAGATCACTTCCAAGTACCTACTAGTCGACTTTTGAAGATTAAAATCGACTAGTAGAATCTAGAAGTCGATTTCTCCTTGAATTGAAATGCCAGAAATCGATTTTCATTACCAAGGGAGTTTTTGACTTAGCTTCTTCAAGCCACACTACACTAGTCGATTTCTAGGCCATAAAATCGACTAGTAGGCCTCCAATTTCGATTAGCAGCTTGCTAGGATTTGTAGAATTCGATTTGTAACTTCTCGTAGTCGATTTAAGTAATTTCTTTGCCTTAGAAACTTTTCCATCCTTAGAAAAATCTTCCTCCTTTCTACGCACTTCCATTTGGTTGACTTGCAACTCATGGAAGTTGACCTGCAATCACTTTGAACTTGAACTTGAACTCTTTTACTTCTTTAAAGATGATTTCTACAAATCCTTAGCTATACCACTTCATGTCTTCCAGTCTTCTGAGCTTCTTCTTCAATCTTCGAACAGTTTTCTTGAATACGAATCTCACTTGACAGTCTTTCAAATGATATTACTTAGTTTCCCTTAATGGATCACTGACGCCTAGTGCAATGGTCTGGTTCACAGACGACTAGTTCCGCTCTCAGGCCTTCGTACTATAGACTATACAATTCACTGTCAAGTCTTCTACCATATCAAATTAGCTTCATTGAAACCCTTATGACCTTCACACCAATCCAGATTGCTACTTCGAATATCTTCAACCTTATTCCTTTGATGAATGAACATATTAATGAACGTCCTTCGAACTTCTGTTGACGACTTCTTCACTGTAGCTTTCCAGATCATTGTGTATATGTCAAGTCTTCTATCTTCGTACTGGTTTCAATGGATATAGGATTATTTGCAAGTCCTGTCTATGTTGAGTTATCATCCTCTACATTGTTGTCATAGATGAATCTATCTTTAATCTTCAACTCCTTCTATATCCAATAATCTCCCCCTATTTGGCTGTTAAACATGACAGTGAAATTTATACTAGAGAAGTATCAATTTGGAGGATAACTCAACTAAACATAACCAAAAATCTTCAATCAGCTTTCAACATTGATGTCCTGGACTTGGAAATAATAATATCTTATATCTTCTACACTCATGCTCATTCAGCTCGAGCAGAGAAAAACATCTTCTCTCCCTTTAGTAGAAATGCAAAAGATACATCTTCAAAATCTCCATATTTCTCCGCATTAGATAATCAACATGAGTAGGCAGGAAAAATATCTTAGGTGACCTATCCAGTCTTCTTCTAAGTTGAAGAAGGTTGCTCCCCCTTAGTTGAATAAGGATATCCACCAGTTTTTGTTCCACATTTCTCCCCCTTGGTCCAATACTGGGAAAAATGTTTTTGTGTTATGCCATATTTATTCTCCCCCTTAGTTGAGTAATCCTTCAAATGTAGACTACAGAAACTAAATCTCCCACCAAGTACAATTCAGAGTGAAAAGAAGTTCCAGGATTCTCAAGAAAAGAACTACCCTTATATCACCAAAAATTCCCTTCCAGCTTTCTTATATCTCCCAAGAAACAGAATTCCATAACCAGAACCAGGAGAGAACCTCATACAGAAAAAGTCCTCAACCCCAGATCATCACAGCATTCTTGAGAATATTACAAACCAAACCAAGCTAGAATAAGAACAGCTGCTACAAATTTCCTCATAGTGCAAGTGTATGATTTCTTTTTAGTGTCCTCATAGTGTGTTTCACTCCACTCTACACTCAAGTGGTTGAACTCATCCTCACAAGTGTTTCACTCCACTCAGAGCTCTAGAAGTCCAACAATGAATGTACCTGCAAGAAAATCCTTTTCATAGAAAAGTTGCCTTCCATCTTCAAGGATGAAAACTGTCAGTCAAGAGATTCAAAAATATTCCTTCTGAGAGGGGAAATTAGGATTCTATAAAGTGGCAGAATTCCTGATATCCCTCAACTTCTATGAAGAAGCATACCTTATAAACTCGTCAGTTGATATCTGAGTCCTCATTTACAAGTTTCTAATTTGACTTAGTCAAAATCATATCCAGATTTAATTTCTGGGAAGATAACCAGTGATCAATGATATGCCATTAGGGATCAATGATTTCTTCTTATGTTACTTAGACATGAATCAGAGATAATGGTCTTAGGATAAACCAGAGTACCAGAATCTCATCAGAGTTAGAATCTATATGGATCTCAGATTTAATGAAAATTAAATCTCAAGTTCTATCAGTGACCTTGAGATGGTTTGTTAGAATTTCTCTGTCAAAACCTTCCTTGTGTGTGAAACTCACACATGCATTGAAATATTTGAGGTAAGGTAGTGACTCTTATTCAGATGCCCTTGCTGACAGGCGAATTTTCAATAGAAATACAACCTGTTGAGAGAATACTTCTAGTAACAGTTTCAGTGCCTTTTTCAGCTTTACATTCTTTTGAGAGAATATAAATGGGCTTTACAGTTGTCTCAAGATTTGAATACTCCACTACTTTGTGAGAGACAGAGCTGTAGGGTTGACATTTCCTTCCTTATGTGGTGCTGCTTGGCACTATCTCCCTCACTCAACTTAACTCCAGTTATCAAGGTTCAGAATGCAACTGATCATGTGGTTTTCATGTATCAGAGCAAAAGCTTTGGATAAATTCTATTTGAGGAGTGTTTGGTTCTATGACTTTGGTCAGAACCTATTGGTTTGATAGGCTCATAGTCAGCTTCCTAAGCCATTGGGGGCAGTTATAAGTTTCAGAATACTAGGACTGGACCTTAGGAATAATCCACAAAGTTTCAGAATGCTTAAGGATCAAGGAATGATACCTTAGAAGTAACCACAGAGAACACAGGACAAGATCTACTACCAGAGATCATTCAGTGTGTGATTGTGTGGTGTTTCAACTTGAAGTACATTATGAAAGATTGGTCATACCTGAACTTTACCTTTGCTGCTTTCTGTGCTTGGATATTCAGTTCAAGACTTAAATAGCAACAGAGTTAGTAGCAATGGTAAATAGCATCATGTATTGATTTAGAATTGAGTAAGTAGAATAATTCTTTTTAGAGAATGTATTAGAGCCACATGGATGAAACATGTGATAAAGATGGAAGAAATACTCTACTCATTTTAGTTCTAAACCAATATAACGGGTTATCTAGCATATAGCAATCATATTTTTTCAAGTATTTTGTCAAGTATGTACATATGCATAAATATTTTATGTATCAGAGCAAGAGCGAGCATACATACAGGACAAATAGACATTATGATTTAAGACAATTAAACAAAATTCATGCTAGGAATAAATTTATCTGAGATAGAGTGTTAGGTCCAATACAGAGAAGGGGTGCTAACCTATCTCAAGTACATACAAAGCTACAGATAAACTAACTCAATTACCATATAACATGTAACATGTAAGATCATGGTAATCAATTAGCATCAAAATCTCAAATCCAATTATCACTAAGCATACAAGCATACAAAACATGTGATAATCAATTTGCTTCAATACATGGATAATGAATATAGGTAAATAAACTTTACAAGGCCTCAAAGCATCATCATAGGATTTGTAAAATTTATCCCAATCAAATTACATAATATGTTAACTTCCATTTTTAAGTGGACAAGTTTAACATGCCAAGTTCACTAACCAACTTGCTAAAAGTAGCTTCATCAAGTTGCTTAGTGAAAATGTCTGCAATTTAATTAGCTGTGGGAACAAAAATTAGTTCCACAGTACCATTCACTATGTGCTCTCTTATGAAATGATACCTTATATCAATATGTTTGGTCCTCGAGTGCTGAACAGGATTGTTTGAGATTTTTATGGCACTTATGTTGTCACGGTAGATAGGAATATGATTCAACTCAAGTCCATAGTCTCGGAGTTGGCTTCTCATCCATAGAATTTGAGAACATCAACTTCCAGCAGCAATATACTCAACCTCGGCAATAGATGTAGAAACCGAATGCTGCTTCTTGCTAAACCAAGAAACCAATCTTCTTCCAAGAAACTGACAGCTTCCTGAAGTACTCTTCCGATCAGTCTTACAACCAGCATAGTCAGAATCCGTATAGCCAATGAGATCAAAACCCGTGTCTTTAGGATACCAGATACTCAGATTCGGTGTACCCTTTAAATACCTCAAGATCCTCTTGACAGCTATCAGATGTGACTCTTTCGGATCAGGTTGGAACCTCGCACACAAGCATGTTGTAAACATTATATCTGGACGACTTGCAGTCAAGTAGAGAAGAGATCCAATTATGCCTCTATAGTGAGTGATGTCCACCTTTTTACTAGACTCATCTTGATCAAGTTTTGTGGCAGTTGCCATAGGAGTCTTGGCAAGTGTTGAATCTTCCATCTGATATTTCTTCAGAAGATCCCTGATGTACTTCGTTTGACAAATGAAGATACCATCTGGCTTCTAGCTTACTTGAAGTCCGAGGAAGAAATTCAACTCACCCATCATGCTCATCTCATACCTACTCTGCATAAGCCTAGCAAACCTTGCACAAAGTGCCTCATTCGTAGACCCATATATAATATCATCAACATAAACTTGCACAAGTATGATATCATTTTTATGCTTTTTATGAAATAGAGTCTTATCTATGACACCTCTAGTGAAACAATTCTCAAGTAAAAATTCAGAGAGAGTGTCATACCATGTTCTAGGCGCTTGCTAACCTAAAGGATTTGATCTGTATATCGATCAACAAGCTCTGATACCAATTATTAGGTCCGGTAGGTTAATACAGAGGGGGTGAATGTATTATCGTTCATTTTTATCAACTAATTACAGCGAATATGAGATAATAAAAACTAAAACGAAAAACAGAAAAGCTTCGGGGGTAAATCTTATGTTATTAAGGTAAACCTCGAATGGGTGCTTACAACTTTAATAAACAAATTAAAGCAACAAAAGCAATTCACACTACAAATGATATAATATCGAATGTGTGAAAAGCTATCACTCTAATAAGCAAGTGTTCCTATTACAATCAGCTATCAAATCCTAGGAATAACGCTTATGAGTGTGACGGATGTAAGTCTTTAATTCTGTAAAAATTTCAGCAGAGTTTCTCCTTGTAATTGATGATATTCAACTGAATCTCCACAAATGCAAGTGAAAGCTCTACTTTTTCTGATGATGGTTAGTTCTGAAATGTCCCATCAAATCTGATTGATATAGGGGCAGGTAGATGAAGAGACGTGGCAAGCTCTGAGCCAAGTATTTAATCAATCAGGGTGCAGTAATCGAATTGTACAAGTCGAAATCAATCCAAGAGGATATAAATTGCATCAAGATCACTTCCAAGTACCTACTAGTCGACTTTTGAAGATTAAAATCAACTAGTAGAATCTAGAAGTCGATTTCTCCTTGAATTGAAATGCCAGAAGTCGATTTTCATTGCCAAGGGAGTTTTTGACTTAGCTTCTTCAAGCCACACTACACTAGTCAATTTCTAGGCCATAAAATCGACTAGTAGGCCTCCAATTTCGACTAGTAGCTTGCTAGGATTTGTAGATTTTGATTTGTAACTTTTAGTAGTCGATTTGTATTATTTCTTTGCCTTAGAAACTTTTCCATACTTAGACAAATCTTCCTCCTTGCTATGCACTTCCATTTGGTTGTCTTGCAACTCATGGAAGTTGACCTGCAATCACTTTGAACTTGAACTTGAACTCTTTTACTTCTTTAAACATGATTTCTACAAAACCTTAGCTATACCACTTCATGTCTTCCAGTCTTCTGAGCTTCGTCTTCAATCTTCGAACAGTTTTCTTGAATACGAATCTCACTTGATAGTCTTTCGAATGATAGTACTTAGTTTCTCTTCACGGATCACTGACACCTAGTGCAATGGTCTAGTTCACAGATGACTAGTTCCACTCTAAGGCCTTCGTACTATAGACTATACAATTCACTGTCAAGTCTTCTACCATATCAAATCAGCTTCACTGAAACCCTTATGACCTTCACACCAATCCAGATTGCTACTTCGAATATCTTTAACCTTATTCCTTCGATGAATGAACATATTAATGAACTTCCTTCGAACTTCTGTTGATGACTTCTTCACTGTAGCTTTCCAGATCATTGTGTATATGTCAAGTCTTCTATCTTCGTACTGGTTTCAATGGATATAGGATTATTTGCAAGTCCTGTCTATGTTGAGTTATCATCCTCTACATTGTTGTCATAGATGAATCTATCTTTATTCTTCAACTCCTTCTATATCCAACATTTTTCGAAGTATCTTAAGTCCGTTTTCATTTTCATTGTCGGCTCCGCTTATGGATTCTATGGTTTTCTAATCGCACAGTCTCGGCTCCGATATTTTTATAAAATTGAAAAATCATTATTTTCACTTCAAATGTTTATAGAAGTGAAGAAATCTATTTACTACTCTCTGTAAAAATTTCATGATTTATGAACATTTTTAAGTCGATCCTTTTTATTTTCAAAGTTTGTAATTCGTAGAAGTTTTTATCGCGTAAATCACTTTTAGTAAAACGGCCATACTTTTGATCCGTAAATCGGAATCAAGCGATTCAAGCACCTAAACGATCCTTATAACATTGTCTATCATAATAAAGTGGTATTTATCAAGAAACTACAGTTTATATCTTCGGGACTTTCTGCAGAAACTTAATGTTACGTTTTGTTCGTTTTAGCGAAATTACGGTTACGATCCGAGTTTCGTTTACGCCTTAAATCTTTATACTACCACCAACAATCATCATATCAGCATCACCACACTAACTCCTCTCAAGGAAATCATGTTCTTGAGGCAAAAACCATCAACCTTAAATCTACTTAACTAAGCATCAAGATTACAACAATACATTCACCAAAACTAGGTTTACAACTATGTTCTAAAAGATTCTTGAACTTAAATCTTAAGCAAGTATGGGTCAAAGATTTATATCTTTATTGAGAGATTGAGATGTGTTCTTGATGATGGTGAAGTCTTGGGAGTGCTTGGTAGGGTTCTTGAAACCTAAAACAACCATTAAAATCAAGAAAACAAAGATAAGTTACTATTCATACTATTCACTATCATCTTTCTTGAATTTATTTCACCCATCAAACCTTGATAAATGAGATTAAAAATTTATCTTACCTTAGTTTAGGATGTATGAAGCTTGAGAATTAATGGGGGAATTTGTCCATGGCTAGAGCTTGGTGTTTTGAATTTGAATTCCCTTTGTTTCTTGCTAGGGCCGAATGGTGATGTTCTTGGGAGAGAGAGAGGATTTTTGTGTTTTCTTCTTGGTTGCTTCTTTGAATAATTCTTGTATTTGATTGTATATTCTCTATTATATATCCTAGAATAGATTTATGTAGGCAAATCCATGGACAAATCTTGCTAGCCCTTTCGAGAGTACAAGCTAAGCTAGTAGTTTAGTCTTTAGCTTTACTATTCTCTAGCCTTATATGATCATCCAACAACCTTAGCTTACTATTTGATATAGTAATCATGGTTACTTTTCTACCATGGTTAGTTAGTGTGATACGTTTATTTAATCATTTACGCGTTCATTCGGTCGCTTAAACATTTTCGTATAATTTCTCGTAAATGGTTTGCGGCGTAAATCCTTTCGTATTTATTCTTTATATTTTGAAGTATCGTCCTTGGATATAAATCTGTAGGGTTTAAATTCGTAATTATAATGTGATTCCCGTAATCCTCAATGATTCGTAAATATGGTTGTTTTTCAAAGTTCATTTTTTTGAAAACTAATAGCATTTACATACACTCATTTGGTACGTATAATCATAAAATCAACTTCGAAACTCATTTTCTCATGCACAACATAGTGTGGGCTAAAAAGTTTTCCCCGTCTGTCAGGGTTACTATTCAATAAACGTTTTTACAAAGTCTCAAAAATTTGAGTTATTACAAAATATATCCGTACCTCGAGATCTTAGTAACTGAGAATGAAAATCAATAAATTTAGAACCCCAATCACAAGAACCCCAACTTCTTATAAGTCCAAATCCAAAATATTTGATTAAGCTTTGATAATCATCTCTTTCTCCTTGGCATAACTTCTCGTCTCCTCTTTTTTATCTCTTTCACTCTCTCCTCTTCTCTCCATCACTTTCTCACTTCACCTCCATCTTTCATAAAAAAAAACGCAAACTCCCTTTTTTTACAAACCCTAACTCTCCTCTTTTCTTCCTTCTTTCTTTTTTTTAATAAAACCCTCACTTTTTTTTATAAAAGTCTTACTATTTTTTTAAAACTAATTCTCTTAAAACAATATTTCGATTGTAAGAAAAAAATAAACTTATACAAACTATTTTAATTATAACTCACTAATATTTTTGAACAATAAATATCAAATAATCTAATTAAAAAAATCATAAAAATATAGGGATGTTACATTCTTCCCTCCTTACAAAAATTTCGTCCTCGAAATTTAACTTACGCACCACTACTCAAAAAGGAGAATATAATGAATACAACACAAATATCGAAGAAACAAAAAGCGAAGCACATTCTTAAGTAAATGATCATTCTAAAGTCTAGCCACGCTCACAGGTCGAGCCTAAAGGTAACTCTAAAACTAAAATTCTATCTTTCAAGTACCTAAAATTCACACCCGGAGCCTAAAGGAAAGTATACAGAATCTTAAAACTCTAGCTCTGATACCAACTTTAACAACCCAACTTTACAACTTCTCAAAAATTCGATAACTTACAATTCTTGAAATAAAATACAACTAAATTATCCAACAACGCAAAGAAACTATAACAAAAACCTAAAAAAATACCAAACTTCTCAAAGTATGTAATTCGCACTCTTCCCAAAATTAGCCCACCTAAGAAAACATACCTGCCGGGGAAAATAAAGGGAAGAAAAGGACCGGAAGTGAGTAAAATGCTCATATACGGATATGAAACACCGCATAAGATGAATAAAGAACGAACATGATGCCAATATGAATATAAACTGAATAACGAAACAACGAGTGATGCCAAAAGTCAGGGGAGGTAAAATATCGTGATACATAATTTCACAATATGAATATACAAATAATCTCTAATCAAAATAACTTACTCTTTCAAATAAATTCTTACCATTTACGAATAATGATCATAAATAATATAATCGAAAGCACAAATTATAAACTATAATCATATTCGTACACGTACTCTTACACATATTCTCACACTTACAAAATAATACACAAAATATCTTACATACGAACATGGGAGACAATCTTATATTTACATGATGTCCTACATTTTCGGTAATCCATAAATATGTAGTCATCAAAACATACAGGGGCTTGCACATCACAAAACAAATGCTACCCAATATCTTACAGGGGCTTGCAAGGCAATAAGCACATGCTACCCAAAAGGCCAAATCATAAACATACTAGCCATGGCTATACGTGTCCCATAACTTCGGCAACACGCCCATACAATTTAACTACACCGCATAGGAGGTGCCAAGCACGAGATTATTTACTCGCGACAGATATCTTACAAACTCCCATGTCATATAAATATAAAGTCATATAAATACCATAGAAAACATAAAACAAATACTCAAATATCACACACTCAAATATCTTACATCTTCAAAATCATATATAAAATATATCAAAATAACCTCAAAACACTCTAATCAAATGTCACGAATGTAAATATCACATAAAATCACTAATTATTGATAAGGACAAATATAATCAGTTTTAAAGAATGCCAAATAAATACATAAAGACGAATTCAAATGGAAAAGTGTGAAACACAAAAGTCGTAGGAAATTCAGAGACCTTTCCAGAATGGTAAGGTACGTCAAAAATGAAAAAGTAACGAATTCAGAAAACAAATAAATGCGGACTGCAAAATAGAATCAGCCCCTAATCAGTTCGGTATTTTACAATTTAAGGCATCTCAATTGTGGAATATGGCAGCAGAATGTAAAAGAAAAATTCAGATGTCGAAAAGAGCTTTCCAGAATAGTATCGCTCATAATTTTTGAAGAAGTAATGAATTTAGGAAGTTAAAACGTACAAGCAGATTTCAAGATATTTACAAGCATAATTTCAGAAAACTCAAAGAACGAAAAACAAAGATAATCAAATTATCTTTCGAACGAGTTTATAATCACAACACTCCAATAAAAAGAGAATTAATTACGAATTTTACAAGAATTCAGATAACTAGAATGGACACACAAGAATTTGATTAAGTATAACAAGATTGATAGAATAACGAAAACATCCGTACAAACGAATTCGAATACAAAAATAAAGAGTACAAGAAAGATATCCGTACCTCGAGATCTTAGTAACCGATAATGAAAATCAATAAATTTAGAACCCCAATCACAAGAACCCTAATTTCTTATAACTCTAAATCCAAAATATTTGATTAAGCTTTAATAATCATCACTTTCTTCTTGGCATAACTACTCGTCTCCTCTTTTTTTATCTCTTTCACTCTCTCATCTTCTCTCCATCACTTTCTCACTTCACCTCCCTCTTTCATAAAAAAAATAATGCAAGCTCCCTTTTTTTACAAACCCTAACTCTCCTTTTTTCTTCCTTTTTTTTAATTTAAACCCTCACTTTTTTTTATAAAAGCCTTACTATTTTTTTAAAACTAATACTCTTAAAACAATATTCTGATTGTAAGAAATAATAAACTTACACAAATTATTTTAAATATAACTTACTAATATTATTGAACAATAAATATCAAATAATCTAATTAAAAAATCATAAAAATATAGGGTTGTTACACCACACATCATAATTGAGCACATAAAGAAGATAGAAAAACAGGATGAAGATTAAAACTCTGTGAAGAGATTGAGAAGTGATAATGAGACATAATTCAGAAATACAACATTGAGTGAACTCTGCAAAAACAAATGCATTATTCAAGAATTCTCAACTGCTAGAAGACCTCAACAAAATGTGTTAGTTGAGAGAAATAACAGAACATTAGTAGAGGCTGCTTGGACAATGCTGCAAGATGTCAAGTTGCCAACTAGTTTTTGGGAAGAAGCTGTTAAAACTGCATGCTACACTCAAAACAGATATCTCATTAACAGGATGGAAAATCACCTTACTCAATCATGTCTAAGAGAAAGCCTAATGTAAAGCATCTTCATGTGTTTGGAAGCAATTGTTATATTTTAAAAGAAAACTCTGAATATGTAGGAAAATTTGACTCAAAGGTCATTGAAAATTTTTTATGGGATATTCATTGGAGTGGACTGCCTACAAAGTCTATTAAATTAATCAAAAGAAAATTATGGAAAGCAGAGATGTGACTTTTGATGATGACAAGTGTCCAGGCTTGGAATGCCTTGATGATAATGAAGCTGAAGCCCTTGCATTTGAAAATCTCAACATTAACAGTAATTCTGATGAAGAGGTTGAAATCAATGTACAACAGATGAAAAATGAAGAGACTGCTGAACACGAAAATCATAAAAATGGAAGCTCATCTCTTACACCTGAATTTGATAGCACAAACTCCGGGGGAGAAAGAGAAGAAGGTTTTACTAGTCATACCAATAATGAGGGAAATGAAGAAGGCACCAGTCAACAAACTCATACCTGAAAATGGGACATGAGTCACAATCCAAATACAATAATTGGTGATATCAATGCTGGTGTAAGGACTAGAAATGCAACTGCTAATGAGTGCCTACATACATGCTTTCTTTCTCAAATAGAGCCCAAGAAAACTGAAGAAGCTCTAGTGGATCCTGATTGGAAATCTGCTATCCAAGAAGAGCTTAATCATTTTGAAAGAAACAAAGTTTGGGAGTTAGTTCCTACACCAAAGAACAGAAGTGTAATTGGAACAAAATGGTTGTTGAGGAACAAGATGGATGAAAATGGTATAGTTACCAGAAATAAACCAAGGTTGGTTGCAAAAGGCTATTCACAGGAAGAAGGAATTGATTATAATGAAACTTTTTCTCCAGTTGCAAGACTTGAAGCAATAAGGATTTTTCTAGCATTTGTTGCATATTCAAATTTCAAAGTGTATCAAATGGATGTCAAGAGTGCATCCCTAAATGGTGAATTGGAAGAAGAATTTTATGTGCAACAGCCACCTGGCTTTGAAGATCCAGAATTTCCAGCTTTTGTGTACAAACTACTCAAGGCTCTATATGGACTAAAGCAGGAACCTAGAGCTTGGTATGATACATTATTAGAATTCTTACTTAAACATGGTTTTACTAGAGGTACCATAGACAAAACTCTCTTGTACAAGAAGCATGGTGATGATATGATCCTAGTTCAGATCTATGTGTATGATATTATCTTTGGTTCTACAAATGAAAAGCTTTGCCAAAGATTTTCTAAGCTTATGCAGATTGAATATGAAATGAGTATGATGAGGGAATTAAGTTATTTTCCTGGACTTCGAGTCAGTCAAAGAAGTGATGGAATCTTTATCAGCCAAAGAAAGTATGTTAAAGATTTATTAAAAAGGTTTGGCATGGCTGATTGTTCATCTACATCTACACATATGTTTACAGCAACAAAGTTGGAAGAAGATAAAAAGGGCAAGAGTGTAGATATTCCAAGCTAAAGAGGAATGATTGGATTATTGCTTTACTTAACTGCAAGTAGACCAGACATTATATTTGTAACATGTCTATGTGTAAGATTTCAAGCCAGTCCAAAAGAATCATATTTGATGGTTGTGAAGAGAATTTTCAGATACTTGAAGGGGACTCCAAACTTGGGATTATGGTATCCTAAGGGAACTGGTTTTGAAGCTGTTGGATACATTGATACATATTTTGTTGGATGCATGGTTGACAGAAAGAGTATTAGTGGAAGCTGTCAGTTTCTAGGACAAATGCTTGTATCCTGGTATAGCAAGAAACAACAATATGTGTCAACTTCTACAGCCGAGGCTGAATACATAGCTGCAGGAAGTTGTTGTGCTCAAATGCTTTGGATTAGAAATCAGCTAATGGATTATGGCCTAGTGTTACACAAGATTCTAATCATGTGTGACAATACTAGTCCTTTATCTATAGTGGCTAATCTAGTTAATCATTCTAGAACAAAGCACATTGATGTAAGGTACCATTTTATTAGAGAATATGCTATAAATGGTACCATTGAGCTTATTTTTGTTCCAACAGAAAAGCAATTAGCTGACATTTTTACTAAACCTTTGGATGAAGCAACTTTCACTAGACTTGTAGGTGAAATTGGAATGCTTAATTCTTCATCCTAAGGCAAGAACCTAGCTAATATTTTGTAGCAGATTAATTTCTAGTAAATCAAAATTCATTTGATTCATAGAAGTTAACTGAAATATGAACCATAAATAGTTCAGAAATCTCTGTATATTTATTTTTCAAAATTCAAAATTTAGCTTGGAATTTTTCAAATTCTAAGTAAACTGCCTGATTGTTGATTTACATTTTCAATATGTAAAATTAGCACAAGGCAGAATCAAAGTGATAAAAAGTATATAGAGAACTGAGTTCTCGATAAGTCTAATTGATTTATCGACAAGTCTTTTTAAGACTTCTCGATTGAGTTCTTGATAAGTCAATTTACTGACTTCTCGAGTGACTTCTTGATAAGCTTTATTATGACTTATCGATAAGTCATTGTAGAGTTCTCTAAAAGTGATAATTCTCAGAGTTCTCTACAAGTATAATTTTAGACTTATAATTCAGAACTAAAATAATTTAATCCAATTAATTATTTTGGTAAAATACTTTTGGCAAAATTATTCTGATTTGATTTTGATTTATTAAAAAAAATTTGGAAACAATTCAGTTCATTTTGGACAAACTGGGTATTTATTAGACATCTCGATAGGTCTATTTTTAGTTATCTACAAGAATAAACAAAATAACTTATCGATATGTTTTTCACTTTTCAAAATGACTTCTCGATAGACATATCCCAAACGTCTATTTTTGAGTTCTCGACAAGTCATTTACTTTTACTATGAATACCCAGACATCTCGATACACATATACTTACGCCTTCGAGAACTCTAAGTGAACTAGCTTTTTCAATCCAAAACCGAGTTCTCTCTCGTTTCAAATCCTTTCTCACTAATTTTTCTTACCCATTCACTTTTACTCAACAACAATGGCACTCAATATTATTAGCGCTGAAATCCCAAAACAAGGAACCAATTATCTTGCTTTCACTGATGTTAACCAATCCCCTGACAGTTTCAAGGGGTTTGTGAAAGTTTTGTCTGAATCTTATCTTGCAGGTTCTTTAACTGCTAACCCAGTCCTATACTTGGATGTTCTGCATGAATTCTGGACGACAGCTGTGGTGAGAACTGTTATGAATGACAACTCTATGTCCTTGGTGGTAACTTGCTCAATTGGAGGCCAACAGATAGAGTTCAATGAGCAAGATGTGAATGCAACTTTGGGACTACCAACTGTAAATCTAGTGGAGGTGTCAACACAAGATGAGCTAGCTGAGTTCATGGATTTCATCAACTATGATGGAAGAATCAACCTGGCAAGTCTAAACAGAACAAACCTAAGGAATGGTCCTTTGTGTTTGATTCTATAGTGAGGGCCTTCACATGCAGGAAGACAGGATATGACAACATCTCAAGTGTGGTGCAAAATCTTGTGTTCTCAATAGCCCACAACAGACACTTGAATGTTGGTCTATTGATCCTGGAAGAAACCAGGCTAACTATGCCCCAATATGCAAGAGGTAAGGAAATTTTCTTTCCTAGATTTATTATGTCTACTTTAAATCATAAAGTAGCAGACATACATTTGCTGAATGGTATAGACAGGACAAAAATAGGCAATTATAAGCAAGTGTCCAAAATTATATTTTGGTTCACTTACTACAAAGAAAAAGGTAACTGTGAGTCTGAAAATCACTTCATTCATTGTGGAGAGGTTTAAGACTTACCCTTATCCTATGTCTGATATGATATCAAATACACAATCTAGTACAGCTATGATCCCTGAACCTGTAGAAGTGCAAACACCGTAAAACCAACAGGGGCCTTCCGAAGCTGAGACCATTTCTCCAAAACCAATAGCAGCTAGGAAACCAACCACTTCATCCTCTCACAAGGGTGAAGTGAGTAAAAAGAAGAGAAATGAGGCACATGTCAACAGATAGAGTCTCCCTTGGTCAAAAAACCAAAGAAAGGTAAAATTCATGAGCTAACCACTCTAGCCACCTCTGTATCCTCCCAAAAGGATGTAGTTGTAAAAATGGGGTCAAAACAGATTCTAGAAACATCCTCTCAACAAGGTGCTTCTATTGAAAAAAGCATTCTTCCCAATGCACCTTGTAAAGAGTCTGCACCTACACTAGATCAAGTTCTAATGTATGAAAGTAGGAATAAGGATGGCACATACAGTGAGAGCACATCTATTGAAGCTCCCTCATTCACTCAGGGGGAGCTGCCAACACTCACTCATGATCAAGCTGTACTTATCTCTCAAATTTCTTCTTCTCATAATGAACTTGAATCTAATTATCAAGTACAACCCCATTCAAGTGACTTGGTTCAAGAAACCTTGCTCACCACCCAGACACCTCATTTAGATGGTGAGAGGCTACTAGCCGGGATAGACCTTGATGACACCATCAAAACTATGGGGGATTCATCATTTTTTACTAAAGATCCCATGGAGGTCACAAATGCACCTTCATGTGAAAATCAATCTTCACAGACTGCAAGGTTTGATGGTAGTACTCCTGAGAGGGAGCTATCTAAATCCTCTCTAATTCAATTGGAGGTTCCTGTTCCAGGAACAACTCCCCCTCAAAACCCTGGCTGAAATTGCTCTGAAAATTGAAGTTGGGAGCATAATTGCCAATGTCCCTGTTATGGGAGAGGCAAGTATAGCACATTTAAGTGATAGTGTGATGCAAGACAGAAAAGGGTTTGAGGCTATTGCAGATGATAGTGGCACAGTCAAATTCCCTCCAATTCAAATGGAGGTTCCCATAACTAGTAAGGAACAACAAACTATCATAAACACAGAAAAATTTGTGAGTCAAACTGTGACTCCTGTCACAAGTGGTTCTGATCCTACACATCAACCCTCAACTTGTCAACCTCAACAACCACATCTCATCTCACAATGGCTACAGACAACTAATTCTCAACCTACAACTGTGGATGATCTTCTTGTTGAGCAGATTTCTGGATTAGCCAACATCTCACATCATCTACTTAGTTCAGATATGAGCAACCAGAACTATCAAGCCATTTTGCTAACATACAATGAAGAAGTTGAAAAATAGAAGGAGAAAATTAAAAATGACGCAGAACAAAATGGGAATGTGGATGCATGGTTGTCTAAAGATTTTGTTTTGGAGATGGATCAGGTCTTGGCTAGGTTAGGGATGAATATATCATTATTCTTGGAAGTAATGCCAAGGCCTTGACTCCATAGGATGTCTATGATTGTTGTGAATATGTTGTGTACCTGATGATCACTTAAACAAAACATCTAAGTAGATTTTACTTAGTGAAATATTGTAGCACTCGACGGATAAGAATTATAGTCCCGACGGATAACTCATTATAGTCCCGACGGATGAGTAACTTATTATCCATCGAGTGAGTAGCTTATGTAATAATAAGTTTGTAGCACAGTGATGTATGCACCTTTGTATAGAATCGGTAGTAGCATATAAGTCATGTTGACTTTAACTAGATATGCAGAATAGGTTGATTAATTGTACATAAGTAATGTCTTGCAATTCTGTATAAGTGAAATGAAGTCAAGTGCCAAAATAGCTACCGACGGATGATTAACAAAGCCTTCGACGGATGATCAAATGACTATCAACGGATGTTTAACATAGAAGTCGACGGATGATCAATTAAGTCATCGACGGATGATCTGAAAGTCGACGGATGATCATATCAAGAATTCAAACATCAGTTGAACAGTGAAAGCTGACACACAGCCGTCGAGTTGTATACAAACACATTGTGGAAGCCCATTAACTGGGTAATAGAGGACGAAAAGCAGCAAAGATTAAGACTGTTAGATTTTATATTTGTTCAGCCTTTTTGACTTTGTAATCTTGGTATTATATAAACCAAGAGAGTAGCAAATAGAAAAAAAAACTGAGATAGCTGAGAAACACAAAAACAGAGAAATCTTTGTAAGCATAATCTTTAGCATTTCCTGTATTCTCAGTAGTTCCATTTGTAAGCAGCTGTGAGCATTTCTACACACAGAGTTCTCTCGATATATTATATATATCTCTGGTAGAATTGTTTAAATCCACCAGAAAGGTTTTAAAGACTCTTGTTTTTAATTACTTGTGTTTTGATTCATTTAAGTTCATATTCCGCATTGTGCTAATCAAAACAAATATATCAATAATCGAGTTGAACATTTTTATTTCAAGAAAAAGGTTCAAGAATTCCATTCAACCCCCCTTCTGTAATTCTTGCTACATTGTTAAGGGACTAAGAATGAAGCAGTCACTGAAGTTTACAAAGCTCAACTTAAGGCTTTTCACCTATTTGGTAAATGTTATAGCCCGCACTTCCGGACTATTAAATCTACATCGAAACTAATACAAAATCCAATTATTAAACCAAAATTCTATTACAAAGATGACTATTACAAAAGCTCAGCTAACGGAAGTCCAAAAGTCAATCGACTCCAAAACTTAGGTCCTCGAAATCCAATATTATCCAACTAGAAACTTACAGCGAACCTGAAAATTATAAGTAAGGAGCTATACAGCCCAGCAAGAGACCAATTGATCCAACTAGCAGGCCAAGTAATATGAACACATATAACAAAATACGATATTCGATACGATACGATATACGAAACAAACACTTTCGATACATATTCTTATTCTTATTCTTATTCGATACACACAATACACATACCACATAAATAACAATAATTCAAAATCCTTAATCCATGCCAAGCTCACTATAACCCGGTAATAACGGTCCTAAATTTTCTGAAAACTGTCACTACAATCCGGTGACTGCGGTCCTAAGTTCTTATTCGATATTTTCACAAACCATGGCACAAATCAGAGATCCAAAATTTATAGTTGAGACAAAACACATGTACAACAATACTTATACTATAGCACTTAATACTTTTAAATATGTCATCACTTAGCCCATGTTTTGATAATCAGATATACACGTATAACACACAAGTTTGAAAACACTAGCAAGATCGATCGAAATCTTACCTCCAACTCTGACCAGATCTGAATATAGCTTTTTTGACACTCTAAACGATGTTTTCTTAGAAAACACAAAAATGAAAGTTGTAGAGGACGAAAAGAGCTTTCTGAAAAATCTAAAATCAACGAATTATGACTTACGATAAATTTTTTATGAATTTTACAATACTGCTGATTTATGTCAAGAAGAACCTTACGAATTTTATGAATAAAATGAGGAAGACGAATATGATCTATTTATAACGATATAAAACCCTATATCTTTACCTACAAGTTATCCATATTAGAATCTAATCCAAATTTTAGGCCCGTTATTCTAATTCAATTTTAAATCCTAATCTTAATCAAATTTTAATACTTTTTCTATTATTCAATTATTAATCGATACCTAAAAATTACGGGATATTACAGTAAAGCTCTAGAACTAAAGTTGACTGGTCATGAAGACAAGATAAGGAAGCTGGTGAAAGAGAAGATGGATGAGATCATACCTTCTCAAGTCAAGATCACCTCAAAGTTTAAACATTTTGCTGACCAAATGTCAAGGCTAAATCTGACTTCTATGGAAAAAGATGTCAAAAATCTCAGAAAATCTTTCATTTCTCTCCATGAAGTGGTTCAATAACGAATCACAAGTTCAAAGGACACAAAGCTCAAGTTGACCCAACTTCACCAAAGCATATATGAACCTTCTGCACTTCTCATGGAGGGTATCAAACAAGTTGTGCAAGACACATTTGGCTCCTATATTCCTTTAAGCTCTCAACAACCTGCCTCTACATCAACTAATCTCCAAATTCAAGCACTTCAAGATTAGGTCTCCACTCTGCAAGCATCTAATGACCAACTCACAACTCAAGTGCATGCTCTCACTATACTGGTGCAGAGTCAACAGGCAGACATTCAAGCATTGGTAGACTCCCACAAGCATTTACAAGTGCAAAATTCTGTTGCTTTGGGAGCCATTATGGGGAAGCTCAACATACCACTGCCGTCACTACCTGAAGAAATTAGGCCAAAATTACCAACTTCCCTACGCATGCTTATCATCAAGACTAAGGGGGAGATTGAGGCTATGATTCAACAATCCAGGGATGCTAAATTTAAGTCTAAAGAGCCTATTCAGGTTGGTCAAAGCTCTTCGCCTACTCAAGTCTCTCATGATGTTGGAAAAGAAAGACTTCTAAAGGCTGCAGAAGGACCAAATCAAGACCAAGAATTCAGTGAACTTTTTGCAGTACTAAGAATGTCTCTTCAAAATAACAACATGACCTATAAGAAAGCTTTGGCCAAAAACATCAACTTCATTAGGGCAGTAGTTGTGAAAATTGATAATTTTTGGAGAAAAGAATTGTTGTGAATATCAATGATGGTGGTGTGGACAGATGTCTTGAGGTGTCTCTTCCAAATCTCAAAACCTTAAGAGCATCTGAACTGGATGTAATGATTAAAAGAGTAAATCCAGCTATTCAAGAGGACACCCAACTACTAAAGGAGCACAAAAATGCACAGATAGCAGCTTTTCCTGAAGCCTATCTATATCAAAACAAAGGGGTAGTCTACATTTGTCGAACAACCAAGCAATACAAACATCTCCTTGTTTCTAAAAACTGTGTCAGATCAAATATAAGGCTGATCATGACTTTACAGTCTGATCTAAAGTACAAAAGGAGCAAGAAGCATGAGGATGTGGAGATGATAAAGATCTTGGACAGATACCTAATGAATTCTGACACCATGTTGCCACCCACTCAATTTAATTTAAAGGATGATAAGGATGATGATGAGCAGAAGCCAAGTGATCAACCTCCTTCTGGCTTAAATCCAAGTCAATCTTTTAGAGAAACTGGTGACAAGGACAAAAAGCAAGATGAGAAAAAGGGAAATGACAAAAAGAGATGAGAAGAAAGAAGAAGGAAGAAAAAGGAAGATGGATCACAACCACAACAACAACAAACCCTAAAAATCCAAATTGACCAAGCTTAACCTTCAAAGCCAACAAACTCATACATTGAACCACCTCATTCCTCAAAGCCTAAATTCTTATACAAACAAACTGCTAAAACCTTTCTAAAAATACCAATCACCTCAAGCCAAACATTTCTCAAGAAAATCACAAACCTACCTTCTGTCAAGCCATCACTCAAAATTCACTACAAATCTATTGGGAGAAAACCTAAGAAAGTGCAAGTTACTGAGAGGGCCATCTGGAATTTTTACAAGTAAAATGATTTTCTTTCTCTAAATTGGTACATCTCAGATGAAGACTATTTTCAACAGTTAGATGAAGAAATTTGTTAAAAATATGTTGTGAACTTAATGATAAGTTAAACAAAACACCTTAGTAGATTTAACTTAGTGAAATTGTAGCTCTCGACGGATGATTTATTATAGTCCCGACGGATGACCTTTATAGTCCCGACGGATGATAACTTAACATCCATCAATAGTGTAGCTTATGTAACAAATAAGTATTGTAGCACATTTATGCAACAATAAAGTTTTAGTCTAGTAGATTCTGTAGGATTCTCTAAGTCATGTTGACTACTAGATTGATATACAGAATAGGTTGGCTAATTGTAAATATGAGATGTCTTGTAATTTTGTATAAGAGAAATGGAGTCAAGTGACAGATAGACTCCCAACGGATGCTCTACAAGGCTCCCTACGGATGATCAACATAATCCCGACAGATGTTCAACATAATCCCGATGGATGATCATATTCAAAATAGGTGTTGATAGTGACAACACAGTCACATGCGTCGAGTGTTTGCAAAAGGAATGTGGCAGCCTGTTTAGCAGGATTTTGAGAACAAAGAAGCATTACCATTTCCATGCAAATGTGAAGATATTAAAGATGCTGGTAGAGTAATATTGCAGCATGATATTGGATTAGATTCATTTTGTTTTATTGTCTTGTCTTATTATCATGTAACTTGGTGATATATAAACCAAGAGTGGCAAGTAGAAAAATAAGCAAGCAACCACATTTTTCAGAGAGACAGATAAAGCTGTACTTGTTAAGAATTTCTCTGTAGTTTTGTTTGTTCACTTGTAAAGTAACTGTGTGCTATTCAAAGCATCACAGAGTTCTCAATCAGATATATATATATATATATATCTCTGATGGATACATTCAAATCCACCAGAAAGTTTTAAAGCTTTGTGTTTTATTAATTAGTGTTTTGATTTCTATTATTCTTCCATTCCGCATTACTGCAAATCAAACACTGTTATATATATTAAGTTAGAACAAATTTAAAATCACAAAAAGTAGCTAGAATTACATTCAACCCCCTCTTCTGTAATTTTTGTTATATTTTTTGGGAATAACAATTGGTATCATAGCAAGCTCTTGAAGCACAAAGAGTGTAAAGATCATAACAAATCAACAAGATGAACAAGAAGGATGTTGGAGTAAAGATTCCATTTCTGGACAAAGACAACTACCACCACTGGAAGGTGAAGATGCACTTACATCTTCTTTCTCAAGATGAAGCTTATATGGACTACATTGAAAGAGGTCCTCATGTCTCTATGAGAGCCGCTACAGGGAATGAACCATCGGTTTCAAAGCCTAGGCATGAATGGTCTGATCTAGACATTGAGCAAATCAGGAAAGATAAAAAGGCCATGAATATACTGTTTAATGGTGTTGATGGTGATATGTTTGACAGCATCATTAACTGTAAAATAGCCAAAGAGGTTTGGGTCACAATACAGATTATCTATGATGGTACTGAGCAAGTAAGGGAGAACAAGATGCAACTCTTAATTCAGCAATATGAGCACTTTCATTGTGAAGAAAGTGAATCACTCACTGACATTTTCAGTAGGTTTTAAAAACTACTGAATGCTCTAAAACTACATGGAAGGGTCTATCAAACAAAAGACTCTAACCTCAAGTTACTTGATCTCTCCCAAAGGAGTGGAAGCCAATGACAGTCTCATTGAGAAATTCACAAGATTATAAGGAGTTCACCTTGAAGAGACTATATGGCATCCTGAAAACCTATGAGCTTGAAATAGAGTAAGATGAAAGGATGGAGAAAAGAAGGAAGCAAGGAGGATCCATTGCACTTATTGCTGAGTTGGAAAAGGAGAAATAGATGAAGATTAAAGCTGTTGAGTCTACATCAAAGGTCTGTGAAAGCACGGGTAAAGGGCTGGTAGCTGAAAATGAAGATCAGTTGAGCCAAGATGACATGGACGATATTGATGAACATCTAGTATTCTTATCCAGGAGATTTACCAAGCTCAAATTTAAAAAGAATTTTGGAGCAGCCAAGCCAAACAGAAACATGGTTGACAAGTCAAAATTCAAGTGCTTCAAATGTGGCTTGGCGGGTCATTTACTAGTGAATGTAGGAAGTCTGATTCCAGAAAAAAATGTTTAGACTTGTTGATTATAAGCAGAAATACTTTGAGTTGCTCAAGCAAAAGGAAAGGGCTTTCATCACACAGGAGAATGACTGGGCTTCAGATGAATTGGATGAAGATGAAGAAATCAACTATGTCAATCTAGCCCTAAAGGCCAAGTCAGATAAAACATAAACAAGTTCATCAAGCAATCAGGTCATCACAACCAATCTAGCTCATTTGTCTAAAGCTGAGTGTAATGATGCAATAAATGACACGTCTACTGAGTTATATCACCTGCGCGTTACACTTAAGTCCCTCACCAAGGAAAATGCTAAAATTAAAAAAAACAATTTGTTTTTAAGTGAGAGGAATAATATGCTAGAGTCTCAATTTATTGAGTTTTAAAAATTGAAATTAGAATGTAAGGTTGCTAAGAATGAACTTACAGAATCTTTAAAGAAAGAAGAGATTTTAAGAAAGCAGCTTGAACGAGAACAACAAGTAATTAAAGCATGGAAATCATCTAGAGATGTTCATGCTCAAATCACTAAGGTTCAAGGTATAGAATCCTTTTGTGATGCAGCCTGGAAAAAGAGCAAAGAGAAGCTTGATTCCAATCTGGTTGAAGGACTCTTTAAAGATGTGTACTCGACGGATGATGAAAATCATCCGTCGGATAATCAAAAGGATTATCCGTTGAGAGACAAGGAGCCACATATGTCGGTTGTGAGTAAACTAGTTAGTAAAGCTAAGTTATTTAAATTGAATGAAAAATATGGATCAGTTTCTAAAAACTTTGTTCCAGGAGAATCAAGTCAAGTTAGAAAAGAAAAGAAAGCTAATGTTGGTCATATGTCTATCAAGCAATTGAATGACAGACTGGAAAAGATTGAGGTTAAAATAGAAGCTAAAAAGGAAAAATAATAGAAATGGGAAGGTAGGGATTAACCAACATAACAACTACACACCTGATAAATATGCACCAAGAAAAATCTGTGTTAAGTGTGGTAGTGTTAATCATTTGTCTGTTAATTGCAAGATTGCTATGCCTACTCCCGTGTTTGCACCTTCTTCTTTTTCCAACATGACTGCTATGTCTGCAATGCCTATGAATGCTATGCCTGCTCAGAATATGAATGCACAATTTGCTGATATGTCATTTACATCCTTATTATGATGCATTTAGTATGCCTCAAATGCCATTTAGCATACCTTACTGGAATAACATGTTTACAAATAGCATGCCTTTTCATGTAAACCAAAATGTGCATGATAATTCTGTTTCAATGACTGGTTTCAGAGGTCCAACTCAAATGACTAAGGATGAATCTGAAATCCCCAAATCAAGTGAGATCAAACTTAAGAAACCAAAGAAAAATGCTAACAAGGCAGGACCCAAGGAAACTTGGGTACCAAAATCAACTTGATTTGGTTTTGATGTGTGCAGGGAAACATAAAGAATATTTGGTATCTAGACAGTCGTTGCTCAAGGCACATGACTGGAGATTCTACCCTGCTCACTGAGTTCAAGGAAAGAGCTGGCCCAAATATCACTTTTGGAGATGACAGCAAGGGTTATACTGTGGGATATGGCTTGATTTCTAAGGATAATGTCATCATTGAAAAGTTTGCCCTAGTGGATGGACTCAAGCATAATTTGTTGAGTATCAGCCAGCTTTGTGATAAGGCCACACAGTCACTTTCAATTCTGAAGTCTGTGTTGTGACCAACATAAAAAGCAACAATGTGGTTCTCACTGGAGTGAGAAAAGGAAATGTGTACCTAGCTGATTTCAACTCTTCAAATGCAGAATCAGTAACTTGTCTTCTCACTAAAGCAAGTCAAGATGAAAGTTGGCTATGGCACAAGAAGCTATCCCATCTAAACTTCAAGACCATGAATGAGTTAGTCAAGAAAGAATTGGTTAGAGGTATTCCTCAAGTGGAGTTTACTAAGGATGGATTATATGATGCCTACCCGAAAGGAAAAGCAGATTAAAGCATCATTCAGAAAGAAGCTTGATTCAACAATAGAAGAACCATTGCAACTGATACATATGGATCTGTTTGGACTAGTCAATGGGTTATCCATCTCAAGGAAAAGATATTTCCTAGTAATTGTAGATGATTTCTCAAAGTTCTCTTGGACATATTTTCTAAAATCCAAAGATGAAGCTAGTGAAATCATCATCAATCACATAAGGCAAGTCAACAATCATCCTGACTTCATAGTAAGAAGAATCAGGAGTGACAATGGAAATGAGTTCAAGAATTCTGTATTGAGATCATTATATGAAGAGAATGGGATTATGCATGAGTTCTCTGCAGCTAGAACTCCACAACAAAATGGAGTGGTGGAAAGGAAAAACAGATCTCTTATTGAAGCTGCAAGAACAATGCTAGAAGAATCAAAGTTACCAACATATTTTTGGGCTGAAGCTGTGAATACTGCATGTTACACTCAGAATATTTCTTTGGTTAATCAAGAAAAATGCATGACACCCTGCCAATTGTTCAAGAATAGGAAGTCAACTCTAAATTTCTAACATGTCTTTGGCTGCAAATGCTATATCTTAAGGAATCAAACTGATCAACATGGAAAGTTTGATGCCAAAGCAGATGAAGGAATTTTTGTTGGATATGCTGTGGGAAAAGCATATAGAGTCTACAATCTAAGAACAAACATTATTATGGAATCTGTACATGTTGTGTTTGATGATAAAAAGATTGAAGGACTGCAAGATGGAGATTTCCATGAAAGCCTCAAATTCGATAATGTTAAGATGGTTAGTGATGACAATGATGATGAAAGTGATCAAGGAATAGTAGCTAAGGACAATGCAGAAAAATCTACAACTAATGAAGCACATAATTCAACATCCGTCGAGTTACATAATTCTTCATCCGTCAATAGACAATCAGCTTCATCCATCGAGATACAAAGTACATCATCCGCCGGAACAGTGAGAGAAGCTGAGAGTTAAAATAGATCACTTACAGAAAGAACCCAATCTTTAAGTCAAAGATCCATAAACTCAGGGGGAGTTTCTTATAATCAAAACTCAGTCACACATCAAGACAACAATGAGGCCTCTTCATGTAGAGCTAATCTACCACAACAGAGAAAATGGACTAGAGATCACCCTTTTGAGCTCATTATTGGTGATGCATCCTCTAGAGTTCAAACAAGGAAAGTAACTCAAAAAGAATATCTATATAGCAGCTTTCTTTCTAAGGAAGAACCAAAGAAGGTAGAAGAAGCTCTGTTGGATCCTGATTGGATTTTAGCTATGCAGGAAGAGCTAAACCAATTTGAAAGGAACAAGGTATGGAAGCTGGTACCCAAGCCTAAAAGAAAGAATCCAATTGACCCAAGTGGGTATTCAGAAACAAGATGGTCGAAAATGGCATAGTTGTTAGGAACAAAGCTAAATTGGTTGTTAAGGGCTACTGTCAACAAGAAGGAATAGATTTTGATGAAACTTTTGCTCCTGTTGCAAGATTTGAAGACATCAGAATTTTCTTAGACTATACAGCCCATGCCAATTTCAAAGTCTATTAAATAGATGTCAAAAGTGCCTTTCTGAATGGAGATTTAGAAGAGGAAGTCTATGTCAGTCAGCCTCCTGGCTTTGAAAATCCAAATTTTCCAGAATATGTCTACTATCTTTTGAAAGTACTTTATGGATTGAAGCAAGCACCTAGAGCCTGGTATGATACCTTATCAAAGTTTCTCTTAGAAAATCACTTCACAAGAGGTACTGTTGCCAAAAATTTATTCTTTAGGAATGTTAGTGGCTCTAGTATACTTGTTCAAATTTATGTAGATGATATTATATTTGGCTCTAAATATGATAAACTTTGCAAAACGTTTGCCAAATTGATGCAAAGTAAGTATGAAATGGGCATGATGGGAGAACTAACTTACTTTCTTGGTTTACAGGTTAAGCATGTTAGTGATGGAATATTCATTAGTCAAACAAATATATTTATGATCTTTTAAAGAAGTTTGATTTAATGGATTGCATATCTGCAAAAACTCCCATGGCCACTGCAACTAAGCTTGAATTAAACACTATTGAAAAGTCTGTGGATATTTCAAGCTATAGAGGCATAGTTGGCTCACTTCTGTACTTAACAGCCAGTAGGCCAGATAAAATATTTGCTACTTGTCTTTGTGCTAGATTTCAGGCTGATCCTAGAGAATCTCACTGTGACGCCCTCCAAACCCGGGTCAGAAGTTTGGGGTCCACACACACGCCTTATTTATAACCTGCTTATAAAAATAATAAAGATAATCATAATATGCAGTGACCCTACTTACCAACTACCACGGATCGCAACAGGTTAAAGTATGCACACAAGCCACACATCTATATATATTACATACCGTTCAAATCCCAACTATTCTAAACTCAAAACTGAGTATTAAACATTATTACAAACTTTTACAGACTTAAATTATCCCAAAAGAAGCCTACTAGCTCAGTTCAATCAACCTGAATCCCTAGCTCTCGCGCTGGACTGGGGATCCGCGGTACCAACTGGTTCCTTCTTAAATGGAAAAGAACAGAAACAATATCGCACAAATGAGCTAACTAGCTCAGCAAGTCACAATGACAAAACTGAGAATAATGATCATCAAGTGAACATGATTATGATATCAAGGGAACAACGGATTATGATTTAGAATTGGATATTATATTTTCATATTAAGAAAACAAGGTTAGGTTGCTGATCAGTCACGCACTAACCCCGAGCAAAGCACACAGCACTGCTCTAACTATTGGATCCAAGGCACACATTGGCCTAACTTGACCGTTATATGGTCTGACCACGAATCTGGTCCACAATTTTATAAAAATAATCTAATTCTAACATAATAACAGAATAAACAATAATAAGCATAACCAGAATTATTAACAATATTTGATGTTCCATAATGAAATGGCTTTAATCTGCATAAGGATCAACAGAGTATTTTTAAAGTTTGGATGCTAGGTAATGAAAGAATTGGATAAAATGAATCAATGTTTTAGGGTTTCAAGGATTTGGTCTTCCACAGCATAAAATACAAAGATTTGAATGTGTAAGAAATCTGGTTCAGTGTTCAATATTTAGTTTGTATGAATTTGTGGAGAAATATCGTATACTTGAGGTTCGTGTTTTGGGTATACAACAATCAAGGGTATAGAAAGAATAAGGTTCATGGCTCAAGAACAATAATTGGAATCAGGGTTTGGGTTTCAGTGCTTCAAAGCACTTGCAATATCAACAAGACTATCAAGTATTACAATATCTCGAGAAAGTTCAGAACACTTGCCTGGTATTAGCTTACTATCCTGCACTCGCTTCCAATCACAATCGTCTTACTCCTCAACTACCTGTTTCCCTTTCCTACGTCTTGCCTCTTCTGCTCACATATCATAAGCATCTATTAATAATCAACTCAAATGATTCTATTCAACACATACTTCTATCTACCCTTCGTTTCACCCAAATCCGATTAACGGATTGAAAGTTATGCAATAATCAAGTAAACGCCGAATATATAAACCGATAGTCAATCAACAAGTTACGTATAACACATAATACATCACGTAATCAATAACATATCATTTATAAAGAAGTCTCGGGTCATAAATAGGCTTCCTGGTATTTAAAAATTATTTTTAAAACATTTTTCGGAATTAAAACGGGTCGTTGGATCAATTTCGGGTTAATAAACACGGTTCGGTTGGCCAATTCTGGCTCTGAAACAATTTTAGAATAATTATCGAGCCTTAAAAATAATTTAAAATAATATTTTAAAGCTCGAAACTATTTTTCGAAATTTTTAAATCATTTGTAAATAATTAAATCTAATTCAGTAATTAATTAAAATTAATTAATAATTAATTAAATCAATTAAAAATAACTTTCGGAATTAAAATACTAATTTTTAGAATTTTCAGAAATTAAAAATAAATTTTTATAATAAAAATAAATAGGAAATGTGATTTTTAAACATTTTTAAAACAGGAATCCTAAATTTGCAAACTCTGGAAACTTCAGGGACCAAACTGCATCGTTTTCAAAACTATAGGTACTAAACTGTAATTTTCCAGCCCCGTCGCCGGAAAATACAGGGGTGGCCGGAGAACACGTTCCCGGCGTCCTCACCCCACCAACACCTCCAGATCACATCTATACTTTACCAGGAATTCAACCATGCCAACAAATCGTTCTAATCATCCCTGAGTTGGCCGGAATTTGGCCGTGAAGTTTGCCAGTTTCCGGCGAACTTCGGAAAATTTCAACTCCCTTCTCTACAGACCTCGGTGATTCATGAAACTTATACGACTAGATTGCAAATTTCACAGAGAATACAATCCACTATATCACAACATCAATCTATTCCAGAATAAGAAACCCCCAAATTTCAATTAAGAACATTCATACGGGTTATAAACCCTAATTTTGAAATTCGAAAATTAAACCCACTTTTGAGCATGTTATTGAACTCCAAATCAGACGTATAATATATCAAAATCATCAGGAAAACAAGCTCTACAACATGCAATCATCAAATCATACAAACAATCATCTGAACAAAAATTCATATTTTTAATAAATTTAATTCAAAAATAAATAAAATTATAGAAAATAATCCTTGATTTCCGCAGTAAAACGAAGCTCAGAATCTGGTAGAACACTTCAAATCCTTCGTTTTGGTTACTCAAGCTTTGAAAACAGAGATCAGTAACGCCTTCGTTTTGCTGTTTGATTCTTAAAACAGTTTATGTAATTAGGGGTTTTCTCTGAAAATTATAAAATTAACTATCTGCAAATGATTTTGATACGAAATAAAATACGGTAAAAGGCTATTTATAATTACAGAAAATTAGTATCCCGTTGGATCATTCCGAATATAAAATGGTACGTTTATTTATAAAAACTGATCCAAACGGTATCGGTTTTCGGGATAATTATCCAAACCAGTACAATTTGTACTGCGGTCTTGGTCTCAGCGTCTGGTTACACGTACTACGAGGTGATAATTGGGATAGTTTAATAAGAAGCTCCCGTTTATCGAAAATACGGGTTTTATTGATTTACCGAAATGAATATTGTATCGAAAATGTTGCGTCGGGACCCGCGCAGAACAAACCGTACGCCGGATTGAAAAAGTCGAAACATGGAATATGCTCGTATTATTACAATTAGGTTAGGAAGGAGTTCTCGGAAGAGTTTCGGGTTCCAAAAACGTAACAACGGGTGACGTCGGTTGGTTCTCGTTTTTTTATAAAATAGGTTTTAAATATTCGGAAAAAGATTTTAGAAATTTTATATGATTCTTATAAATCCATAAATCAACTTAAAAATAATTAGGAAGATATGACAATTATCTATGTTTTATTTTGGACATATAAAAATTAAAATACTCAATTAATATTATTTTTGAATATCCAAGTACAGATAATATTTAACAATTAACTCACAGAATAGATACTGAACACACATAATAATTATTTAATAGCAAAATAATCACATGATATATCCCGGATATTACATCCTTCCCCCTTAAAAGGATTATGTCCTCAGAATCTCCTAAGAAAACAAATGAGGGTACTTTTCTCTCATATCATTTTCTAACTCCCAGGTTGACTCTTCAACCTTTGGGTTTCTCCACAATACTCTTACTAACTTTACCACTTTATTTCTCAATACTTTCTCTCTCTCCTCTAGAATCTCTATCGGACTCTCTACATATGATAAATCTGCCTGAAGCTCTATTGGCTCATATTCTATTACATGCCTGGAGTCTGGATTATATTTCTTGAGCATTGATATATGAAAAACATTGTGAATGTGCTCCATGTGCGGTGGTAACTCTAACTCGTAAGCTACTTTGCCAACGCGCTTTAGGATCTCAAAAGGTCCGACATATCTTGGGCTTAGCTTCCCTTTCTTCCCAAACCTCGTTAGTCCTTTCCATGGTGATACTTTCAGTAATACCATGCTTCCTTCTTCAAATTCCATGTCTGTCCTTGACTGATCTGCATATTTCCTCTAACGATCTTGTGCGGCTATCAATCTCTTCTGGATAATTTCAACAATTTCCTTTGTCTGCTGTACCAGTTCAGGTCCAAGTATCTTGCGTTCTCCTACTTCGTCCCAATATATTGGAGATCTACATTTACGTCCATAAAGGGCTTCATAGGGTGGCATCCCAATGCTGGCATGATAACTATTGTTGTAAGCAAACTCTACCAAAGGTAAATGTTCATCCCAACTTCCTTTAAAGTCAATAGCACAAATGCGCAACATGTCCTCGATTGTCTGGATCGTTCTTTCACTTTGGCCATCCGTCTGGGGGTGATAGGCCGTACTCATATTCAGTCTTGTTTCCAAACATTCTTGAAAACTCTTCCAAAATCTTGAATTAAACCTTGGGTCTCGATCAGATACAATAGACACAGGAACTCCATGACGAACTATAATTTCCTTCAAGTACATATGGACCAACTTGTCGAGCGAAAATCTTTCATTTATAGGCAGAAAATGAGCTGACTTGGTAAGTCTATCCACTATAACCCAAATGGCATCATGATTAGCCCTTGTCCTTCGTAATCCAACTATGAAATCCATGGTAATATGTACCCACTTCCACTCTGGAATCTCCAATGGCTGTAACAATCCACTTGGTCTCTGATGCTCTGCTTTAACTCTCTGACAGGTATAACATTTGCTAATCCATTCCTCAGTTTCCCTCTTCATGTCTGGCCACCAATAATTCTTCTTTAAATCTCTATACATTTTGGTACTCCCTGGATGGATGGAATATCTTGAACTATGTGCCTCTTGTAAAATTTTATTTTTCAGCTTCGTCACTGGTGGAATCCAAATTCTAGATGAGAACCTCAAAATACCTTGATCATCCTTTTGCGTGCATAACTCTTCACCTACCAAACGATTTATATCTTGATCCATTACATCTTCCTGACATTTCTTTATTTTCTCCAATAACTCCGGTTGAAAAGTCATACTGTATACTTTCGCTTCCTCAGGCTTGCAAACTCTAATTTCCAATTCCAATTTCTGAAATTCCTTATATATATCTTCAGGTACTGATAACACATTCAACATTTCCTTCCGACTCAATGCGTCTGCCACAACGTTAGCCTTACCGGGATGATAATTAATCGAGCAATCATAGTCCTTGATCAACTCTAACCATCTCATTTGCCTCAGATTAAGTTCCTTCTGTGTGAATATGTACTTTAAGCTTTTGTGATCCGTGAAAATCTCACACTTTTCTCCATACAAATAATGTCTCCAAATCTTCAAAGCGAAAATGATGGCTTCTAGCTCCAAATCATGAGTAGGATACTTTTGTTCGTGTGGTTTCAGTTGCCTTGACGCATACGCAATCACCTTTTTGTGCTGCATTAAAACACATCCTAGTCCTTTGTGAGAAGCATCGCTATAAATTAAGAAATTCCCTTGATAGTCTGGAAGTAACAAAACAGGTGCCGTGATTAATCTCCGCTTCAACTCCTGAAAACTTCCTTTACACTTATCGTTCCATATAAACTTTTCATTCTTTCGTGTAAGCTTTGTTAATGGTGTTGCAATCCTTGAGAAATTCTGAACGAATCGTCGATAATATCCTGCCAATCCCAAGAAACTTCTTACCTCAGTGGGTGTTCTTGGTCTCTCCCAATTCTTAATTGCCTCGATCTTTGCCGGGTCCACTTTGATCCCTTCGTTACTGACTATGTGTCCTAAGAACTGAACTTCCTGTAGCCAAAACTCACACTTAGAGAATTTAGCGTATAACTTCTTTTTCCTTAAAATCTCTAAAGTTGTCCTCAAATATTCTGCATGATGCTCTTCCATTTTTGAATAAATTAAAATATCGTCTACAAACACAATAACAAACTTATCCAAATACTCCTTGAAAATTCTGTTCATCAGGTCCATAAACGCTGCCGGGGCATTGGTCAACCCAAAAGACATCACTAAAAATTCGTAATGTCCATACCTTGTTCTAAAAGCTGTCTTTGGTATATCTTCTGGCTTGATCTTCAGTTGATGATATCCTGATCTTAAATTAATTTTGGAGAAGTACTTGGCTCCCTTCAACTGGTCAAACAAATCGTCAATTCAGGGTAACGGATACTTGTTCTTGATTGTCAGCTTGTTGAGCTCCCTATAGTCGATGCACAGTCTCATGCTTCCATCTTTCTTCTTGACGAATAATACCGGGGCTCCCCACGGGGATACACTGGGTCTGATTACTCCTTTCTCTAACAACTCCTGCAACTGCTTTGCTAGCTCTTTCATTTCAACAGGCGCCATTTTGTACGGGGCCTGGGATACTGGTTCTGTTCCAGGTGCTAAGTCGATCGCAAATTCAATTTCTCTATCTGGAGGAAGTCCTGGTAACTCGTCGGGAAACACATCTGGAAATTCATTCACAACTGGAATATCATCAAGTTTTGTTGGTTCTTGACTTCTGTCAATCACATATGCTATAAAATGCTCGCATCCTTGCCGTAATAACTTCTTAGCTTGAATCATTGTTAAGAACTTCTTTACTTGCATCTGTCCCTTGAACGTTACTATCCTTTCGTCTGGCATTTTCACCATTACCTTCTTATTACGACAATCTATCTGGGCATCGTGCTTAGATAACCAATCCATTCCTAATATAACGTCAAACTCCCCTAACTTAAATGGTATCAAATTTACGCAAAACTTACTACCAGAAATCTCAATCTCACAATTCTCACAAACTTGATTAGCAGATACACGTTCTTGATTTGCTAATTCCACAATCATTATTTCATTTAAACACTCAACTGGACAATTTAACTTACTAACAAAATTTTGTGAAAAAAATGATCGGGTTGCTCCCGAATCTATTAACACTTTGGCACATAAAGAATTCACATTAAGCGTACCTGCCACGACATCCGTATCCTGGATAGCATCTTTCACAGACATATCAAAAACTTTAGCCCTTGGAGTCTCATTCACTGTTGGGGTGGATCCCATGATCCTCAATGTATTACTGACTGGGGATGGTGTCTTGCAATCCCTGGCCATATGTCCTGGCTTCCCACATTTAAAACACATAAATCCAATGGCTGGAACCTTTACTGCTGGATTCTGGATAGGCTGATCCTTGTTTGTTGGCTCTCTTGCTGGCTGATTTCGGCACTCCCTCGAATAATGCCCTTTCTGGTTACATTTGAAACATACCACATTCAACTTATTACAAACTCCCCCATGCTTCTTCCCATATACCGGACAATCCGGAAAAGTTAGTCTCAACTGATTCGGCTGATTTGCATTAATTGGACGGTTGCTCTGGTCTCCGTCTCCTACATTCTATCTTTAGATATTAAAATTTCTCCTTGGCTGAAACTTGCCCTTCTTAAAATTTGGAAACTTCCCTGGTTGTGACTGGCCCTCATTCCCTTCAAATTTCCTTTTCTTGCTTTCCTTTTCCTTCTGAAACATCTCACTCTCTGTCTCTGCGATCATAGCCTTCTATACTACTCCTGCGTAGGTATCCAATTCAAAAATGGCTACCTTCCCTCTGATCCATGGTTTCAAACCTTGCTGGAATCTCTTAGCCTTCTTCCTGTCAGTATCCACATACGACGGTACATACCTTGACAATTCCTCAAACTTACCCTCATAATCTGTTACTGACATATTCCCTTGCTTTAATTCTAAAAACTTCAGCTCCATTTGATCCTGAACAAACTGAGGAAAATACTTTTTTAAAAACAATTCCTTAAACCTTTCCCAAGTAATTACATCTGTACCTTCCAATGTCTTCACCATCTCCCACCAATATGTGGCCTCATTCTTCAAATAGTAACTTGCAAACTCAACCTTCTGTTCTTCCTTTACTTTCACTAAGGCAAATGCCTTCTCTATTTCCTTTAACCAAACATTTGCTTCAATTGGCTCTAAGGAACCCTTGAATTCTGGTGGGTTTACTGCTTGAAAAGTTTTAAAAGTAACCTGGGGGTTGGTCTGTCTTTGTTGTTGTTGTGCCAGGTGAACTGTTTGTTGGGCCAAGATTTGAAGAATCTGGGCTATTGCTGGGTCCATGGGTCCTGGGTTCACATTTGGATTTGTATCATCTTGGTTGTTATTGTTGTTGTTGTTGGTTTCTACATTCTGGGTGTTGGTGCGGGTATTTCTTCTAGGAGGCATTTTCTGTAAAGAATTAATCAACTTATTTAGCTTTTGAATCAATCTTTTGCATAGAAGAACAATTTTACAAAATAGAAATATCTCTTTTTAAAAATAGTTGTAACTAAGTAAATTACATGCTTCTTTATAGAATATAAACAGTTATGGAAAACAGGGTACATGGTATCACAGGGGTATAACTGGTGCAATAAAGTAAATGACAGTAATGGAAAGGAAAAGGTACTGATATATATAGATCAAAAGTTTTAGGTAGTACAAGCGTAAAGACGCTTCGGAAGTAAAAGCAAAAAGGGTACAACAACCTACTAACTAGTCAGCATAGCTAGTTTATAAATACAACTCAAAAGTCTACTGATACACACTACACACTACTGTACATACTACATAACCATAACAACACTGCTCAACATCTCCATCTCTGAATCTCTGGATCATGGCAAATCTGGACCTCCTATCTCCTCAAGCTCCTCTAGAACCCACTTAGCCCACTCCACTAGGAAATTAGGGGTGATGTCCTCATGTATAGCCTCAGCAATCCTCACAGCAGCTGCTCTACGAAACACCTGGAGCCTCTCTCTAAGTCGCCTCTCACCACTCCCCATCTCTCTAGTACGCATGATATGCAATAACTCCTGGATCTGACCCTGTAGGAATCGCTGCTCTATAAGGCAAGCCTCAAACTGATGATATGGGACAGGATAGAAAGAGAACTAGAAAGGTACTCCTGTGACTGAATGACTAGTAAGGCCTGAATCAGCAGGTGGGGGTCCTCTGACAGGTGGCCTCATGCCTGGAGGTGGAATAGCCTGCAATGGTACGGGCTGCAACACAGGTGGAGGTAATATAGCCAATACTGGTGGAACAACAGGACGTGGATCCGAAGACGGCACTCCAACTCAAGGCTCTGAGTGATCAGCTGATACGGGAATAAAAGAGTCGGCCATCGCTGCTATCTGAAATCATATCGCAATATCAGAATCTCGTACCATAAGGTGAATTACACTAATACTTGATATACCGAAGCACTCAACCTCTCGACGTTCTATCTTTCTATTCCTTACTTCTAATCCTAACCCTCTACCCATTCCTGTCAACCTAGGCTTGTGTCAGTGACTTATAACCTGTAGCTCTGATACCAAACCTGTGACGCCCTCCAAACCCAGGTCAGAAGTTTGGGGTCCACACACACGCTTTATTTATAACCTGTTTATAAGAATAATAAAGATAATCATAATATGCAGTGACCCTACTTACCAACTACCACGGATCGCAACAGGTTAAAGTATGCACACAAGCCACACATCTACTTATATTACATACCGTTCAAATCCCAACTATTCCAAACTCAAAACTGAATATTAAATATTATTATAAACTTTTACAGACTTAAATTATCCCAAAAGAAGCCTACTAGCTCAGCTCTATCAACCTGAATCCCTAGCTCTCGCGCTGGACTGGGGATCCGCGGTACCAACTGGTTCCTTCTTAACTGGAAAAGAACAGAAACAATATCGCACAAATGAGCTAACTAGCTCAGCAAGTCACAATGACAAAACTGAGAATAATGATCATCAAGTGAACATGATTATGATATCAAGTGAACAACGAATTATGATTTAGAATTAGATATTATATTTTCATATTAAAAAAAACGAGGTTAGGCTGCTGATCAGTCACGCACTAACCCCGAGCAAAGCACACATCACTGCTCTAACTACTGGATCCAAGGCACACATTGGCCTAACTTGACCATTATATGGTCTGACCACGAATCTGGTCCACAATTTTATAAAAACAATCCAATTCTAACATAATAACAGAATAAACAATAATAAGCAATAACCAGAATCATTAACAACATTTGATGTTCCATAATGAAATGGCTTTAATCTGCATAAGGATCAACAGAGTATTTTTAAAGTTTGGATGCTAGGTAATGAAAGAATTGGATAAAATGAATCGATGTTTCAGGGTTTCAAGGATTTGGTCTTCCACGGCATAAAATACAAAGATTTGAATGTGTAAGCAATCTGGTTCAGTGTTCAATATATAGTTTGTATGAATTTGTGGAGAAATATCATATACTTGAGGTTCGTGTTTTGGGTATACAATAATCAAGGGTATAGAAAGAATAAGGTTCATGGCTCAAGAACAATAACTGGAATCAGGGTTTGGGTTTCAGTGCTTCAAAGCACTTGCAATATCAACAAGACTATCAAGTATTATAATATCTCGAGAAAGTTCAGAACACTTGCCTGGTATTAGCTTACTATCCTGCACTCGTTTCCAATCACTATCATCTTACTCCTCAACTACCTGTTTCCCTTTCCTACGTCTTGCATCTTCTGCTCACATATCATAAGCATCTATCAATAATCAACTCAAATGATTCTATTCAACACATACTTCTATCTACCCTTCGTTTCACCCAAATCCGATTAACGGATTGAAAGTTATGCAATAATCAAGTAAACGCCAAATATATAAACCGATAGTCAATCAACAAGTTATGTATAACACATAATACATCACGTAATCAATGACATATCATTTATAAAGAAGTCTCGGGTCATAAATAGGCTTTCTGGTATTTAAAAATGATTTTTAAAACATTTTTCGGAATTAAAACGGGTCGTTGGATCAATTTCGGGTTAATAAACAGGGTTCGGTTGGCCATTCTGGCTCCGAAACAATTTTAGAATAATTATCGAGCCTTAAAAATAATTTAGAATAATATTTTAAAGCTCGAAACTATTTTTCGGAATTTTTAAATCATTTGTAAATAATTAAATCTAATTAAGTAATTAATTAAAATCAATTCATAATTAAATAAATCAATTAATCAATTAATTTTCAAATTAATTGACCAATTAATCAATTAAAAATTAACTGAAATTAATTAACTAATTAATTCAGATTTATTTTTGAATTAAAAATAACTTTCGGAATTAAAATACTAATTTTCAGAATTTTCAGAAATTAAAAACAAATTTTTATAATAAAAATAAATAGGAAATATGATTTTTAAACATTTTTAAAACAGGAATCCTAAATTTGCAAACTCTGGAAACTTCAGAGACCAAACTGCATCGTTTTCAAAATTATAGGTACTAAATTGTAATTTTCCAGCCCCGTCGCTGGAAAATACAGGGGGTGGCCGGAGAACACGTTCCTGACGTCCTCACCCCACCAACACCTCCAGATCACATCTATACTTTACCAGGAATTCAACCATGCCAACAAATCGTTCTAATCATCCCTGAGTTGGCCGAAATTTGGCCATGAAGTTTGCCAGTTTCTGGCGAACTTCAGAAAATTTCAAAAGACAACTCCCTTCTCTACAGATCTCGGTGATTCATGAAACTTATACGACTAGATTGCAAATTTCACAGAGAATACAATCCACTATATCACAACATCAATCTATTCCAGAATAAGAAACCCCCAAATTTCAATTAAGAACATTCATACGGGTTATAAACCCTAATTTTGAAATTCGAAAATAAACCCACTATTGAGCATGTTATTGAACTCCAAATCAGACGTATAATATATCAAAATCATCAGGAAAACAAGCTCTACAACATGCAATCATCAAATCATACAAACAATCATCCGAACAAAAATTCATATTTTTAATAAATTTAATTCGAAAATAAATAAAATTATAGAAAATAAACCTTGATTTCTGCAGTAAAACGAAGCTCGGAATCTGGTAGAACACTTTAAATCCTTCGTTTTGGTTACTCAAGCTTTGAAAACAGAGATCAGTAACGCCTTCGTTTTGCTCTTTGATTCTTAGAACAGTTTATGTAATTAGGGGTTTTCTCTGAAAATTATAGAATTAACTATCTGCAAATGATTTTGATACGAAATAAAATACGGTAAAAGGCCATTAATAATTACAGAAAATTAGTATCCCGTTGGAACATTCCGGATATAAAACGGTACGTTTATTTATAAAAACTGATCTGATAGGGATAAATAAGTCCTGATTTTATAATTAATGGGCTGCTAGGCCCAATAATAAGATGTATGATATTCAGACCAGAAAGGTTAAGCCTGATGGACCAGATCAGGCCTGGTGGAATAAAAAAGGGCCCAAAAGCCCTGATTATTAATTAATTTCGTAATTAATTAATAAGGGAAAAATCAGCTATTGAGAAGAGTCCCGATAAGGATATAAATCCTTATAGATTAGCCTCAAGGGGACCTAAAAGGATAAGGAATCAGCTTCCTACTTCCTAGGACTCCTAAGTCTATCCTAATTCAGAGGCTTGTCCACCAAGACTCCTATACCAAGTCCAATTCAAGGACTCCCACATCTATATAAGGGGCCTCACCCCACAAATCAGAACTACGTTTTTTGACTTGATCCTTGGCAATCAGCAAGGTACGTAGGCATCTTGTTAAGGCAGATTGAGTCACGAAACACAAGAGCAGTCAAATCGAGCCTTGAAGCTCACGTTCCTTAGTACTAAATACAGCAATTATATATAATAGTTTTTTATCCATAACATTTGGCGCCGTCTGTGGGAAAAAACAACAACAACCATGGCGAGAACACGGAGAACAATTGGAGCTATAGAGGAAGGAACACCATCAGAGACAACCCAGGTGATTTCATCAACCGTGGAGGTTCCTCCCCATTCAACTTATGCATCTACTCAGGAGGAAGCCCAGACAGGGGCAACTCAACCCCGGCTACAAGGGACAACTCCCCCGATTCAAGGTACGAATCCTCAAGTTCAACAAATACATATACCTGTGAATTCTCGACCCGTCGGGTATGAATATTCAACTATTGTTACTACTAACCCCCCTTATGGGATGCCCCTTCACCCTGAGGTTGGAGGAAGCGGATATGCTAGGCGAAGCGAAGCACGAGGGCGGTCGCCCCCCTATATATGAGGTTTGGGTCCTATCCCTGAGGATCGGGAATTTTCTGGTCCATACACTGAGAGAGACTCCGAATCTTCGGATGATGAAGTGGCCCCGAGAAGGAAGCGTCCTGGAAAAGAGCCAATGGCCGATGGAAGGCAACGCCCCCAAAGCACCCCAGGGGCGAATCCCCAAGTAGTGCAGGAAAGGATCAGGGCTCATGAGGCTGAAATCCAAAGGCTGAGGCGTGATTTGGAGGCTCACTAGGCCACCAGACCCCACATACCTCCTAGGGGGAGAAATCCTCCTCCTATCATAGACCTTGATGGTCCGGTAAGAAGAAGGGCTGCTGTCCCAAGAACTGATCCAAGCAATCTCCTTCCCCTTGGAGATCCTGACGATCCAACTCCACCCTTCACAGAAGAGATAATGAATGCCCATATCTCAAGGAAATTCAAGATGCCCACTATCAAAGCCTATGATGGCACGGGAGACCCCGCTAATCATGTTAGGACATTCTCTAATGCACTGCTGCTGCAACCCGTGAATGATGCTATAAAATGTCGGGCCTTCCCTCAAACCCTGTCGGGTATGGCTCAAAGATGGTACAGTACCCTACCCCCAAATTCTATTGGATCGTTCAGAGAATTAAGTCAGGCTTTTATTAAGCAATTCATCAGTGGAAGAGTCCATGAGAAAAGTTTAGCATCTCTTATGAGTCTTGTGCAGGGAGCTAAGGAATCCTTGAGGGATTACCTGAATCGTTTTACAAAGGAGGCTTTAAAAGTCCCAGACCTTGATGATAAGGTAGCCATGATAGCACTGCAACAAGGAACTAGGGATGAGTTTTTCAAGATGTCATTGGCCAAACATCCCCCAGAAAACATGTTGCAACTCCAAGAGAGAGCAGGGAAGTATATCAAGGTTGAAGAAAGCATGAGGAAGACCGTAGTAAGTAATGAGCCCACTGGAGGCAAGAAACGAAAAACTGATTTGGAGTATGTCGCTAAGGACAAATATCCTAGAACCGAACAAAACCCTAATTCAACCCCCAAGAAGGGAGGACCTGGACAAAAGTTCACTGAATACGCTAAGCTGAATGCTCCCAGAAGTCAGATTTTGATGGAGATTGAGAAAGACAGAGATATTCGCTGGCCTAAGCCCTTGAAGGCTGATCCCGCCAAGCTAGATAAGGGCAAGTATTACAGGTTTCACAAAGATGTTGGCCATGACACCGATGAGTGTAGGCAATTGAAAGATGAAATTGAGTTTTTGATTCGAAAAGGAAGATTGAACAAGTATACTGGAGATGGAGGGGACAGAAATAATAATGGAAGGAAGAACTTTGAAGATCGTAGGAGGGACCAAGATGATCAGGGGCGGAATCCCCAACCCAGAGGGCCGGTTATAAATGCAATTTTTGGAGGACCGCGACACCCTCGAGGGCCAGTGATAAACACGATCTTTGGAGGTCCAACTGCTGCTGGATTGTCCAAAAATTCCAGAAAGGCATATACTAGGGAGGTTATGCATATTGTTGGAGAAGCCCCGAAGAGGGCCAGGACAGAAGTAACATTGGTTTTTGATGATTCCGACCTAGAGGGTGTAAAGTTTCCCCATGACGACCCGCTGGTCATAACGCCGATAATAGGAAATAGCCCGGTTAAGAGGGTCCTTGTGGATAATGGTGCTTCTGTGGATATCTTGCTCCACGACACCTTTCTAAGAATGGGGTATAACGACTCCCAGTTGACACCAACCGACATGCCGATATATGGATTTGCTGGAGTAGAATGTCCTGTGGAAGGGATAATCAAATTGCCAACCACCATAGGTACGGAACCAAGGCAAGCAACGCAGATGCTGGATTTCGTGGTGGTAAAGGCTAGTTCAACTTATAATGCTATCATGGGGAGAACAGGGATACATGCCTTTAAGGCAGTCCCCTCTTCCTACCATTCAGTCATGAAGTTTCCCACCCGAAACGGGATTGGAGAAGAGAGAGGAGATCAAACAATGGCTAGAAGCTGTTATGTGGCCTCTTTGAGGGCAGATGGAGTCGGGGGGCAGGTTCTTCCTATTGAAGATATGGATGTTCGAGAAAATGATGAGAATAGAGGAAGGCCAGCAGAAGAATTGGTTTCGGTTCCTTTAGACCCCGAGAATCCTGAGAGGATGACTTTCATTGGAGCCACATTAGAGGAGCCTCTTAGAGGGAAGTTAGTGAAATTTTTACAAGAAAATAGTGATGTGTTTGCATGGTCAGCAGCTGATATGCCAGGCATAGACCCGGAGTTAATTACTCACAAGCTAAACGTGGATCCAAGCCGGAAGACAGTGAAACAAAAGAAAAGAAATTTTGCCCCGGAAAGACAAGAGGCTATAAAACAGGAAGTAGAAAAGCTCTTAGAGGTTGGTTTCATTGAGGAGATTCAATTTCCGGAGTGGTTAGCAAACCCTGTAATGGTGAAGAAGGCTAATGGAAAGTGGAGGATGTGTATAGACTTCACTGATCTGAATGATGCATGCCCCAAAGACTGTTTCCCGCTGCCTAGAATTGATACTTTGATTGATGCCACTGCTGGACATGAGATGCTGAGTTTCATGGATGGATTTAGCGGATACAATCAGATCAAAATACATAAGAATGACATTCCAAAGGTATCATTTATCACTGACTTTGGTGTTTATTGTTATCTTGTTATGGCGTTTGGTCTCAAGAATGCAGGAGCCACCTATCAGAGGTTGGTGAATAAAATTTTTAAGGATCTTATTGGGAAGACTATGGAAGTCTATGTTGATGACATGCTAGTCAAGAGTCTAGTAAAGACTGATCATATAACCCATTTGAGGGAAGCTTTTGAGGTTCTAAGGTACCACAAGATGATGTTGAATCCAACGAAGTGTGCTTTCGGAGTAGGATCGGGAAAATTCTTGGGATTGATGGTCTCAAAGAGGGGAATTGAGGCCAACCCCGATAAAATAAAGGCAATCCTGGATATGGAGCCACCAAAAACTGTCAAGGATGTACAGAAGCTCACAGGAAGGGTTGCGGCGCTAAGACGATTCATCTCCAAGTCAGGAGACAAGTGCTTGTCATTCTTCAAGTCATTAAAGAACATTAAAGACTTTGTATGGAGTGAGGAAAATCAGAAGGCATTTGAAGAGTTAAAGAAGTATATGGGCCAGGCCCCGTTGTTGGCCAAGCCAGTTCAGAGTGAAGTTTTATTCTTATACTTGGCTGTTTCAGAAAGCGCCTTGAGCGCGGTGTTGGTTAAGGAGGAACTGAAAGTCCAGAAACCCGTATACTATGTCAGCAAAATCTTGCATGGTGCAGAGTTGAATTATTCAACTATTGAGAAATTCGCTTTAGCCTTGGTAATGGCTTCAAGAAAGCTGCGTCCTTATTTTCAAGCTCACCAGATTGAAGTGCTAACAAATCAGCCGCTGAGAAACATCATTCACAGTCCCAAGGCAAGTGGGAGACTGATTAAGTGGGAAATAGAGTTGGGAGAGTTCGATCTCAAGTATAAGCCACGTACGGCCATAAAAGCCCAGGCACTAGCTGACTTCGTGGTGGAATGTACCATACCCAACCAAGAAGTCGGGGGGCAGGAAGATACCATACCTCAAGACAAGGGAGTCGATAATGGGGACAAGGAGAAAGAATATTGGGTTCTCTATTTTGATGGAGCATCAAAAACAAATTTCAGTGGAGCAGGGTTGGTTTTGTAAAGCCCTGATGGATTTCTAATTGAGTATGCTATGAAGCTAGACTTCCCAACCACAAACAATGAAGAAGAGTATGAAGCCCTGATTGCTGGCCTTGGTCTAGCTGGGACACTTAGAGTCAAAAACTTAAAGGTCCGTGGAGACTCGAAGCTGATCATATCCCAGGTAAAGGGAGAATTTGAGGCAAGGGATGATACGATGGCTAAGTATGTTCGCCTAGTAAGGGCTGTGATGACCCAATTTAATGAATGCCATGTTGAACACATTCCAAGGGAAGAAAATGCTAAAGCAGATGCGCTATCAAAATTCGCTTCGTCTGAGATTGAAGAAAGTTCAGGAAGTGTGTACTTCCGTGTTTTGAAGACACGGAGCATAGATGTTAAGCTTGTGGCTCCCATAGGCTTGGGGACGTCATGGATTGATCCCATCAAGGCTCACATTCAGACCGGTTGGTTGCCAAGTGATACAACTGAGGCACGGAAGTTAACTATTCGAGCACTAAGGTACTCCTTGATAGATGGAATTCTGTATAAGAGATCTTTCGTGGTTCCTTACTTGAGGTGTCTCAGGCCCGACGAGGCACGCTTGGCTCTTGAGGAAGTGCATGAAGGTATTTTTGGGCAGCACTTGGGGGCAGGACCTTGGCTCATAAGATAACCCGTTTAGGCTTCTATTGGCCAGAAATGATGGCTGATGCCAAAGAATATGTGAAGAAGTGTGATCGCTGTTAAAAGCATGCACCAGTTGTTAGACAACCCCCCGAGATGCTGACCTCTATCAACTCGCCTATTCCCTTTGTCATGTGGGGGATGGATATTCTAGGGCCTTTTCCTATGGCCACGACACAAAGGAAATTTCTGATTGTAGCCATTGATTATTTCACCAAGTGGATCGAAGCCAAACCCTTGGCCAAAATCACTACTAAGCAGGTTGCACAATTCCTGTGGGAAAACATTATGTGCCGATATGGAATTCCCCGTATCCTCGTCACTGACAATGGAACACAATTCAACAATGAGGAATTCAAGAAGTATTGTGAAGAAAATGAAATTGAGTTACGATTCACCTCCGTGGCTCACCCGCAAGCCAATGGCCAAGCAGAGGTAGCAAATCGGATAATCCTGGATGGATTAAAGAAGAGGATCGAGAAGTCAAGAAATAATTGGGTGGATGAGATACTTCCCATATTATGGGCCTATAGGACTACCTGTAGAGTCACGACAGGAGCAACTCCTTTTATGTTGGCATATGGGGCAGAAGCAGTAGTTCCCGTGGAGATATCACATTCCTCTCCAAGGATTCAGGCTTTCAACGCAGAAGAAAATGAGGAAGGGCAGAGGTTAACCCTGGATCTGATCGATGAAGTGCGAGATAAGGCACATGCAAAGATAGTAGAATATCAGAAAAAGGCTTCATTCTACTACAACCTAAGGGTTAAAGAAAGGTTTTTTAAACAAGGCAATCTAGTCTTGAGGAAGATAGAAGCATCTGGTGTAGGACAAAAAGGGAAGCTTGCCCCGAATTGGGAAGGGCCGTACAGAGTCAAGAGTGTTCAAGGTAGAGGAACCTACAAGCTAGAGACTATGGATGGATTTGAAGTCCCGAGAACTTGGCATGCACAAAACCTGAAGGTTTACTATGTATAGGGCAGCCGGATACGATTCTCACTCGTCAGGATGGCGAGTAGGTTGAAAAGCACCTTGAAGCTTTGCTTGCTTAGGATTTATATGTTTTAGTTTTATTTCGAAGTTTATTATTACTTGTGTAAGGGACGAATCCCAGACAATTTTACAAAATTCATGAGTTCTTCAAAGAATGTTTGTGGCCTAACAAATAAAAATCAAATGCATGGATGCAAGCATAGAAGGTGATAAATGAAATAGATCTGATAGATATTACAAAAATTCGATAAATAAAGTCTCGAAAATAGGATAAAAAACAACAAGCCACGCAGGGCTGAAAAAGCTCTAAGGAGCTAAAGTACCCTCGGCATCCATATCATCGTCCTCTCCGCTCTCGCTGGATGTCTCTGTCGTCTCGGAGGAGGAGGAAGAGCTATCGTCCTCAGCTGGTCTGGAAGAAGACTCGGGAGGAGGAAGGAGTGGATCCTGAGGAACGTGGTCCGAGACAACTACTCGGGTACGAAACCTCTATAGCAAAGCCTCGTCATCAGGGCAGATGTAGTCCGCCGGGTTAATATCAGGACAAGCCTCGTTCACGGTCCCAAGGGCCGTGTCCCAACCGGTTCTAAAAAACCCGGGAAAGACTGAATCATCCCTAATCCTCATGGATTGGGAAAACTCCTCCGAGTCCAGATAGTTGTCTATAGCTTTATCCTTCTCCGCCCGAAGTACCACCAGCTCAGCGTTAGACTCTCCGAGTTCTTCCTCCTTGCGCTTGAGCTTCTTCTCCAGGGTAGCATACTTCTTCTGTTGCCTCCTGAGGGCATTATCGGCCTTATCAGAAGCCCGCTTCCACGATTCGGCTTGCCTCACAGCGCCTTGAAAGTAGGCGTTAGACTGGAACAAAGCAATTAACAAAGTATAAGGCAAGAAAATGCTACAAGAACGAAAAATAAGTTCAAAAAAGAGAAGGCATACCGAAGCCAGAGACTGAGCCCCCATGAGCTTAATCCTCTCAAGATCAGGGGTGGCCACCACATCAGTAAAGTCCTTGGGAGTCACGCTATGGTAGGACCAATCCCAAGCATGTTTCGTGGAACCAACTACGGTGTCCCCTCGGCGGAATCCCCAGAGAGGCTGAAAGGTGCCTGTGGCAGCAGCAGTAGGGGCAGCAGCAGTGATAGGAGCACCATGGCCTCCAGCTCCTTCAGTTGAAGCCTCCCCTATAGGCTCTTTGTGCTTCTTCAAAAAGATAGGCTCCGTGGCCTTTCCCCGGGTGTCTAGGCCTGCGAGCCGAGCTTTCTTCATCCTAGCTGTTTCCTCAACCAAAGGAACATTGTCCTCATTAATCTCCTTAGCAGCTGAAACAAAGCAAAGGACAAAATAAGTGATGTTAATAATGCATGAAATGAAGTAAAATTGAGAAGGGAAGAAAAATACCCTGTTGAGAAACAGAGGATAGTCCCACATGAATCAGGGAAAACTCCTCTAAGAGAGTCCAGCTGGTGGTGGTGCCATCATCCTGAGTAAGCCCATTATAAATAATAGTTTCTTCAGGAGTTAAGTGAATGGATTTGAGGCTACCATCACTGACCTTCCCGAAGGAAGATCGAAAAAGTGTGCCCCAGTCATCATTCTCCCAACGTAACCCAACGAAACTATTCCTCCAATTTTGATTATTATCAGGAATAGAGGCGCTGTTAAAGATATATTTGCTTTTGGGCCTTTGCTTGACATAGACCCAGCCACAGATATTGGAAGAACTATTATAACACTGAAAGACCTTCCTAAAAACGGCTACAGAAAGAGGAAAGCCCTCCCTAAGACAACAAACCATAAAACATAGAATATTCCTCCAGGCGTTTGGAGGAAGCTGACACGGGTTAATTTGTAAATCAGCCAAAAGATGAGGAATAAAAGGATGGAAAGGAAACCTAAGCCCAGCATTAAGGGCATCTGTGTAAATGAAAAGAGTGTCGGGTCTCCAGTGGCAAGTACGGTCACCACCAGAGACTGGAACTAATCTAAAAGGAGGAAGGACGTTATAACGAGCATTTAGTTTATTGAAATCAATGTTGTGCCAAGTGTTACAATGATTAAAAGAATCGAGATGTGCAGTAGAAGGATATTCATCCCCCCTAGTGTTAATCATATCGATTAAAGACATGTACGAAGAACGGATCTCGATATCCTTACCTCGTTTTAAAGCCGAGGCAATCTTCGCCGCTCTCTCGGAATTCTTGTTAGCCATTAGTAAAGCCTAGAAAACCTGAAAGTCTTGAAGGGAGGAGTGGCCAAAAAAAACTTAAGGAAGAGAAGAGGTTGAAATTTGTAGGATGAGTTGTTATGGATAAAAAACTAAGGTTATTACTTGCTGTATTTAATACTAAGATTCGGGAACTCAAGGCCTTTAATGGCTGCTCTCGTGTTTCGTTACTCAATCTGCCTTTACGAGATGCCTACGTATCTCTGTGAATTAGAGAATCAAGCCAAAAAATGTAGTTCTGATTGGTGGGGGTGAGACCCCTTATATAGATGTTGGGAGTCCTTGAATTGGACTTGGTATAGGAGACTTGGTGGGCAAGTCTCATAATTAGAATGGACTTTGGAGTCCTAGATAGTAGGAAACTGATTCCTTATCCTTTTAGGTCCCCTTGAGGCTAATCTCCAAGGATTTATATCCTTATCGGGACTCTTTTCAACATCTGATTTGTCCCTTATTAATTAATTACGAAATTAATTAATGATCAGGGCTTTTGGGCCTTTTTTATTCCATCAGGTCTGATCTGGTCCATCAGGCTTAACCTTTCTGGTCTGAGTATCATATATCTTTTTATTGGGCCTAGTAGCCCACAGCTTGTACAATTAATGCAGTATTTAATTATACAAGCATAATTTATTTATCCCTATCATTTGCCCCCCAACTTTTGGGAAACATTGATTAGGTTTCGCAGAAGTTAAGTCTATTCGTTCCCTTACAGGGTTTCGTTTTTCCGTAAAGTGTGGAGCGACCTACATATTTATAATGAATTTTTCCTTTTATTCAGGAATTATCTTAATTTCCAGGAATTTTTCCCTTATTTCCGGGATTTTTTCCTTATTTTCTGGATTTTTCCCTAATTTTCTGGGATTTTTCCCTAATTTTCTAGGATTTTTCCCTAATTTTCTGGGATTTTTCCCTAATTTTCTGGGATTTTCCCTATTTTTCAGATTTCCAGCCCTTTTTCGACCAGGATCCTAGTCGAAATTTCGACCTGGATCCTAGTCGAAAATAGGGGTCAGCCTTGCCATCCTGGTCGAAAGAATTCGACTAGGATCCACGACCTGGAACTCGACCAGGATCCTAGTCGAAATTTCGACCTGGATCTAGGACCTGGAATTCGACCAGGATCCTAGTCGAAAATTCAACCTGGATCTAGGTCGAAAATTCCACCTCTTTTTTTTTTTTAGCTTCTTGCCATGAGCCTATCGACTAGGATTTCGACTAGGATTCTAGTCGATATTTCGACCTGAATCCTGTTCGAAAATTCTTTGATATTCTTGCTTCCTGGTCGAAGGATTTCGACTAGGATTCACGACCTGGAATTCGACCAGGATCCTAGTCGAACTTCGACCTGAGTTTTTAATCCCCTTTTTTTTTTTGAAAGATGCTTGGTTTATTCGACCTCATTCCTGGTCGAAGTTTCGACCTCAATTCAGTCCCGTTATTCCAGCTTCTTGCCATGAGCCTATCGACTAGGATTTCGACTAGGATTCTAGTCGATATTTCGACCTGAATCCTGTTCGAAAATTCTTTAATTTTCTTGCTTCCTGGTCGAAGGATTTCGACTAGGATTCACGACCTGGAATTCGACCTGGATTCTGGTCTTTTTTACCCGTTATTTTCGGGTGTCTGCTCGAAGGATTTCGGGCAGGATTCACGACCTGGAATTCGACCTGGATTATGGTCTTTTTTACCCGTTATTTTCGGGTGTCTGCTTGAAAGATTTCGGGCAGGATTCACGACCTGGATTTCGACCTGGTTCCTGGTCTTCCACTAGCCTTCTTTATTTAGCTTTAATTTAGGGTATTGTATTTTCCAAATCCTAATTGGATTTGGGCCTGGCCTTTTTTGTTGGGCCTTATTAAATTTTACTGAGCCTCTATTATTGGGCTTTTCCAAATCTTATTGGGCCTCTTTTATTGGGCCTTTTCAAAATCTTATTGGGCCTCTTTTATTGATCTGGGCTTAATACACCCTGTTTAGAATGCTCTAGAATTCCTAGGAATATTCTGGAATATTCTTTTTTCTGGGCTTTTTCCTATGGGCTTTTGTCCTCAATGGGCTTTTCGTCCCTTCAACTTCCTTTTCCTCTTATATAAAGGAATGAGGAAAGGCTATTACTCCTCACTTTCTCATTTCTTAGTTTTCTTCTTCATCTTCCTGCTAAGATTCTCAGAGGAATAACAGCAAGTCGGAGCTCAAAGCCTTTTCAGGAGCGCTTCTTCAGGTAAGATTACTCCCTTTGCTTTTCGTGTCTATTTTTCCATTGTGTGCCACTTTAAGATAGCCTATTTACGTGCCCCTTACTTTTTTTTAGATGGCTGACAAAAGAATGACCCGTTTGGCCAAGATGAACGTGGCTAGAAAGTCCAACGATTTTCCTATTCGATCGAGGTATACTTCCTTAATCGACATGATCAACACTCGAGGGGACGAGTATCCGTCTGATGCGCATCTGGACGCGCACGATCATATCAGTGCTTTACGGGATCCCAAGGAGCTGGAAAAGTTGAGCAGCTGCTTCAAAATCAAGGAGCCTTTTAAGCTGGTTCTTGCGGGTCCGGCCGACAGGGCCTGTCAGTGGAAGAAGGACGCGCTATGCGTCTATAGGGATACTCTAAGGGCAGGTATTAGACTCCCTTTTCATCCATTCATTCCTTTGCTACTGGCTGATGTGGGCATCAGCCCTTGCCAACTTCCCCCTAATTCCTGGAGGTTGATTCTGTGCTATCTGTCGCAATGCGCCAAGCACAACGTCCCCACATCTGTTGCTGTCTTCAGGAAGATTTTTCAGTTCAAAAACAGCCCTGATAAAAGTCCGGGTTGGGTTTCTATCAACCAGCGCCCCACTATCCCCCATATCGTGAATGGGAAGTCCATCCCTGACAACAACTTGGGGTGGAAGAAAGATTTTTTGTTTGTTATTTGGGAAGGTGGAGATTGGGGCTCCCTGTTTCGATCATCCTTTGGGCTGGCCGTGGACGGGAGCCCGAATGACATAACTTTGTCTGAGGAGGAGGCTAGAGGTTTCAACCTCCTTACACAAGACAACGGCACTTCCCATTGTTGGGACCTTATTCGAGAGACCATCCTGGTAGAACGCGGCCTTTCTCCCGTTAATAAGAAAAGTAAGTTCCCTTTCTTATCTCCTTTATTTCCTGCACTTTTATTTCATTGATTTTCAACTGACTTTGTTTGTTGCAGTGGCTGAGAAGATTGAGGAGGCTACCAAGCCGAAGGACCTGGAGACAACCAGGATGAAGAGGGCCGGGAAGATCTTTAAGGACCCTCGACTGGGTGACCGCTTCCCGGAGTTCCTTCTTCAGGCAACGGAGCCAGATGAGGAAGGCCCCAGCCAAGTTCTGCGCACCAAGCAGAGGCCAGGTGCCTATTTTCAACCTGCTTGGGGGATCCGGGGCAAGGACTCAATTGTGGGCAGCACGGCGCTGTCCAAGGAATGGTCTAAGCATTCCATTTCCCCGGTGGATTATCAAGATTTTGTCCTTCAACAGGACTTGGAGGGGAATGAGCTGTTTGGAGCCCAAGCTCTGGCGACGGTACGTACTTTACTTATGCCTTTTACAATTCTCTTTTCTTTCTTTTCTAAACCTTTGCTGTTTTCTCTTGCAGGCTAACGCCCATTTTCAAGGGGCAATTCACCAAGCCAAGGCTTGGAAGGTTGGCCTGGAAGATGCCAACAAGAAGTTGGAGGAGGCCAACCAAAAAATTGAGGCCCTTGAAGCTCAATTGGCCTCTTCCACTTCTGACCTGGAGACGGCCCGGGCTGAAAATGTCATCTTGAAGGCGCAGAAGGAAAAAGCCTTTGATGGCTGGATGGACACTCAAGAATTCAAAGACTTGATGGTGGAGCATGACGCCCTTCTTCATCCTGTTAGCTATAAGGAAGGCTGGGACTGCTGCTGTGGAGGCCATCCAGGATGAGTTTCCCGAGGTCCTTGAGCAGTCGCCCTTTCCTTGCCCAGTGCGGGTTCCAGAGCTTGGAGGTGTTACTGAAAAGCTTGCTGGCATGATCAAGGATGGAGAGGAGGAAGATTCCTCCGAGGAGGAATTCGAGCCTGTCGCTAAGAAGGCCAGGGTGGAAGAATCTCCCAAAGCAGCGCCTCAACAGCCATCATCTCCTGCAGAGGGAACTTCTACAGGGACTTCGGAGGGGACGACCGAGACGTCCGAAGAAACGACTGAAACTTCCGAAGAGACTTCAGGATAGTGGTTCTGAGGAATCTCAGCCTTCCAAGGCCTAGCTTTTTGTATATCTTCTTTTTGAACTTTATTTATATCAGAACTTGTTACCCTTCGGGGTTATGTTTTATACTGTTGCTTTTCTTGCCTTTTTCTGTTTTAACTTTACAATCTTAATATGCATTTGAACCTTAAACATCCTTGGATTGAAATAATTTCAAGCTCTTTAATATGAAGTCTGGTTTTTCAAAACCTTACACAGCATGGGTTCGACCCTAATCAACAATAACTAGACAATGTAAATTCTACTGGAATATAAAATCCTACGCAAGCAAAGCTTCATGGTGCTTTTAAACCTACTTGTCAATGACAAGTGAGAATCGTACTTCACCTATCTTACACGTAGTAAACCTTCAGGTTTTGTGCGTGCCAGGTCCTCGGGACTTCAAAACCTTCCATAGTTTCCAGCTTGTAGGTTCCTCTACCCTGAACGCTCTTGACTCTGTACGGCCCTTCCCAATTCGGGGCAAGCTTTCCTTTCTGTCCAACACCAGAAGCCTCTATTTTTCTCAAGACTAGATCTCCTTGTTTAAAAAATCTCTCTTTAACCCTTAGGTTGTAATAGAATGAAGCCTTTTTCTGATATTCTACTATCTTTGCATGTGCCTCATCTCGCACTTCATCAATTAGATCCAGGGCTAACCTCTGCCCTTCCTCATTTTCTACAGCATTGAAAGTCTGAATCCTTGGAGAGGAATGCGATATCTCCACGGGAACTACTGCTTCTGCCCCATATGCCAACATGAAAGGAGTTGCTCCTGTCGTGACTCTACAGGTAGTCCTATAGGCCCATAATATTGGAAGTATCTCATCCACCCAATTATTTCTTGACTTCTCGATCCTCTTTTTTAGTCCATCCAGGATTATCCGATTTGCTACCTCTGTTTGCCCATTGGCTTGCGGGTGAGCCACAGAGGTGAATCGTAACTCAATTTCATTTTCTTCACAATACTTCTTGAATTCCTCATTGTTGAATTGTGTTCCATTGTCAGTGACGAGGATAGGGGAAAATTCCATATCGGCACATAATGTTTTCCCACAGGAATTGTGCAACCTGCTTAGTTGTGATTTTGGCCAAGGGTTTGGCTTCGATCCACTTGGTGAAATAATCAATGGCTACAATCAGAAATTTCCTTTGTGCCGTGGCCATAGGAAAAGGCCCTAGAATATCCATCCCCCACATGGCAAAGGGAATAGGCGAGTTGATAGAGGTCAGCATCTCGGGGGGTTGTCTAACAACTGGTGCATGCTTCTGACAGCGATCACACTTCTTCACATATTCTTTGGCATCAGCCATCATTTCTGGCCAATAGAAGCCTAAACGAGTTATCTTATGAGCCAAGGCCCTGCCCCCCAAGTGTTGTCCACAAATACCTTCATGCACTTCTTCAAGAGCCAAGCGTGCCTCATCGGGCCTGAGACACCTCAAGTAGGGAACCACGAAAGATCTTTTGTAAAGAATCCCATCTATCAAAGAGTACCTTAGTGCCCGAACAGTTAACTTCCGTGCTTCAGTTGCATCACTTGGCAACCAACCGGTCTGAATGTGAGCCTTGATGGGATCAATCCATGACGTCCCCAAGCCTATGGGAGCCAGCAGCTTAACATCTATGCTTCGTGTCTTCAAAACACGGAAGTACACACTTCCTGAACTTTCTTCAATCTCAGACGAAGCGAACTTTGATAGCGCATCTGCCTTAACATTTTCTTCCCTTGGAATGTGTTCAACATGGCACTCATTAAATTGGGTCATCACAGCCCTTACTAGGCGGACATACTTAGCCATCGTATCATCCCTTGCCTCAAATTCTCCCTTTACCTGGGATATGATCAGCTTCGAGTCTCCACGGACCTTTAAGTTTTTGACTCTAAGTGTCCCAGCTAGACCAAGGCCAGCTATCAAGGCTTCATACACTGCCTCATTGTTTGTGGTTGGAAAATCTAGCTTCATAGCATACTCAATTAAGAACCCATCAGGGCTTTGCAAAACCAACCCTGCTCCACTAGAATTTGTTTTTGATGCTCCATTGAGAACCCAATATTCTTTCTCCTTGTCATTATTCTCTCTATCCCCATTGTCGACTCCCTTGTCTTGAGGTATGGTATCTTCCTGCCCCCCGACTTCTTGGTTGGGTATGGTACATTCCACCACGAAGTCAGCTAGTGCCTGGGCTTTTATGGCCATACGTGGCTTATACTTGAGATCGAACTCTCCCAACTCTATTGCCCACTTAATCAGTCTCCCACTTGCCTTGGGACTGTGAATGATATTTCTCAGTGGCTGATTTGTTAGCACTTCAATTTGGTGAGCTTGAAAATAAGGACGCAGCTTTCTTGAAGCCATTACCAAGGCTAAAGCGAATTTCTCAATGGCTGAATAATTCAACTCAGCACCATGCAAAATTTTGCTGACATAGTATACGGGTTTCTGGACTTTCAGTTCCTCCTTAACCAACACCGCGCTCAAGGCGCTCTCTGAAACAGCCAAGTACAAGAATAAAACTTCATTCAGAACTGGCTTGGCCAACAACGGGGCCTGGCCCATATACTTCTTTAACTCTTCAAATGCCTTCTGATTTTCCTCACTCCATACAAAGTCTTTGATGTTCTTTAGTGACTTGAAAAATGACAAGCACTTGTCTCCTGACTTGGAGATGAATCGTCCTAACGCAGCAACCCTTCCTGTGAGCTTCTGAACATCCTTGACAGTTTTGGGGGGTTCCATGTCCAGGATTGCCTTTATTTTATCGGGGTTTGCCTCAATTCCCCTCTTCGAGACCATCAATCCCAAGAATTTTCCAGATCCTACTCCGAAAGCACACTTCGTCGGATTCAACATCATCTTGTGGTACCTCAGGACCTCAAAAGCTTCCCTTAAATGGGCTATATGATCAGTCTTTACTAGACTCTTGACTAACATGTCATCAACATAGACTTCATAGTCTTACCAATAAGATCCTTAAAAATTCTATTCACCAACCTTTGATAGGTGGCTCCTGCATTCTTGAGACCAAACGCCATAACAAGATAACAATAAACACCAAAGTCAGTGATAAATGATACCTTTGGAATGTCATCCTTATGCATTTTGATCTGGTTGTATCCGCTAAACCCATCCATGAAACTCAGCATCTCATGTCCAGCGGTGGCATCAATCAAAGTATCAATTCTAGGCAGCGGAAAACAGTCTTTGGGGCATGCATCATTCAGATCGGTGAAGTCTATACACATCCTCCACTTTCCATTAGCCTTCTTCACCATTACAGGGTTTGCTAACCACTCCGGAAATTGAATCTCCTCAATGAAACCAGCCTCTAGGAGCTTTTCCACTCCCTGCTTTATAGCCTCTTGTCTTTCCGGGGCAAAATTTCTTTTCTTTTGTTTCACTGTCTTCCGGCTTGGATCTACGTTTAGCTTGTGAGTAATTAACTCCGGGTCTATGCCTGGCATATCAGCTGCTGACCATGCAAACACATCACTATTTTTTTGCAAAAATTTCACTAACTTCCCTCTAAGGGGCTCCTCTAATGTGGCTCCAATGAAAGTCGTCCTCTCAGGATTCTCGGAGTCTAAAGGAACCGAAACCAATTCTTCTGCTGGCCTTCCTCTATTCTCATCATTTTCTCGAACATCCATATCTTCAATAGGAAGAACCTGCCCCCCGACTCCATCTGCCCTCAAAGAGGCCACATAACAGCTTCTAGCCATTTTTTGATCTCCTCTCTCTTCTCCAATCCCGTTTCGGGTGGGAAACTTCATGACTGAGTGGTAGGAAGAGGGGACTGCCTTGAAGGCATGTATCCCTGTTCTCCCCATGATAGCATTATAAGTTGAACTAGCCTTTACCACCACGAAATCCAGCATCTGCGTTGCTTGCCTTGGCTCCGTACCCATGGTGGTTGGCAATTTGATTATCCCTTCCACAGGACATTCTACTCCAGCAAATCCATATATCGGCATGTCAGTTGGTGTTAACTGGGAGTCGTTATACCCCATCCTTAGAAAGGTGTCGTGGAGCAAGATATCCACAGAAGCACCATTATCCACAAGGACCCTCTTAACCGGGCTATTTCCTATTATTGGTGTTATGACCAGCGGGTCATCATGGGGAAACTTCACACCCTCTAGGTCGGAATCATCAAAAGCCAATGTTACTTCTGTCCTGGCCCTCTTCGGGGCTTCTCCAACAATATGCATAACCTCTCTAGTATATGCCTTTCTGGAATTTTTGGACAATCCAGCAGCAGTTGGACCTCCAAAGATCGTGTTTATCACAGGCCCTCGAGGTCTCGGCCCTCCATAAATGGTGTTTATAACTGGTCCTCTAGGCTGGGGGTTTCGCCCCTGATCGTCTTGGTCCCTCCTACGATCTTCAAAGTTCTTCCTTCCATTATTATTTCTGTCCCCTCCATCTCCAGTATACTTGTTCAATCTTCCTTTTCGAATCAAAAACTCAATTTCATCTTTCAATTGCCTACACTCATCGGTGTCATGGCCAACATCTTTGTGAAACCTGTAATACTTGCCCTTATCTAGCTTGGCGGGATCAGCCTTCAAGGGCTTAGGCCAGCGAATATCTCTGTCTTTCTCAATCTCCATCAAAATCTGACTTCTGGGAGCATTCAGCTTAGCGTATTCAGTGAACTTTTGCCCAGGTCCTCCCTTCTTGGGGGTTGAATCAGGGTTTTGTTCGGTTCTAGGATATTTGTCCTTAGCGATATACTCCAAATCAGTTTTTCGTTTCTTGCCTCCAGTGGGCTCATTACTTACTACGGTCTTCCTCATACTTTCTTCAACCTTGATATACTTCCCTGCCCTCTCTTGGAGCTGCAACATGCTCTCAGGGGGTCGTTTGGCCAAAGACATCTTGAAAAACTCATCCCTAGTTCTTTGTTGCAGTGCTATTATGGCTACCTTATCATCAAGGTCTGGGACTTTTAAAGCCTCCTTTGTAAAACGATTCAGGTAATCTCTTAAGGATTCCTTAGCTCCCTGCACAAGACTCATAAGAGATGCTGAACTTTTCTCATGGACTCTTCCACTGATGAATTGCTTAATAAAAGCCTGACTTAATTCTCTGAACGATCCAATAGAATTTGGGGGTAGGCGACTGTACCATCTTTGAGCCATACCCGACAGGGTTTGAGGGAAGGCCCGACATTTTATAGCATCATTCACGGGTTGCAGCAGCAGTGCATTAGAGAATGTCCTAACATGATTAGCGGGGTCTCCCGTGCCATCATAGGCTTTGATAGTGGGCATCTTGAATTTCCTTGAGATATGGGCATTCATTATCTCTTCTGTGAAGGATGGAGTTGGATCATCAGGATCTCCAAGGGGAAGGAGATTGCTTGGATCAGTTCTTGGGACAGCAGCCCTTCTTCTTACCGGACCATCCAGGTCTATGATAGGAGGAGGGTTTCTCCTCCTAGGAGATATCTGGGGTCTGGTGGCCTGGTGAGCCTCCAAATCACGCCTCAGCCTTTGGATTTCAGCCTCATGAGCCCTGATCCTTTCCTGCACTTCTTGGGGATTCGCCCCTGGGGTGCTTTGGGGGCGTTGCCTTCCATCGGCCATTGGCTCTTTTCCAGGACGCCTCCTTCTCGGGGCCACTTCATCATCCGAAGATTCGGAGTCTCTCTCAGTATAAGGACCAGAAAATTCCCGATCCTCAGGAATAGGACCTAAACCTCGTATATAGGGGGGTGACTGCCCTCGTGCTTCGCCTCGCCCAGCATATCCGCTTCCTCCAACCTCAGGGCGAAGGGGCATCACATAAGGGGGGTTAGTAGTGACAACAGTTGAATATTCATACCCGACGGGTCGAGAATTCATAGGTATATGTACTTGTTGAACTTGAGGATTCGTACCTTGAATAGTCGGGGGAGTTGTCCCTTGTGGCTGAGATTGAGTTGCCCCTGTCTGGGCTTCCCCCTGAGTAGATGCATAAGTTGAATGGGGAGGAACCTCCACGGTTGATGAAATCACCTGGGTTGTCTCTGATGGTGTTCCTTCCTCTAGAGCTCCAATTGTTCTCCGTGTTCTCGCCATGGTTGTTGTTACGTTTTCCCACAGACGGCGCCAAATGTTATGGATAAAAAACTAAGGTTATTACTTGCTGTATTTAATACTAAGATTCGGGAACTCAAGGCCTTTAATGGCTGCTCTCGTGTTTCGTGACTCAATCTGCCTTTACGAGATGCCTACGTATCTCTGTGAATTAGAGAATCAAGCCAAAAAACGTAGTTCTGATTGGTGGGGGTGAGACCCCTTATATAGATGTTGGGAGTCCTTGAATTGGACTTGGTATAGGAGACTTGGTGGGCAAGTCTCATAATTAGAATGGACTTTGGAGTCCTAGATAGTAGGAAACTGATTCCTTATCCTTTTAGGTCCCCTTGAGGCTAATCTCCAAGGATTTATATCCTTATCGGGACTCTTTTCAACATCTGATTTGTCCCTTATTAATTAATTACGAAATTAATTAATGATCAGGGCTTTTGGGCCTTTTTTATTCCATCAGGCCTGATCTGGTCCATCAGGCTTAACCTTTCTGGTCTGAGTATCATATATCTTTTTATTGAGCCTAGCAGCCCACAGCTTGTACAATTAATGCAGTATTTAATTATACAAGCATAATTTATTTATCCCTATCATGAGTGGAGAAGTGAAATGAGAGGTGTGAGGAAACACACTCTCATCCCACCTTTTTATAGCCAAGAAGAAGGGGATTTGGGCCTCAAAAAAGCCCATTTGAGCCCAAAAATAAGAAGGTTCTAGAATTATCCAGAAAATTCCTGGAAAAATTAAGAGAAATTTGAATTTTTTTGAAGATTCTGGAAGAATCCAGAATAACCTTAGAAGAGTTTGGAATTTGGGCTCAGAAATGAGGCCCAATTCTAGAAAAATCTTGAAAAACCCAAGGCCCAGTACCAAGGCCTAAATACAAAAAGCCCTATTTGAGGCCCAAATGATTTTTAAGAAAAGCCAAGTCTTCAGGCCCAGGATTAATAAAAATAGTGGGCCCCAAGGTCAGCCCAATAAAACCAGCCCAGAAAAGGGCCCAATTAGTTAAAAATACAAAACCCAGTTGAAATGGGCCCAGGTTATAAACCAAAAAAGGGGATGACCCAAAAGAATACAGCCCAGGTTTAAGGGCCCAAATCCAAATTACAGAAATATATGCAAGAAATTAATTCAAGACCAATTCGACCAGGAAACACGAAGGAATCCTGATCGAAGCTCCTGAGGTCGAAATCTTGTCGATCAGGGCTGAAAAATAAGCTTAATTCGACCTGAATTAAGACTCATTCGACTAGAAATCAAGAGAAGATCCTGATCGAGTGGATCCTTCCCGAATTTCTGTCGACCTAGGCAACTAAGGGAAGTTAATTCGATCAAAACTAGGGCTCCTGACCGAAATTCCTGACCGAAATTAAAATTTCCTACTCGAAAATCCAAAAAAAATAAAATATATATATATATAGGAAAAAATCCTGGCCGAAATTCGACCAGGATTCTTGCTCGAACCCATCCTCCTCGAAATATCGTCGACCAGGGCTGAATGAAGGATAATTCGACCAGGATCCTGGTCGAATGGGATTCCTGGTCGAAATTTTTATATAAAAAAAAAATCCAGAAAAATAGGAAAAATTCCTTAAATATTTTCTGAAAAATGTTAATATTTTCAGAAATAAGGAATAAATCCATAAAATTAAAGGATAAATCCCAGAAATTAGGGAAAAAATCCAAAAAAAGAGGAAAAATTCCTTAAATATTTTCTGAAAAATGTTAATATTTTCAGAAATAAGGAATAAATCCAGAAAATTAAAGGATAAATCCCAGAAATTAGGGAAAAAATCCAGAAAAATAGGAAAAATTCCTTAAATATTTTCTGAAAAATGTTAATATTTTCAGAAATAAGGAATAAATCTAGAAAATTAAGGGAAAAATCCAGAAATTAAGGATAAATCCCAGAAAATTAGGGAAAATCCCAGAAAATTAGGGAAAAAATTCCTGGAAATTAAGATAATTTCTGAATAAAAGGAAAATTCATTGTAAATGTTTAGGTCGCTCCAAACTTTACGCAAAACGAAACCCTATAAGGGAACGAATAGATTAAACTTCTGCGAAACCTAATCAATGTTTCCCAAAAGTTGGGGGGCAAATGATAGGGATAAATAAGTCCTGATTTTATAATTAATGGGCTGCTAGGCCCAATAATAAGATGTATGATATTCAGACCAGAAAGGTTAAGCCTGATGGACCAGATCAGGCCTGGTGGAATAAAAAAGGGCCCAAAAGCCCTGATTATTAATTAATTTCGTAATTAATTAATAAGGGAAAAATCAGCTATTGAGAAGAGTCCCGATAAGGATATAAATCCTTATAGATTAGCCTCAAGGGGACCTAAAAGCATAAGGAATCAGCTTCCTACTTCCTAGGACTCCTAAGTCTATCCTAATTCAGAGGCTTGTCCACCAAGTCTCCTATACCAAGTCCAATTCAAGGACTCCCACATCTATATAAGGGGCCTCACCCCACAAATCAGAACTACGTTTTTTGACTTGATCCTTGGCAATCAGCAAGGTACGTAAGCATCTTGTTAAGGCAGATTGAGTCACGAAACACAAGAGCAGTCAAATCGAGCCTTGAAGCTCACGTTCCTTAGTACTAAATACAGCAATTATATATATATTAGTTTTTTATCCATAACATGATCCAAACGGTATCGGTTTTCGGGATAATTATCCAAACCAGTACAATTTATACTGCGGTCTTGGTCTCAGCGTCTGGTTACACGTACTACGAAGTGATAATTAGGATAATTTAATAAAAAGCTCTCGTTTATCGAAAATACGGGTTTTATTGATTTACCGAAACGAATATTGTATCGAAAATGTTGCGTCGGGACCCGCGCAGAACAAACCGTACGCCGGATTGAAAAAGTCGAAACATGGAATATGCTCGGAATATTACAATTAGGTTAGGAAGGAGTTCTCGGAAGAGTTTCGGGTTCCAAAAATGTAACAACGGGTGACGTCGATCGGTTCTCGTTTTTTTGTAAAATAGGTTTTAAATATTCGGAAAAAGATTTTAGAAATTTCATATGATTCTTATAAATCCATAAATCAACATAAAAATAATTAGGAAGATATGACAATTATCTATGTTTTATTTTAGACATATAAAAATTAAAATACTCAATTAATATTATTTTTGAATATCCAAGTACAGATAACATTTAACAATTAACTCACAGAATAGATACTGAACACACATAATAATTATTTAATAGCAAAATAATCACACGATATATCCCGGATATTACATCCACTTAGTAGCTATTAAGAGAATTTTCAGATATCTCAAGGGAACACCAAAACTTGGTATTTGGTACCCTAGAGATTCTGGTTTTGATCTAACTGGTTATTTAGATGCAGATTATACAGGTTGTAAAATAGATAGGAAAAGTACAACAGGAACCTGTCAGTTTCTTGGAAACAAGCTTGTGTCCTAGTTCAGTAAAAAGAAAAATTTAGTTTCTACTTCTACAACTGAAGCTGAATATATTGCTGCTGGTAGTTGTCGTGCAGTGCACAGATTTTATGGATGAAAACCCAACTGTTGGACTATGGTCTACAAGTGGACAGAATTTCTATTTCCAGTGATAACACAAGTGCAATTGTCATCACTGAAAATCCAGTACAGCATTCAAGAACAAAGCATATAGACATCAAGTACCACTTCATTAGGGAGCATGTGATGAATGGTACTGTGGAACTTCATTCTGTTCCAAGTGAGAAGCAGCTTGCAGATATCTTTACCAAGCCACTTGATGAATCCACCTTTTCTAGGTTGGTAAGTGAGTTAGGTATGCTTAATTATTCTTAAATTATTTCTGATAATTTTGCAAGTTATGATACAGCCAGAAACCTGATTGATTTTTCTGTTTTAGATGAAATTTTGACTAAGACTAAATTTACATCTTGACGGATGCTCATTATCCATTGAGTTTGATCATCCGTCGAAATAGAATAGCTTAGTAAAAGTCAATTACTTTTCTGGATTATTTTATACCCGACGGATAATTGCTTTATTCACATCCATCGAATTATCTACATCTTAGCCGTTAAAAGTACTGAACATTATCCATCGGATATACTTATAGTCTGTAAGTATGTCACGGCGGATAATTGACATAATTTTGACAGTTTATTTTATTTTTAAATGGCTATTTTGGGAAATTTTGATTGGGTCTTTAATTTTTAACTTTAATTTTTATTCCTTTTTAATCTGAGAATACATAAAAGCCTCACTTCAAGTTTATTTTAACTTTTATCATTCTCTATTGCAACTAACTGCTATCTTCTTCCTCAAAGCAAAATCCTTTCTCTCTCACTGCAAATTTCCTCACTTTAAAAATGGCACTAGTAGTCAAAATCATGTCTCAGTCAGGGTTCATCTATGAGAAAAACAACTTTACTGCTCTTGTGAACAAAGAAATTCCTGCATCTGAAGATTTTCACAAAATGATGGACTTTGTGAAGGGATACAAACTCAGTTATGCTATGTTGGAATCACCCACAATCTACTGTGAAGTTGTGGAGGAGATATGGACAACTGCTGTGTACCAGTCTACTGACAAAACCATAATTTTCACTCTCAAAGGTAAGCAATTTTGCGTTAACAGTGATATAATTCAAGCATGCTTTAAGATTCCTGAGAACACTACTACTGAACCACACACAGATGCTAATTTAGTTACCATGCTTAATTCTATTGGTTATGCCCTTCCAACCACTAAGTTAAGTAAGATTAGAAGGATAGGTCTTATAAAAGAGTGGAGTTATTTGTGTGATGTAGTTACCAAAGTGTTTTCTGGTAAGATAAGTAACTTTGATTCTGTCAACACTGCCATGCTTAACATACTTTATATGCTAGTTACTGATAAGTACCATAATTTTAGTGACATGATCATGTTTGAGTTTAGTTACAAGTTAGGGGAAATTAAAAAGAGAACTAAAAATATCTATTATGCTAGATTCTTTATGATTCTTGCTAACCATTTTTTTGAGGATATTGTTATTGAGAACCCAACCAACTAACTGGATTGTTGGGTTCAAGAAAGGAGAGTGCTTGCAGATCTTAACAGAGCAAGTCATCACAATGAGGTGCCCCTTTTCTATTTTCCAATCATGGAGGACCCTCAGGTAAGTGAGGTAAGCACCATTGTCTCTACTATTCTAACCTCCCAAATTTCTTTGCCTTTGAGTGTGGCTATGGCATCTGTCTCAATGACCCAACAGATGCCTACCCAAGCCACCAAAACTAAAACTTTAAAATCCAAAATAAAAAAAACCCTCTAATTTCCCTCAAAAGAAACCAGTTGAAAAATCAATAAAAACTAAAGAGGGGAGTGTGAACGGTGGTAAGGTAGGTGAGGGACAGGGTGAATGTTAGTCCCTTAACAATATAGCAAGAATTACAGAAGGGGGTTGAATGGAATTCTTGAACCTTTTTCTTAAAATAAAAATGTTCAAACTTGAATACAAATATAAGTGTTTTGATTAGCACAATGCGGAATAGAAACTTACGTGAATCAAAATATAAGTAATTAAAAACAAGAGTCTTTAAAAACTTTCTAGTGGATTTAAACAATTCCACCAGAGATATATATTATATCGAGAGAACTCTGTGTGCAAGAATGCTCACAGCTGCTTACAAATTTGAACTACTGAGAATACAGAGAAATGCTAATAATTCTGCTTACAAATGTTTCTCACTTTTTGTATCTCAGATCTCTATTTCTATTTGCTACTTCTTGGTTTATATATTACCAAGATTACAAAGTCAAATGATAGAATCATTATAAAAACTATCAGTTTTAATGCTTTGTTACTTTGTTCTCTATTACCCAGTTAATAGGCTTCCTCATTCCATTTGCATACCTCCCGACGCATGTGACCAGTTGTCACTGTCAACTGATGTTTGAATTCTTTATCCGTTGGGTTCATGATCATCCGTCGGATTGTTGATCATCCGTCGGGTTGTTGATCATCCGTCGGGTGCTTTGTAGTTGTCGGGTAGAAATCAGGCACTTGACTTCATTTCACTTATGCAGAATTACAAGACATCATCTATGTACAATTCATCAACCTATTCTCCATATCTAGTTAAAGTCCACATGACTTATATGCTACTACAGACTCTATACAAAGGTGTATGCAGAAATATGCTACAGACTTATTATTACATAAGCTACTCACTCGATGGATAATAAGTCATCATCCGTCGGGACTGTAATGAGTTATCCGTCGGGACTATAATTCTTATCCGTCGAGTGCTATATTATTTCACTAAGTAAAATCTCCTTAGGTGTTTTGTTTATGTCATCATCAAGTACACAACATATGCACAACAATCTCCCCTAATTTATGTCTACTGGAATTGTAGCCATAAATTAAGAGATACTTGATGATAACAAAATATCCTAAACATACAACTTTAAAGAAAAGTAGATAATACTGAAAGTGCTTCAAATAATCAAAATTTACAAAGTTTGGCTCACAGTCATTTTCAAGATGCTCCTCTAGCCTGAATAGATTTATCTAGTTCCTTGAAGGTCTGGATCTTCTTCCAAGCTTTCTGTTGTTTTCATCAATCTGATTTGGAGCTGCCTGTGGAATTCCAGTTCATCAGATTCTGAGAAATTTAGCTTTTCTTGCATTTCCAAGAGAGTCTCATTGCTAGAGATGCTCAATTGGTCTTCTAATCTGAAGAATCTTCTCATACCTTTGTCATCCATGAACTCCATTAGCCAGTAGGGCCTTGAATGCATTCTTCTCCCTGTGTATAGGATGATTAGAGTCTTTGGGAGGGCAACTTTAGCTCTAACACTCCTTAGTTCTTCAATCTTCTTCAATACTAGTCTTCTTGCAGTGATATTGAATCCAAAGTTCTTCTTGAAGGATGAATAAACTTTAATCAGTACATCTTGGCTCTCTTGAAGAATCCTGTGAAGTGGCCACTAAATCTCCTTTCCTCCTTTGTACTTGAACACTAACCTTTCAGGTAGGTTTCTGTATGCATCAATTCCCCTCACTTCATCTAGTTCATCCAGATAGAGGTTTAGATCAAAAAATTCGTTGATGTCACACAAGTACAAGTAGTCTCCCTTGTTGACTTTGGGCTGATATTTGACTACAGATTTGGATTTGAGGGGTGACAGCTTCACTTTCTTGACTACCCTTGACTTTGTCCTTTTTGGCTTGCTAAGGATTGGTAGACTGAAGTCAGGAATTAGTATGTTATCCCATTCTATTGGCTCATCCTTGGGCATAATAGGTTCACCATGAATATTCCTGTAGGGATCCACCACCCCTATATCTTCAAATACCACAGAGGGCTTTGATGCTTGAGTTGTAGCTGGTGTGGGTTCCTTAGGAAATTGATCTCCCAATTCCTTGTCAACAATATCCAATTTCCTTTTTGTTCTTTTAGCCAATTCTTTCTTTCTTGGAGATTTCTTCTGTTCTTCAACTTGCTTCCTTGATTCAGTAGCTTCAGATGGTTGAGAGGGAACTTGTTGAGATGAATTCACAGCCTGTAGTTTGGCCAAGATAGCAATCTGCTCTTTCTTTTATTTAGTCTTCTTTGCATCTAGAGCAGCTTGCTTCTTTTCCTGCTTCAATCTGGCTTTTTCTTCTCTCTTTGCTTGAGCAAATTGTGGATGTCCAGCTACCACACAAATTTCCTTCCCATTTCTGAATATCTTAGCAATTCTTCTTTTTAGAGCTGAATCAGCTGGATCTTTATAGAAGGCAATTGATCTTGACAGAAGCTTCTTCTCATCAAGCTTGGGTGTCTCATACACAGTATCCAAGGGGTTCTTCAAGGATGATTTTGAGTAGTATGCCCTTGGTTTAAGAATCATTTCAGCCTTTGGAGACTTGATGCAGGAAGATTGTCCTCTTTCCTGATAGTTCATGCTCATCTCATTCACACTGATTTGCTTGACTTGAGAGTGATGGATGGCTGACATAACTGGCTCCTTGACAAGTTGGAATTTATTCTGTATCTCCTCATCAATCTTCTCCTAGTTAACTAAACTCAACTTTTCTTTTGCAGCAACTTTCAAGTTTGCTGCTGCTGCTTGAATCAGATCTATACCATCTGCAACTGGTGGCTTTGAGACAGTAATTGAAGGTACAATTACGTTGCTGATTTGTATTTGAAGTTTCTCCCCCTCACTTGGTCCTTTCTCCCCCTTACTTGGTTTTTACTCCCCCTTATTGTTATCATCAAGTTGAGGAGTCGGGCCTTGTGCTTTAGCCAGTTGCATTAGAAGATTGGTCTGAGACTGTTGATTTTGAAGAATGATGGCCACACAATTTTCAATAACTTGAACTCTGTCTTCCAACTTGGCCAGCTTATTTTCAGCATCTGATTCTCTTCTCAGTCTCAGTAATAGATCATGTATGGTACCATATGGCATGACTGAATCCAGCTTCTCAGAATTGTAGGTCTTCAAGTCAGCTATATCCCTTTTGAGTTCATCTACATTCAGATTCTGTCTTAATTGTTGTAGCTTCATTAGATGTAGAGAATCTAGGTGAGCTTGAAGAATAGCCTTGGTACCAGCATTTGAGCTCCTCTGAATGGCCTTTTGGATAGACATAATTTGTTTGACCAAGGATACATTAAATTGTCCTGGTGTGGACTCCTTTGTCAAGGCCCATTCAGGTAAATCTGGAATAGAACTTGGGCCTTCATCTCCCCCTAAGTTCATGCTTCCATCAAATGAAATAGATTCATCATCATTAGAATTTACTCCAAATTCCTCAGATGGCTCACCAGCTATAGGAGGCATTAAATTGACAGCAGCTTTATCCCTTTGTAGAGATTCTGAAGTATGCACCAGATTCAAAGTCTTTTCTGCCTCCTCATTGCCCTGAGCAGCCAACAATTGATAGGCTGACACAGGATGAGTAAAAGTGTCAGCATCCAAGGAAATGTTATCAATTACAGCTTTGTAATGTTGCTGAAATTGTCTTTCCTTTTCAGCATCATCCACAATCATTAACTCATGAACAATGGTTGGATCCACCCTTATACCCTATGTACCTGCTTTTCTCTCATGTTCTCTCTTTTGTTTCATCAGGGTCTCACCCTGGCTCCCCACCCTCACACCCTCACCTTCACCTACTAAGGTGGGACTCCTCTCACTCCCTTTTGCCAATCCTGAATAAATGGATTGCTGATTTTCACTCATTTCCTCTCCTTTTTCCTGGGAGCAACCCAGACTCTCACTCATATAGCACTCTGCTCTCTCAATCCTAGGAGTGACTGTATAACCACTAGATCTTCTGCACTTGAAATAATTGAAGTTTGAAGTTGTGCAGAGATACTCGACGGATGAGTGATATCCATCGAGTGAGTGGTAGTGCTATCTGATGGATAACTGCTGTTAGGCTTATCCGTCGGGATACAATCACTACTCGACGGATGAGCAATATCCATCGAGAGAGTAGAAATGAATGAGTTGGGAAGAGAAACTATTGTTGACTATGTGCTTATTGAAGATATTTTGGGCACATATGTCACAATAGTTTCTGAAAGAAATTGGCAAGTGAGCCAACAAATCATCTAACAGATGATGCTCACTTGTACTAGATTTTGGCTTCCCCAACAGAGTTAAAGAAGGGGAATCAGGAATTGATGTGCTTATCATATCCACATCCAGAGAGTTTGTTGGTGAGTATGGTTTATGAGGTGCTTCTATAACTAGAGATTTTGGCTGTGACTCCACATTTATTGGAGTCACGTCAAACTGAATTTGAGAGAGTGCAGGGACTGTGTCTTTAGCACCAGTTTGCACTGTGTGTGCCCTGTGCATCCCCAGAGGTTTTAGATTTCTTCTTTCTTGTATAAGTTTGGGGTGAGCTTGTGTCCCTAACCCTTTTGGCCTGTGCTCTTGGCTGAGAGCTTTGTTCAATAACTACATCCTTTTGGGAGGATGCAGCTAGAAGATAGATTTTGTCCTTTTTAAGCATTGCAGTTTGTTGGGAAACTGCAGTGTGGCTAGGCTGGGATTCACTCAACTCCCCAACCTTATTCTTGGGGTTTCTTTGATGTTCACCCCTTCCCTCACCTGACTTTCCCTCCTTCACACTCCCCTCTTTTGCTTTTGTTGATTTTTCAACTGGTATCTTTTGAGAGGTACCAGAGGGGGTTTTCTTTGATTTAGATTTGGAAATGGTAGTAGGTTTGGAGGCTTTGGTAGGCAACTATTTGGTCATTGACACAGTTGCCATAGCTACTCCTGAATTCAAAGAAATAGTGGAGGTTGGAATAGTTGTAGGAATGGATGAACTTACCTCACTTACCTGAGGTGCCTGCATTACAGGAAAGTAGAACATTGGCACATCCTTGTGATGATTGGCCCTATTCAAATCTGCAATGAGTCTTCTCTCTTGAACCCAACAATCCAGTTTATTGTTAGGGCTCTCAAGCACAATCTCTTCACAGAGGTGGTTAGCCAATAACATGAAAGATCTAGCATAATACACATTTTTACCTCTTTTAGCTAACTCACCCATTTTAAAACCTAACTCAATTAGAACAAGGTCACTGCAAGTGTAAAATTTATCTATAACTAGCATGTATAGCATGTTAAGCATGAAAATATTCACTGAATCAAAATTACTAATTTTTCCAGAGAAAACCTTAGTAACTACATCACACATGAAACTCCACTCCATCCTAAGACCCATTCTCCTAATATCACTCAGTTTAGAAGTAGGAAGTGCATAATGCATGGAATTAAGCATATTGATAATATCTGTGTCATTGTGTGGTGAAGTCACATTATTATCAGGAATTTTGAAACATGCTTTTATCATATCACTATTGATACAAAATTCTTTACCTTTGATGGTTAGAGTGATAGTCTTGTCAGTAGAGTTATAGATAGCAGTGGTCCACATCTCTTCGACAACTTCACAGAAGATTGTGGGTGATTCCAGCATGGCGTAATTGAGCTTGCAATTCTTCACAAAGTCCATCATCTTGTGGTAGTCCTCTGATTGCTGAATACCATTATTGACCAATGCAGTGAAGTTGTTCTTCTCATAAATGAACCCAGTTTGAGACATAATCTTTACTACAGGTGCCATTGTTAGAGAATGAAAGCTTGAAGAGAAGGAGAGTAATTGCTTGAGAGAGAATGAGATTAGAGCAGTTAAATTTGAGAATGATAAAAGAAAACAATTGCAATGAAATAAGCTTTTATACTATCTCAAAAATAACTGATAAAAATAATAAAGTAAAGTAAATTAACCAATAGAAAATTGTCTAAAATAGACGTTTAAAAATAAACTGTAAAAATTCCCCCATTATCCGTCGTGTAATGCTTACAGACTGTAAGTATACTCAATGGATAATGTACAGGGAATTAACGGCTGAGATTAAGACAATTCGACGGATGAGGTTAAACTGTTATCCGTCGAGTTTTTTTAAAGATTCCAGAAAAGTAATTGATTTTCATTAGCATATAGTATATCGACGGATGACTAAACTCGATGGATAAGGGTCATCCGTCGAGATGTAGATTTTGACTTAGCCAAAATTTCATCCAAGACTGAAAAATCAATTAAATTTCTGGCTGCGTAACAACTTTTAAAATACCTCAGATAGATTTAAGAGAAATTAAGCATACCTAACTCACTTACCAACCTTGAAAAGGTGGATTCATCTAGTGGTTTGGTAAAGATATCTGCAAGTTGCTTCTCACTTGGAACAAAATATAGTTCCACAGTACCATTGATTACATGTTCCCTTATGAAATGGTACTTGATATCTATGTGCTTTGTCCTTGAATGTTGCACTGGATTTTCAGTGATGGCAATTGCACTTGTGTTATCACAGAAAATAGATATTCTCTCAACTTGCAAACCATAGTCTAGCAATTGATTTTTCATCCATAAAATCTATGCACTGCAACTGCCAGCAGCAATATATTTAGCTTCAGCTGTAGAAGTAGAAACTGAATTTTTCTTTTTACTGAACCAGGACACAAGCTTGTTTCCTAGAAATTGACAGGTTCCTGTTGTACTCTTTCTATCAATTCTACAACCTGCATAATCTGCATCTGAATAACCGGTTAGATTAAAACCAGAATCTCTAGGATACCAAATGCCAAGGTTTGGTGTTCCCTTGAGATATCTGAAAAATCTCTTAATAGCTATCAAGTGAGATTCTCTAGGATCAACCTGAAATCTAGCACATAAACATGTAGCAAACATTATATCTGTCCTACTAGCTGTTAAGTACAGAAGTGAGCCAACCATGCCTCTATAACTTGAAATATCCACAGACTTTTCAGTAGTGTTTAATTCAAGCTTAGTTGTAGTGGTCATGGGAGTTTTTGCAGATGTGCAATCCATTAGATCAAACTTCTTTAAAAGATCAAAAATATATTTAGTTTGACTAATGAATATTCCATCACTAACTTGCTTAATTTGTAAACCAAGAAAGTAAGTTAGTTCTCCCATCATACTCATTTCATACTTACTTTGCATCAATTTGGCAAACTTTTTGCAAAGTTTCTCATCTGTAGAGCCAAAAATAATATCATCTACATAAATTTAAATAAGTATACTAGAGCCATTAACATTTCTGAAAAATAAAGTTTTATCTACAGTACCTCTTGTGAAGTGATTTTCCAAAAGGAACTTTGATAAAGTGTCATACCAGGCTCTAGGTGCTTGCTTCAGTCCATAAAGTGCTTTCAGAAGATAATAGACATACTCTGGAAAATTTGGATCTTCAAAACCAGGAGGTTGACTGACATATACTTCTTCCTCCAAATTTCCATTCAGAAAGGCACTTTTGACATCCATTTGATAGACCTTGAAATTGGCATGGGCTGCATAGGCTAGGAAAATTCTGATGGCTTCAAGTCTTGCAACAGGAGAAAATGTTTCATCAATATCAATTCCTTCTTGCTGACAATAGCCCTTAGCAACCAATCTAGCTTTGTTCCTGACTACTATGCCATTCTCATCTATATTGTTTCTGAATATCCACTTGGTGTCTATTGGATTCTTTCCTTTAGGCTTGGGTACCAGCTTCCAAACATTATTCCTTTCAAATTGGTTTAGCTCCTCCTGCATAGATAAAATCCAATCAGGATCCAACAAAGCTTCCTCTACCTTCTTTGGTTCTTCCTTGGAAAGAAAGTTGTTGTATAGACATTCTTCCTGAGTTGCTCTCCTTGTTTAAACTCTAGAAGAAACATCACCAATGATAAGCTCAAAGGGGTGATCTTTGGTCCATTTCCTTTGTTGAGGTAGATTAGCTCTAGATGAAGAGGCCTCATTGTTGTATTGATGTGTGATTGAGTTTTGATTGCTAGAAACTCCCCCTGAGTTTGTGGATCTTTGATTTGAGAAAGGGGAACTTTCTATAGGTGATCTGTCTTGACCTCCTGCTCCTTTTGATAACCCGACGGATGGTGAATTTTGAGTACCGACGGATGGGGCAAGTTGTCTCCTGACGGATAGCGCAGATTGCCTTCCGACGGATGAAACATTATGCAACTCGACAGATATTGAGTTTTGTGCTTCATTGGTAGTAGATTTGTCTGCATTATCCTTAGACACTGTTTCTTGATCACTTTCATCATCACTGTCATCATTAACCATCTCCACATTGTCGAATTTGAGGCTCTCATGGTAATCTCCATCTTTCAGTCCTTCAATCTTTTTATCATCAAACACAACATGTATAGATTCCACAACAATGTTGGTTCTTAGATTGTAGACTTTATATGCTTTACCAACAGCATATCCAACAAAAATTTCTTCATCTGCTTTAGCATCAAACTTCCCATTTTGATCAGTTTGATTTCTCAGGATATAGCATTTGCAGCCAAAGACATGAAGAAAGTTTAGAGTTGGCTTCTTGTTCTTGAACAATTGATAGGGAGTCATGCATCTTGCTTGATTTACCAGAGAAATGTTCTGAGTCTAGCATACAGTATTTACAGCTTCAGCCCAGAAATATGTTGGTAGTTTAGATTCTTCAAGCATTGTTCTTGCAGCTTCAATAAGTGATATGTTCTTCCTTTCCACTACTTCATTTTGTTGTGGAGTCCTTGCTGCTGAAAACTCATGCAGAATCCCATTTTCTTCACAAAATGCTCTCATGACAGAATTCTTGAACTCAGTTCCATTGTCATTCCTGATTCTTCTAACTTTGAAATCAGGGTGATTGTTGACTTGCCTTATGTGATTGATGATGATTTCACTAGCCTCAACTTTAGACTTTAGGAAATATGTCCAAGAGAACTTTGAGAAATCATCTACAATTACTAGGAAAAATCTGTTCCTTGATATGGACAATACATTGACTGGTCCAAACAAATCCATGTGAAGCAATTGCAAAGGCTCTTCAATTGTTGAATCAAGTTTCTTCCTGAATGATGCTTTGATCTGCTTCCCTTTTTGGCAGGCATCACACAGTCCATCCTTTGAAAACTCCATTAGAGGAATGCCTCTTACCAGTTCTTTCTTTACCAGCTCATTCATGGTCTTGAAGTTTAAATGGGATAGCTTCTTGTGCCATAGCCAACTTTAATCCTGACTTGCTTTACTGAGAAGACAAGTTACAGATTCTACTTTAGTTGAGTTGAAATCAGCTAGGTACACATTTCCTTTTCTCACACCAGTGAGAACCACTTTGTTGCTTCTTTTATTAGTCACAACACAGGCTTCTGAGTTGAAGGTTACTGAATTGCCTTTGTCACAAAGCTGGTTGATACTCAACAAATTGTGTTTGAGACCATCCACTAAGGCAACCTCCTCAATGATGACATTGTCTTTTGAAATCAAGCCATATCCCATAGTATAACCCTTGCTATCATCTCCAAAAGTAATACTTGGGCCAGCTCTCTCCTTAAACTCTGTGAGCAGGGTAGAATCACAAGTCATGTGTCTTGAACAACCACTATCCAAGTACCAAAGATTCTTTCTGTTTCCCTGCACACATCAAAATCAAATCAAGTTGATTTTGGCACCCAAGTTTCCTTGGGTCCTGCCTTGTTAGCTTTCTTTTTTTGTTTCTTAGGTCTTATCTCATTTGACTTAGGAATTTCAGATTCATCCTTAGTCATTTGGATTGGACCTTTGAAACCATTCATTACAACAGAATTATCATGCATGTTATGACTAACAGGAAATGACATGCTTGGTGTAAACATGTTATTCCAGTAAGGCATGCTAAATGGCATTTGTGGCATACTATATGCAGCATAATAAGGATTAGGTGCAAATGGCATATTAGCAAACTATGCATTCATGTTCTGTGTAGGCATAACATTAACAGGCATGGGAGGCATGGCATTCATGTTAGGAAATTGAGACTGAACAGACATGGGAGTAGGCATGGCAGATTTGCAATTAACAGACAAATGATTTATACTACCACACTTGACACAGATTTTTCTAGGAGCATATTTATCAGGTGTGTAGTTATTGTGTTTGTTAATCCCTACTTTACCATTCCTATTTTTTTTCCTTTTAGTCTCTGTTTTTACCTCAATTTTCCCAAGTCTGTCACTTAACTGTTTGAGAGTCACGTGACCAACATTAGCCTTTTTTCCTTTCTTAACTTGACTTGACTCTCCTGAAACAAAGTTCTTGGAAACAGACCCATACTTCTCATTCATCTTGATTAGTTTGGCTTTGCTAATGGGTTTGCTCACAGCCGACGGATGAAGATTTTCATCATTCGACGGATAACACTTTTTGTTATCCGACGGATAGTCCTCATCATCCGTCGAGTCTACATCTGTTAGAAGACCATCTACCAAATTAGGTTCTAGTTTCTCTTTGTTCTTTTTCCAGGCTTCATCACAGAAAGACTCAATTCCTTGAACTTTGGTGATTTGAGCATGGACATCCCTGGATGTTTTCCATGCTTTAATCACCTCTTGTTCACGCTCGAGTTGCTTCTTTAAAATCTCTTCCTTTTTCAAGGACTCAGTTAATTCCTCCTTGGCAATCTTACACTCAATTCTTAATTTCTCAAAATCAATAAACTGAGACTCAAGCACATTATTCATCTCACTTAAAAACAAATTATTTTCTTTGATTTTAGCATTTTCTTTAGTAAGAGACTTAAGTGTAATACGCAAATGATATAATTCTATAGACATGTCATTTATGGCATCATTACACTCAGCTTTAGATAAATGTGCAAGGTTTGTAGTAATTACCTGATTGCTTGAGGAACTTGTCTCTGTCTCATCAGACTTGGCCATTAGGGCTAGATTAACATAGCTGACATCTTCATCTTCATCCAGACCATCTGCTGCCCAGTCATTTTCTTGTGTAATAAAAGCCCTTTCCTTTTGTTTGAGTAGATCAAAGTATTTTTTCTTATAATCCATAGACTCAAACTTTTTCTTACTGGAATCTGACTTTCTACACTCATTGGCAAAATGCCCTGCCAAGCCACATTTGAAACATTTGAATTTTGACTTAGTTACCATGTTTCTATTTGGCTTGGCTGCTGTTAGGGCGAAAACACGCGCTAATATTCACACAAGTATACGCGTTCGCAAGTAATATAAAATACTTTCTAGTTCGTTCCCACAGAGACTCAGACTGAATTATTGTCTAATTAAACTCACTCACCAATGTATGATTACTTCTCAATGTTAAGACACTAACACTTAAAATTGTTGATTAAATATTAACTACAATTAACTACTTAATTAACCACTTAACTAACACTTCAATTTATCAATAATAAAACACTCATGAGATCACAACTTCATTATTACCTCCTTCTATAGCCATTGTTATTACCTTTAGCATGTGACAGTGATGATATTAATCGAATAACACGAAACTGATAAAAGCCAACTTTCATTGTACTAATACCATTCTACCAAACATCCACAATTAAGATAGAAGTTGAATAGTCATCAATTATGTTGAGTTCCTATATGTCTACAGAAATTGACAACACAACGATTTAAGCACAAGTTATTCCTTTTGATTACATAGGGAAAATAAAACTGTTAGATTTACCCACTAATCATGCACAACGTACATGAACCTATGCTAGCATGGCAAGTTCTAAATCTCAAGATTCATCGTCGCTTCACAAGAGATTAACACCCTATCTTATATGTTCGCGACGCACATAAGACGAATACGCACAACCAATACTAGATATCATACAATCATCACACACTAAAGTATTAAACAATTAACTAAAGAATTCCATAATAAATCCGTTGCAACCCCATGATCACGATTAGCCCATAATAGCACTTATCGTCATCATGGGTTCATATGAAATCATGATAAACAAACACAAGAAAATAATAACTAAACTAATTATATTAAAACAGAGTACGTCACAAGAGCAAATAAGTTCAAAGCAAGAAAACTAGCATCCAACGTTACAACGAAACAAGAATCATAAGAAATATGCTTCCTCTTCGTTGCGGTGTGCTAAATCGGTCTTCTTCCTTATCTCCTTCGCTCCTTGCGTAAAACACAATCTTCTTCAATCCCCACTTGTGAAAACGTCTCAAATCTACTTATATAATAGTCCCATAAAACTCAGATTACATAGAAGTGGAAACCAAACAGAAGTAGAAGTCCTAAAATAAATTGTTTGTTTTCCCGACCCTGCGCGGCCGCTCAGCATAGCTGAGCGGGCGCTCAGACCTTTACTGGAAAAATTCTGATTTCGCTCCGTTTCTTCGCCGTAATCTGCCCGTTTCTTTCCTCTCGCAATGGTGAACACATGCCAAGGCTTATTCTTGATGATTCCTCCCCCGAAATGCAACTAAAACCCTGAAATGCATAAACACTAGAAAAACGCATCAAATACACAAAATACTTGATTTCAAGACACCAATTTAAGCCATTTTAAGACGTTCTAAGTGGTATAAAATGCCACTTATCACATCCCCAAACTTAAATCGATGCTTGTCCTCAAGCGTCACAGACTCAAAAACAAATAAAAAACATGCATGAATGCAATCTATATGAAAATGCAGCGATCCCCCTTACTACAATTAACCAACCAAATTGCTACATCTCAACGAATGCAGTTAGACAACTAAAGATCAATAACTCATGCAAACGGACATACAGCCAGAATGTCGTGTGTGCAAATGCTTAACAGATATGCTTCGGAACTAGACCAATTACTATGACTAGACTATCCTCAAGGCAATCCTACGATTATACAAAGAATAAAAATTCTAGGCACAAAGTGATATACAACACTACAAGAACTCTAGAGCTTATTACGGAATCGTGCTTTTTATTTACAAGCAATGAGTGAGGTCCACAAAAGACTTATACAATGGTATCTATGTAACGAGCGTTAGGTTAGCGGATCCCAGACTCTAGAAGCCTTAGGTCACTAGGCACAAAGTCCCCTAAGAACTTAATAACTCGAATACCAAAGAGCACACTCTTGATCAATTATGCATAAACTAATTTTTTTTTTAATAACTTCTGAGCAAGTGCGTTTCGCTCCATCTTGCTCAACCCTAGACTACTCGCACCATATGCGAGCCGGCTACTAGCCAATTGACGCCTAGCCACAACTAGCAACAACTTCCATATTTTTTTTCTCCAAAATTTTTTCTTTTTCATGCCTTTATCACTAAGAACCTATAATCGAATTCTAAGCATAATAAGTTGATTGACCTTGAAAACAACCAAATCATAACAACAATCTAGCCCTTACGCATTCTCTAAGACTTAGTGGACTTACAATTGCTTCTAGCATGCATATCAACCTACACAACTTAATATCACTTTAATGCTATCACTACACTCACATCAATATCACAATTCAGTCGATAAATCATTGCAAAAGGGATCATGGTAAATGCATGAGCTACATGACATTCAAAAAAAAAACTATATGGCATAAATTATGCAACTATATGAAATAAACTATCATGAATATGCAACTATATGACACACACACAATATTCCTTAACTACCACCCCCAAACTAAAAATCTTCACTGTCCTCAGTGAAAGTAGTAGAAAGGAACACAGGGTATACCTACTCGGAGTCATCATCATCATCACCCTCAGTGGGTGGAGTATCAGGCGGCGGGTATGCAGAGTCCTCACCAAAAACTGGCCACTGGATATCAGCTCCAAGGCCTCGAAATACAGTCCCTAACGCAAGGGTGAGCTCTTGAGCAAACCTGCTCTGCGTCTCATACATGGCATCCATCCATCGTGAAAGCCTCCTATACTGGGCATCAACCATCCCAGCACCCTCCTGAGCTCTCGAAGAACCAGCCTCATCACGCCCTGGCCTAGCCATAGTAGCACCTCGTGCTGGACGCCCTCCTGGAAGACGATAACCCAGCCCATGCTCCTCAGGCTCACCACCGGTCCACTCCTGCATCCCATTCAGAGTGCCAGAATCAATCGGAGCTGCTGGCAACTGCAACTGCTCATGAGCCGGCCAGTTCACTCCCACTGCTCGGCATAGCTTCGTAACCGTAGATGCATAAGGGATGTTCATATGCTTCGCTCCCCTCAAAAACTTCAGAATTCCTTTGTAGATAAACTCACCAAGGTCCACATAGTATTCCTCATTCAAAATTCCCCACAACAACTGTGCTCTCTCAACTGTGACCTCGTGTGCATGCGAAGAAGGCAAAATATTAGCACAAATAAATGCGTTCCATGCACGGGCATACCTGTTCATGGCGATCGCCGAAAAGTGACGATACTCATTAGTGCCGGTCCTGCAGGTCCAAACTGTGCCCGGTCGACAGAGAGTCGCACAAATCAAATCCAAGTCAAAATCCTCAGCAGTCTTTTCATTCCAGTTCTCCTCCTCGGGCTTCCTTTCTCGCTGTCCAATCACACGGCGAATCACCGCAGGATGATAATCAACCGTCAGCCCTCGGACCACAGAAAACCCATTCTTTTCGGCCTTTGCGTTCGCGTAGAACTCGCGAACAACGCTCATCGGTACCGCTTCGGGTGACTCACAAAAAGCTATCCACCCCTTCTCTGCAATCATGGGCAGCAACTCACCATCCCTCCCCGATGGTAAAAACCCCCTCTCCTTCAGAATCGGCTTCCCCAACAGCCTAGTGTACTCCTCCTACGCGGCTCTGTCAGTTAACCGAGGCCTTGCAGCAGTACCCCTCGATGAATCAGCAGTAGGAACTGTGCTGCTGCTGTCAATAGTGCGTGCTCTCTTGGGTGCCATTGATTCGTGAATAAAAGTGTGTAAGAACTGATTTTTGATATTTGTGAGAGGGTTTAAGTGTAGGAAGTTTGTGGGAGATATGTAGGATAGGTGTATGTATATATAGGGTGTGGATTAGATTAGGGTTTGGGAATTAAGGGGTAAAATGATGGGTAGTGGTAACAAATCGTGGGTTTATGGGCTAAAACTGTTTTTTGTGTTTCTTTTTTTTTTTTTCTGAACTGTAAAAAAAATCTGGTACTCGATCCCTGAGCGGTCGCTCAGCAAAAGTGAGCGGGCGCTCAGGTTGCTGCGCGGTCGCTCAGCAAAGCTGAGCGGGCGCTCAGCTTGCTGCGCGGCCGCTCAGCAAAGCTGAGCGGACGCTCAGGGGGTCACTGGAAAAAAAAATTTCAGCCCCTGTTTTCTGATTTTTTTGTCTTTTTGGATAGGTTATTAACTTCTAAGGGTTCCTGTAACAACAATTCATGGGTTGCCTCCCACGCAGCGCTTCTTTTTCGTCATTAGCTTGACGTTTCGTACCCTTCTCAAGTAGTCAACAAAATGGCACTAACCACTTCTCGGTTTGCCATGTCCCCATAGTAGTGCTTCAACCGCTAACCATTAACCTTGAATGCTTGGTCCGGATCATTCTCAAAAATTTCCACCGCTCCATGTGGAAACACAGTTTTGACAATAAAAGGTCCAAACCACCTTGATTTCAACTTCCCAGGAAAAAGTCGGAGCCGAGAGTTGAATAAAAGAACTTGTTGCCCTGGCACAAATAACTTAGGATGTAGCTTCCTATCGTGCCACCTCTTCACCTTCTCCTTATACATTTTGTTATTCTCGTACGCTTGAAGTCGAAATTCATCAAGTTCATTAAGCTGAAGCATTCTTTTCTTACCAGCTGCATCTAAATCCAGGTTCAACTTCTTCAATGCCCAGTAGGCTTTATGCTCAAGCTCCGTAGGTAGATGACATCCCTTACCGTACACCAACTGAAACGGTGACATCCCAAGTGGAGTTTTGTATGCTGTTCTGTAAGCCCAAACAGCTTCATCGAGCTTTAAAGACCAATCCTTCCTTGACGGACAAACAACCTTCTCTAGAATGCGCTTTATCTCTCTGTTAGACACTTCCGCTTGACCATTTGTTTGCGGATGATAGGCAGTAGCTACTCGATGATTCACATTATAACGCTGCATCATAGAAGTGAACTTACGGTTGCAAAAATGCGATCCTTCATCACTTATGATTACCCGAGGTGTTCCAAACCTTGTGAAAATTTGGTTATGAAGAAAATTTAGCACTGCCTTTGCATCATTTGTCGGTAAAGCTTTAACTTCGACCTATTTTGAGACATAATCGACTGCCAGCAAGATGTACCGATTATTGCAAGACGAGATAAAAGGCCCCATGAAATTGATTCCCCACACATCAAAGACCTCGACTTCAAGCATCACATTTAATGGCATCTCATCCTTCCTTGACAAATTTCCCACTCTTTGGCAACGATCACACCTTAAAACAAACTGATGAGCATCCTTGAACAAAGTAGGCCAAAAAAAACCTGCTTGCAGAATACGAGCTGCCCTCTTCTCACCACCATAGTGTCCACCATAAACCGTAGAATGGCAGTCTCGTAATATCCCCTCCGTCTCACAGAACGGGATACATCTCCTGATGATCTGGTCAGCTCCCTGTCTAAACAAATATGGTTCATCCCACATATACCACTTCACCTCATGCAGAAACTTCTTCTTTTGAGCGGATGTCAAATTAGGAGGCATTATATTGCTGACGAGATAGTTTACAATATCTGCAAACCATGGTTCTTCCTCCTAAATTGCAAACAACTGCTCATCCGAAAAAGATTCATTGATTAACGTCCTATCCTGTGAAGTAGAATCGGGATTCTCCAATCTAGAGAGATGGTCAGCTACTTGATTCTCAGTACCTTTTCTATCTTTGATCTCTAACTCAAATTCCTGAAGTAAAAGCACCCAACGAATGAGTCTCGGCTTCGAATCCTTCTTGGAAACCAGATAGCGAATAGCCGCATGATCAGTGAATACTGTTACTTTCGTACCAAGTAGATACGATCAAAATTTCTCAAAACCAAAGACTATAGCCAAAAGCTCCTTCTCAGTAGTGGTGTAGTTCAATTGGGCACCATTTAAAGTCTTACTCGCATAGTAGACCACATTGAAGAGGTTTTTCTTGCGCTGTCCCAGAACTGCACCTACCGCATAATCACTCGCATCACACATCATCTCAAACGGTTCTGTCCAATCTGGTGCTGTAATAACTGGTGCAGTGATCAAACTCTTCTTGAGAGTCTCGAATGCTGCCAAACATTCATCATCAAATTTGAAAGGCACATCTTTCTCAAGCAGATTGCACAACGACTTAGATATCTTTGAAAAGTCCTTGATGAATCGCCGATAAAAACCCGCATGAGCAAGAAAACTACGGATTCCTTTCACAGAATTAGGTGGGGGAAGATTTTCAATGACTCCCACCTTGGCCTTGTCCACCTCCAGACCCTTGCTAGAGACCTTATGCCCAAGGATAATGCCTTCATGCACCATAAAATGACATTTCTCCCAATTGAGCACCAAATTAGTTTCCACGCATCTTTTGAGTACGGCGCGCAGATTATTCAAACATTCATCATATGAATGTCCAAAGACGGAGAAGTCGTCCATGAACACTTCGACGTTATTTCCAATCATGTCAGAGAATATAGCCATCATACATCTCTGAAAAGTGGCCGGGGCGCCACATAACCCAAACGAAACTCTGCGAAAAGCAAACCTGCCAAATGGACAAGTGAAGGTAGTCTTTTCCTGATCCTCTGGTGCAATACAAATCTGATTATACCCGGAATAACCATCCAGAAGACAAAAATACTCATGACCCGCCAATCTGTCAAGCATCTGATCAATAAATGGAAGAGGAAAGTGATCCTTCCTTGTGGCTTTGTTCAATTTTCTATAATCCATGCATACTCTCCATCCTGTAACTGTTCGAGTAGGGATGAGCTCATTCTTTTCATTTGTGACCACAGTGATACCTCCTTTCTTAGGTACACATTGTACGGGGCTCACCCACGAGTTGTCAGAAATAGGATAAATGATGCCTGCATCCAGCCATTTCAGAATTTCTTTCTTCACCACTTCCTTCATGATGGGATTCAGTCTTCGCTGCTGTTCCACAGTTGGCTTACTACCTTCCTCTAGCAGAATTTTATGCATACAATATGAAGGACTTATCCCCTTGATGTCTGCTATGGTCCATCCTATAGCCGATTTAAATTCTCTCAAAATCCTTAAGAGCTTGTCTTCCTCACTACCTGAAAGGTCAGATGAAATAATAACAGGTAACGTAGATGAATCACCTAAAAAAGCATACCTCAAGTGTTCAGGTAATGGCTTGAGCTCCAAGGTAGGTGCTTCCTCTATTGATGGTTTGAGTTTCCCTTCAGCATTCTTAAGGTCAGAAGTACCAAGAGATTCAAATGGTATGTCCAGCTTTCGCGTCCAGGGAGAAGCGTTCAAATATTGTAATTGCTCGTTGCCATCTTCATCATCGCTGTCAAAATCCCCCACTAAGGCCTTTTCCAATGCATCAGACATTAGCATGCGATCGAGTTCCGAAGTAACCGCAGAATCAATCACATCCAATTTTAAGCACTCCTCATCTTCTGTAGGGAATTTCATTGCCTTGAATACGTTGAAGGTCACATCCTGATCTTGGACCCGCATAGTAAGTTCCCCTTTTTGCACATCTATCAAGGTACGGCCAGTAGCCAAGAAAGGCCTTCCCAAGATTATGGGAATCTTCTTATCTTCCTCAAAATCTAGAATAACAAAATATGCAGGAAAGAAGAGCTTATCCACCTTGACGAGCACATCCTCAACTATGCCCCTTGGGTAAGTAGTGGAACGGTCAGCCAATTGTAGCGACATGTATGTGGGTTTTGGATCAGGCAGATCCAGCTTTTTAAAGATCGACAACGGCATCAGATTAATGCTTGCTCCCAAATCATAAAGGCACTTGTCAAAAGTCAGATTGCCAATGGTGCAAGGAATGGTGAAGCTTCCTGGATCTTTCAGTTTTGGTGGTAACTTTTGCTGCAGAACAGCGCTGCATTCTTCCGTGAGAGCAACGGTTTCAAGGTCATCCAGTTTCACCTTCCTTGAAAGAATAGTCTTCATAAACTTTGCATAACTAGGCATGTGTTCCAGAGCCTCAGCGAAAGGTATATTGATGTGATGTTTCTTGAACACATCCAGAAACTTCCCGAACTGTCTATCCAGCTTTTGTTGCTGCAATCTCTTAGGAAAAGGTGGTGGAGGATAGAGCTATTTCTCCCCTGTATTAGCCTCAGGCAGAGTGTGTTCAACAGTAGTCTTCCTTGGTTCAGCCGCTTTCTCCTTTTGCTTTGGTTCTTCATCTCTAATTTCAGCTTCTACTTCTTTTGCCTTTTCAGCATCAGCTACTTTTCCGGACCTTAAGGTAATAGCCTTGACTTGCTCTTTAGCTTCCTTCCTGCCTGGTACTTCCGTGTCACTGGGAAGAGTGCCAGGTTGACGATTGAGCACTGCATTGGCTAATTGACCGATTTGATTTTCCAAGGTCTTGATGGAAACCGCCTGACTCTTGCACAACAGCTTAAGTTCCTCAAAATCAGCACTAGTAGGTGCAGCTGTACTTCCCTGTTGAGGATATGATTGCCTTGTAGCATACTGTTGTGGTTGCTGGAATCTAGGTGGGTTAAACTATTTACTCACTCCTTGCTGATATGGTGGCTGAATAGCATTCTGATTATTCCCCCAGCTGAAATTTGGATGATTTCTGTTGTTAGGATGATAGGTCGCTGGCACAGGCTGCTGTTGTCGCTGATAATTATTCACGTACTGAACAGATTCATTGACAAGAGAACACTGATCCGTAGTATGAGAACCTGCACAAAGCTCACAAACCATAGCTATTTGATTAACTCCATATGTAGCCAGAGAATCAACCTTCATTGATAGCGCTTGGAGCTGGGCTGCAATAGCGGTGGCTGCATCAACTTCCAGAATACCTGCTACCTTGCCTGACGTCATCCTCTGAGTTGGGTTTTCTCAACATTTCCTTGTAGCGTTCCCAAGCCTCGCACATAGATTCTGTAGGTTGCTGCGCAAACTGAGTAAGAGCACTCCTCATAGCAGCAGTCTTTGCCATCAGATAAAACTTCACCATAAACTTTTGCGCAAGATCTTGCCATGTAGTGATGGACCCAGCTGGTTCAGAATGTAACCAGTCTTTAGCCTTGTCCCTCAGTGAGAATGGGAAAAGCCTCAACTTGATAGCCTCATCAGTCACGCCATTATACTTAAAAGTTCTGCAGATCTCGACAAAATTCCTTATGTGCATGTTGGGGTCTTCAGTTGCCGCTCCTCTAAAAGAAACAGAATTCTGCACCATCTGAATAGTGCCCGGCTTGATTTCAAAGGTGTTAGCTTGAATAGCCGGATGAAGGATGCTTGACTGAATATCATCAATTTTAGGCCGAGAAAAATCCATAAGAGCTGGATCAGCTTGAACAATACGATCTCCCATGTTTACTGGTTCTTTCTGCTCAGTTCCTGAATCCGAATCCTCAAAATCTAACTTCTCCGGAATATCAAGAACTTCGTCTGTCTCCTCAGCTGTATCTAAAGTCCTCTTGCGAGCACGAGAACGAGTTTGCATAAACGCTTGCTAAAGTACCTGAAACACAACCGGAAAAAAATAAGTAACTACTACGTCCTAATCACTGAGTCCTAATGACCAATGATGGTAAGTACATAAACTAAACAAATACGCCGAGTCCCCGGCAGCGGAGCCAAAAACTTGTTAAGGCGAAAACACGCGCTAATATTCACGCAAGTATACGCGTTCACAAGTAATATAGAATACTTTCTAGTTCGTTCCCACAGAGACTCAGACTGAATTATTGTCTAATTAAACTCACTCACCAATGTATGATTACTTCTCAATGTTAAGACACTAACACTTAAAATTGTTGATTAAATATTAACTACAATTAACTACTTAATTAACCACTTAACTAACACTTCAATTTATCAATAATAAAACATTCATGAGATCACAACTTCATTATTACCTCCTTCTATAGCCATTGTTATTACCTTTAGCATGTGACAGTGATGATATTAATCGAATAACACGAAACTGATAAAAGCCAACTTTCATTGTACTAATACCATTCTACCAAACATCCACAATTAAGATAGAAGTTGAATAGTCATCAATTATGTTGAGTTCCTATATGTCTACAGAAATTGACAACACAACGATTTAAGCACAAGTTATTCCTTTTGATTACATAGGGCAAATAAAACTGTTAGATTTACCCACTAATCATGCACAACGTACATGAACCTATGCTAGCATGGCAAGTTCTAAATCTCAAGATTCACCGTCGCTTCACAAGAGATTAACACCCTATCTTATATGTTCGCGACGCACATAAGACGAATACGCACAACCAATACTAGATATCATACAATCATCACACACTAAAGTATTAAACAATTAACTAAAGAATTCCATAATAAATCCGTTGCAACCCCATGATCACGATTAGCCCATAATAGCACTTATCGTCATCATGGGTTCATATGAAATCATGATAAACAAACACAAGAAAATAATAACTAAACTAATTATATTAAAACAGAGTACGTCACAAGAGCAAATAAGTTCAAAGCAAGAAAACTAGCATCCAACGTTACAACGAAACAAGAATCACAAGAAAATATGCTTCCTCTTCGTTGCGGTGTGCTAAATCGGTCTTCTTCCTTATCTCCTTCGCTCCTTGCGTAAAACACAATCTTCTTCAATCCCCACTTGTGAAAACGTCTCAAATCTACTTATATAATAGTCCCATAAAACTCAGATTACATAGAAGTGGAAACCAAACAGAAGTAGAAGTCCTAAAATAAATTGTTTTTTTTCCCGACCCTGCACGGCCGCTCAACATAGCTGAGCGGGCGCTCAGACCTTTACTGGAAAAATTCTGATTTCGCTCCGTTTCTTCGCCGTAATCTGCCCGTTTCTTTCCTCTCGCAATGGTGAACACATGCCAAGGCTTATTCTTGATGATTCCTCCCCGGAAATGCAACTAAAACCCTGAAATGCATAAACACTAGAAAAACGCATCAAATACACAAAATACTTGATTTCAAGACACCAATTTAAGCCATTTTAAGACGTTCTAAGTGGTATAAAATGCCACTTATCAGCTACTCCAAAGTTCTTCTTGAACTTGAGCTTGGAAAATCTCCTGAAAAGAAATGCTAGGTGCTCATCAATGTCCTCCATGTCATCTTGGCTCAATGAATCTTCACTTTCTACTACAAGCCCCTTGTCCTTGTTCTCACAGACCTTAGAAGTGGATTCAACAGCTTCCATCTTCCCTTCCTTCTCCTTTTCTAAATCAGCAACTAGTGCAATGGATCCTCCTTTCTTCTTTCCTCTTTCCATCCTTTCATCCTGTTCTATTTCAAGCTCATAGGTTTTCAGGATGCCATATAGTCTCTCCAAAGTAAACTCCTTATAATCTTGTGAGTTTCTGAATGAGACTGTCATTGGTTTCCATTCCTTTGGAAGAGATCTAAGGAATTTCAGATTAGAGTCTTTAGTCTGATAGACTCTTCCATGCAACTTAAGAGCATTTAGTAGTTTTTGAAACCTACTAAAAATGTCAGTGAGAGACTCACTTTCCTCATTGTGAAAATGCTCATATTGCTGAATCAAGAGCTGCATCTTATTTTCTCTAACTTGCTCAGTGCCATCACAGATTATCTGTATAGTATCCCAGACTTCCTTGGCAGTTTTGCAGTTGATAATGTTGTCAAATATGTCTGCATCAACTCCATTAAATAGAATATTCATGGCCTTTTTATCCTTCCTGACTTGTTCAATGTCAGGCTCAGACCATTCATGCCTTGGCTTGGGAACTGATGGCTCGTTTCCTGTTGCATCTCTCATTGGAACATGAGGGCCTCTTTCTATGCAGTCCACATAGGCCTCATCTTGAGAAAGCATATGAAGATGCATCTTTACCTTCCAATGATGATAATTATCTTTATCTAGAAAAGGAATCTTGACTCCAACATCCTTCTTGTTCATCTTGCTGAATTATTTTGATCTTTAAACTCCTTGTAGATTAAGAGATTGCTCTGATACCAATTGTTAGTCCTTAATAATATAGCAAGAATTACAGAAGGGGGGTTGAATGGAATTCTTGAACCTTTTTCTTAAAATAAAAATGTTCAAACTCGAATACAAATATAAGTGTTTTGATTAGCACAATGCGGAATAGAAACTTACGTGAATCAAAACATAAGTAATTAAAAAGAAGAGTCTTTAAAAACTTTCTGGTGGATTTAAACAATTCCACCAGAGATAAATATTATATCGAGAGAACTCTATGTGCAAGAATGCTAACAGTTGCTTACAGATTTGAACTACTGAGAATACAGAGAAATGCTAATAATACTGCTTACAAATGTTTCTCAGTTTTTGTATCTCAGATCTCTGTTTCTATTTGCTACTTATTGGTTTATATATTACCAAGATTACAAAATCAAAAGATAGAATTATTATAAAAACTATCAGTTTTAATGCTTTGTTACTTTGTTCTCTATTACCCAGTTAATAGGCTTCCTCATTCCATTTGCATACCTCCCGACGCATGTGACCAGTTGTCACTGTCAACTGAAGTTTGAATTCTTTCTCCATTGGGTTCATGATCATCCATCGGATTGTTGATCATCCGTTGGGTTGTTGATCATCCGTCGGGTGCTTTGTAGTTTATCCGTCGGGTAGCAATCAGGCACTTGACTTCATTTCACTTATGCAGAATTACAAGACATCATCTATGTACAATTCATCAACCTATTCTGCATATCTAGTTAAAGTCTACATAACTTATATGCTACTACAGACTCTATACAAAGGTGTATGCAGAAATGTGCTACATCATTATTACATAAGCTACTCACTCGATGGATAATAAGTCATCATCCGTCGGGACTGTAATGAGTTATCCGTCGGTACTATAATTCTTATCCGTCGAGTGCTACATTATTTCACTAAGTAAAATCTATTTAGGTGTTTTGTTTATGTCATCATCAAGTACACAACATATGCACAACAGTGAACATCAAAGAAGCCACAAGAATAAGGATGGAGAGGTAAGTGTACCCAAGCCTAGCCACATCACAGTTTCCCAAGAAATTATGGTGATTAATAAGGAAATAAGCACAACTCTTGTTTCATCCTCCCAAAAGGATGTTACTACTGAAACAAGCTCCCAACCAGGAGCACTGGCCAAGAGGGTAAGGGATACAAGCTCACCTCAAACTTATGCCATAAAGAAGAGATCCAAAACCATTGGGGATGCACAGGGAACACACACAGTGCAAACTGAAGCTAAAGACTCAGTCACTACACCATCTCAAATTCAGATTGATGTGGCTCCAATAAATGTGGAGTCACAGCCAAAATCTTTAATCATAGAAGCTCCACAAACACCAAACTCTCCAAAAATTATCTGGATGTGGATATGATCAACACATCAATTCCTGATTCCCCTTCTTTAACTCTGTTGGGGAAGCCAAAATCTAGTGCAAGTGAGCATCATCTTTTAGATGATTTGTTGGCTCACTTGCCAATTCTTTCAGGAACTGTTGAGACATCTGTGCCCAAATTATCATCAATCTGCACAGAGTCTATAATAGTTTCCACTGCAAACTCTATAATTTCTTCTATTCCGGTGGATATTTTTCATCCATCGGTTAGTGATTGTATCCCGATGGATGTGCCTAATAGCAGTCATCCATCGGCTATCCTAACTACTACCTCGAAGGATTTTCCTCATCCGTCGGTACTCTCTACACACACTGAAATTTTAACAATTGTTACAAGTGTAGACGAGTTAGTAGTTGTACAATCACTCTTAGGACTGGGGGAAGGGAGTGAACTGAGTGAGAGGTTGAGTTGCACTTAGGCAAAAGGAGAGCAAAAGAGTGAACAAATGCAGGCTATTTCTTCCAGCCTGGCAAAAGTAAGTGAGGGGAGTTCCACCTTAGTAGGTGAAGGTGAGGGTGTGAGGGTGGTGAGCCAAGGGGGGCCCTTGATGCAAGAACATAGAGAAAATGAGAAAAAATTGGTACAACTGAATGGGAAGAGCCCATTATAAGTGACTCTGTTTCTTTTGAAGCTGAGGCATATACTCACCATGTGTCAACATATCAAGTTCTAGACGAACAGGACAATGAGGCTGCAGAAAAGATGCTTAACTTGGTGCATACAACTGCTTCAATGCAAAGAGCAAAGGATGCCATCACAGCCATGCCACCTAAAGCCGGTGATGATGTTGACTATGGAACTGGTGAGTCTGAAGAGTTCTTTGGAGATGAATATGGTGATGAAGAAGAGTTCACGGACGTAGGGGGAGAAGCAGGCCCTAGCTCTAGAATAAACATTCCACCTTGGGTGTTTTCTAAAGAGTGTGATGAGCAACATTTCAAGACAACTGTTTTTCACATCATTCAACAAACACACACTGCTCTTCAAGCCACCACTAATGCTAGCACCAAGAAGCTTCTACAAGCACACCTCAAATCACTACAACTACATCAAATACAAGCTCTTCAATATAATCAAGATGTCACTTCAATCAAAACAGAGATTGACCAAATCAAGAAGGATGTCTCTGAAAGATTGGATGCTAAATTCCAAGATACAACAGTACTTGACATCAGCAGACAATTGAGGAAGAATTCTACTCTTGCAACTAAAGTGGATTCCCTAGACACAAGACTGAAAGCAGTAGAATCCTCTCTCACAACTATTCATCTAATCAAGCACAGTAAACTCAGTTGCTTTAAAAGTTGGTGGCTGCACAAACTTCTACCTCCACTCTACTTGATGATAACAAAAAGGGGGAGAAAGATTCAATCATCCCAGTTAGTCAAGGAGGGCAAACCAGTTGGGGGGCATGTGCTAAATGTTCAAATCAACCAAGTAATAGTTCCGGAAATTAAATTACCAAAGCCACATGTATTGGACAACATTGATCTGATCCAAATAACAGCTTCTAAGCTTGATTCAAAGTCAAATCTTAAAATGCTGGATGTTGCAGCTGTTGAGAACGAATTGGATGACAAGTGGAATAAAATAGATGAAGAAATTCAGAAGAAATTTGGTCAGATACAGATTCCAGACAAGATCTTTCATCACGACTCACAAGTCAAGCAAATCTCTGTGAATGAAATGAGTCTAGATAGCTTGGAAAAGAGCCAACCTTCATGCATAAAGTCTCCAAAGGCCAATCTGGTTTTGAAGCCTAAAAAGAACTACCCAAAGTTCTAAGATAAAAATCATGTGGATCTTATGTTTGAGACACCAAGGTCAGATGAAAAGAAACTGTTGGCAAGATCAATTGCATTCTTTAAAGATCCAACTGATTCAGTGTTGAAAAGAAGAATTGCCAAGATCTACAGGAATGGTAAGGAAATCTGTGTGGTGGCTAGACATCCTCAGTTTGTAGAAGCCAAGAAGGAGGAAAAGGAAAGAATTAAGTAAGAAAAGAAGGAGGCTGCTATAGATGCTAAGAAGCTCAAACAAAAGAAGAAGCAAGCTGCTATCGTGGCCAAACTTCAAGCTGTGAAAACTACAACTGAGATTTCTAAGAAACCACATGTGATTACTGAAGCTCAAGATCAGAAAATGCTAAATGAATCCCAACAGACAAAGAAACAAAGATACAAGCAAAGAATCAAGAGAAAATTGGACTTACATCCCCAAATAGTCTACTTCTACATCTCAAACATTCAAACCCTCAGTGGTGCATGGGGAATTCAAGGTGGATCCAACAAAGAACTTTCATGGTGAGCCTATAATTCCCAAGGATGAGCCAATAGACTGGGAAAGTTTGTCAATTCCCGAACTCAATTTACCTATCTTCAACAAGCCAAAGAGAACAAAGTCTAGAGCAATCAAGAAGGTCAAGCCTGTGACTCTCAGAACCAAAACCTTAGCTAAAACTCAACCAACTATCAACAAGGGAGATCTACTCTACATTTGTGACATCAAAAAAATTTCAGATATAAATACCTACTTGGATGAATTGGAAGAGGTTAGAGGAATTGATGCTCACAAACATCTTCCTGAGAGACTGGTGTTCAAGTACAAGGGAGGGAGAGAAATCACATGGCCTCTTCACAGGATTCTTCAATAAAGTTGCTATGTACTGATAAAGGTCTTCTCATCCTTCAAGAAAAACTTTGGATTCATTGTAACTGCAAGGAAATTGGTCCTAAAGAAGATAGAAGATCTAAGGAGTAATAAAGCCAAGGATGTACTCCAAAGACTCTATCAATTCCCTTCACAGGAAATAAAGGCATTTGAGGCCTTATTGGATGTTGGAATTCATGGATGATAAGGGTGTTAGAATATTCTTCAGACTGGATGACCAACTGAGTATCTCTAGCAATGAGACTCTATTGGAAATGCAAGGAAAGCTGGATCTATCAGATGTTGAAGAACTTGAATTCCACAGACAACTCCAAAATCAAATAGAAGAATATAACAGGAAGCTTGGGAAGAAATCCAAACAATCAAGGGAATAGAAAACATCGGCTCAGACTAGAGGTGCACCTTGAGAAGATTGTGAGAACTCTTTGTACAATTTACTTTGTTCAATTTTTCAATAAATTATAGCACTTATTAGTTTTATCTACTATATTTCAATATGTACATTTAGGGTGTTTTGTTATCATCAAGTTTCTCTTAATTTATGGCTACAATTCCAGTAGACATTAATTGGGGGAGATTGTCAGGAATATCTTGGGAACTGAAGGGTTTTTAGCACATAAACGCAACGAAAACGTAAATTTAAATCTTAAAAAAAAACCGAAACCCTCCGCACGATCCATGCAAAAAATAATATTTAATTAGTAGTTCAGTATGTTTAACTTAAGAAGCTTTACATTAATAATATTTTTAGGTTGAGGCAAAAATAGGGTTTATAATAGTATATTTATAGGCAAAATTTTCAGCTGAAAATTATCCAATAAAATATTATTATTATATTATTCTCATTAATAATTAAAACACCTTTTAATTATTAATCCTTTTTCTAAACACTTTATAAATAATTCTCTCTCTTGATTTAATTTCCAAAAATTAAATTCTTAATTAATAATATTAAGAACCTTTTCTTAATTAATTTATAATCAATTAAATCTCATTTAATCAATTATTAAATTTGCCAATTAATTATTTATTTCATAAATAAATAATTATCAGCCATTATAAATTAATTTCTCCACCATTAAATCATTCTCTTTTATGGTGTGACCCTGTAGGTTCAATATTAAGCCGGTAGTAGAAATAAATAATAATAAAACTATTTTATCATTATTTATACAAATTCTCTAATTCATTAAATATGATTAATTAATTAATCATATTTATTCTACATCGTGAGGGATACTTCTCAGTATATCGCGACTATCCGGATAATACGAATTCACTGCTTAGAATACCAAGAACCTATCCAGTGAGTAGTTACCGTACAATTAATTCCTTCTACCCTGCAATGTCACGATTAAATATAAGGCATGGAACTTATGTCAAGCCTATCTTATTTAATCACTTGCTTTCCCATTCACTATGTTTAGTTCTATTTAATGTAAATTAGAAACTCCTTCTAATTTTATTCACTCTGACCAGAGATTCCTGAACTAACATAAGTGGATCAGCATTGAACATTCTCTTCCTTCACTGGAAGGGGTAGATCCTTTATTGATCATACAGTATCTTCGTGTACAAATTCCTATACCCAGTAGAGCCCTTATAATTGTCCCTTGAGACTAAGAACTAAACCAAAGCATAGTTCAGTGTACACAAGATATCTATGATGACCTCAAGTCTAAGGATACTTGTACAACTATCACTATCACTATGTACAACTGCTGACACATGAGTGAACTCCATCAGTTATTCAGCTGTGTGAGTCATGTTCAGTGAACTTATTCTATAATAAGCACCTACATACTAGCTATAGTGTCACCACACAAATGTCTATGAGAACAGACATCCTTCATAATGAAGCAAGCATAGTATGTACCGATCTTTGCGTATTATTAATTACCAGTTAGTAATCCTACGACCAGGAACTATTTAAGTTTAGAGTTATCATATTTTAGGTCTCATTATTATGATCTCATCACAATCCATAAAAAGCTTTACTCTAAATGATGGTATATCTTATTTAAACATTTAAATAGATAGAGCCCACAATAAAAACAAAACAAGTCTTTTATTAATATCAATGAAATCAAAACAGATTACATAAAATTTATTCCTAAATCCTCATACATGATTGGACTTAGGACATATCTCTTTCATGAACTTGATGATAAGTTAAACAAAACACCTTAGTAGATTTAATTTAGTGAATTTGTAGCACTCGATGAATGACTTATTATAGTCCCGACGGATGATCTTTATAGTCCGGACGGATGATAACTTAACATCCATCGAGAGTGTAGCTTATGTAACAAATAAGAAGTGTAGCACATTTCTGAAAATAACAAAGTTTTAGTCTAGTAGATTCTGTAGGATTCTCTAAGTCATGTTGACTACTAGATTGATACACAGAATAGGTTGGCTAATTGTAAATATGAGATGTCTTGTAATTCTATAAAAGTGAAATGGAGTCAAATTACAGATAGACTCCCGACGGATGATCTACAAGGCTCCCGACGGATGATCAACATAATCCCGACAGATGTTCAACATAATCCTAAAGGATGATCATATTCAAAATAGTTGTTGATAGTGACAACACAGTCACATGCGTTGGGTGTTTGCAAAAGGAATGTGGCAGCCTGTTTAGCAGGATTTTGAGAACAAAGAAGCATTACCATTTCCATGTAAATGTGAAGATATTCAAAGATGCTGGATAGAGTAATGTTGCAGCATAATATTAGACTAGATTCATTTTTTTTATTGTCTTGTCTTATTATCATGTAACTTTGTGATATATAAACCAAGAGTAGCAAGTAGAATAATAAGCAAGCAATAACTTTTTTCAGAGAGATAGATAAAGTTGTACTTGTTAAGAATTTCTCTGTAGTTTTGTCTGTTCACTTGTAAAGCAGCTGTATGCTATTCAAAGCATCACAGAGTTCTCAATCTGATATATATATATATATATGGTGGATACATTCAAATCCACCATAAAGTTTTAAAGTTTGTGTTTTATTACTTAGTGTTTTGATTTCTTATATTCTTCCATTCCGCATTACTGCAAATCAAACACTGTTATATGTATTAAGTTATAACAAATTTAAAATCACAAAAAGTAGTCAGAATTTCATTCAACCCCCCCCCCCTTCTGTAATTCTTGTTGTATTGTTTGGGAATAACAAAATTATCAGAGTTTGGGTTGTAACACTAAGGGAAGTAAGAATCTACTATCAAGATGGGTCTTTCACCTTTCTTGGCAGAAACCTAATGGATACCTTTTCAACCACAGAATTCAAGAGAGTGATAAGCTTACTAAAGGATAAGAATACTGCAACCAAGGCTTGGAAATCTGTTTTAGCTGAATGGGTGATAGAAAGGGAAGACTAAAGAGCAAGAAACAAGGCTGAAAGTGAGGAGAGGAAGAGAAAGTATGATGAGGAGATAGAAATGTTTTTTTTAAAGATCTGAAGATCTCAAGACAAAAGGTATGATCAGAGTTACCAAGGATGGAAGATTTCTAAATGTCAAAGCTTGCAAATTCTCAAGATTTAGGATTGATTTGCTGAGTGGTTATTCAAAACATGACAAACTTAATCTTGTGGAAGCTCTAAGAGGGACACCTATCATAGAGAAACTGGAAATTCTTGTATACTTAAAAGAACTCATTAGAGAAGAAACAGGAGATACAATTTTTATCTGATATGTGTAACTATTAAACTTAAGAAATCACCTAATGTAAAAAATGTAATATTTATGTCAATTTGTATGTGGAATCTATCTGTCCATTAAAACTTGGGGTTAGTCTTGTTAACAGGCATGAATTTGTGATAAGCAATCTTCTCACAAATTGGAGAAGTTTGTTGTGCAAGACATACATGTACTATAACAAGACTAAGTCATATTGGCAGCCCAAAGTAAGTTGTATTGTAATCTAATTTTGTATTTTGTATTGTAACATTTAAGTCTGTAAAAATATAAATAGACTAGACTGGAGTATTTTTCTGTAAACAGTCTCAAGCCTAAGAATAAGCTCTGGAAGAAGATCATGAAGATCATGCCTCAGAGAAAGGGTGAAGAAGCTTGGAGTTGAATAAATCTGTTTTGTGAAAAACATTCTAAGTCAAGAAGTCTACAAGTCAAAGATTAAGTGTTATAGAGAAGTCATTCGAGAACTCCAGAATGACTTATCGAGAAGTCAAGAAAAGCTTATAGAGAAGTCTCAGAGATATCGACAAGCCAAATTAAAGACATGAAGATTGAAGATATCAAAAAGTCATTTCTTTACTAGAGAACTCTGAGTTATTGACAAGTCATAATATCACTAGAGAACTCATAGATATCGATAAGTTGATTCTACATGCAAAGAAATGGAGATCTCGATAAGTCAACATTACACTCGAGAACTAAGAGACCTCAAACAGTCAAACAACATTCGAGAACTCAGAGATCTCGAATAAGTCAAAGTCACTAGAGAACTCGAAGATCTCGATAAGTCAAAAATTATTAGAGAACTATGAGACCTCGATAAGCCTTTATACTTATCGAGATATCAGTTCTCTAACAGCTAACCGGAGACCTCTAATGAAACTCAAATACATAATATAATTAAGTTAAATATCCAAGATTATCAATCAACAGACGATCCAATCAGTTGGATTGACAAGTCTACAAAAAGCAGCTTGAAGAGTGAAAGATAAAAGGTGAAGATTATCTAGACAAAGGAAGATCAAAATTAACACAATATGGAAAGATATGCTAAGCCATAAATGGAAAGATTAGTGACAGGTTGCTAAAGTGATTAGCACTTCTTATTACATGTTAGTGTTTAACTATTCTATAAAGTTAACACTGGTCATTTGTTAACAATTATTTAGATCGAAAAATCTAGTATTCTCTCAAGGAAGAAGCTAAGCTCTTCAACAATAAAGAGCCTAGAAATTTTGTAGGAAAATATTCTTAATTTTAATATAAAATTAAGTGAGTTTTGAAAGCTTTGTGTTCACTGTTCTTACTTATTTAAATTTAATAATAACACATTTCACTACAAGGTTTTAATTTACTTTATTCATCACCATAAACACTTCAAGAAAAGTAGAAAAAAACCAAAACACATTCAACCCCCCCCTGTGTGTGATTCATTACCTAACACGGTGCATTCTTAATAAAGATATATGATCTTTTCGTGAGTGATATGTGCACCTTTGAACACATTTCATTAATATTTAATTGAAACATAAATCTATATTATATAGGCAAGTCTGCAAAAAGCTTAGTAGTTCAAAAGCCAATTTAGCTCGGGAATTAGTTTGGATTGCGTCAGGCTCTTTTGGGGCATAAAAAGAGTAAATGAATGGGTATTTAAAGGATATATCAGGAACCGAGAGTGAGTAAAGTATTTCTTGCTATGTTTGAAGCTTGTTTACAACGGGTTAATTTGGTATCTCTGATTCAGATGTTTGCCTTCGATCAACATCGATGATAGTATGCTTGCTATAATTTAGGATGCTAGAAATAATTTAAATTTTAAAAAGTGTTTACATTTAAAGTGCTTAATGACAGTTTTTCTTGTACTTAGGTGATGTCATAGCCACTACAAGAATAATGTCAATAGATATCACACATTAGACATCGGTTAACTTTGCCACTAATGTTAAAAGAAGTATTGACATTACCCCGTGTTTTTGTGATGTCTTTGTTCTTTGTAGACATCGGTTATAATTAAACCGATGTCTAAAATTCACCCAAAAATTAATAATTTCGCGCCCACCTTTTCTTTCCCTCCTTAGTCAAATTTTCATTCAGTTTTAATTCTAAATTCCCCCCCCCCGCAATCCCAAATTTCCCCCCCCAACCAAATTTTGGTTCCCCAAATCAATCTTCAGACACAAAATCAAACCCCTCTCTCTCGAACCTCTCTCTCTCGATCGAACCTCTCTCCCCTCACAATCTCTCTGAACTCTGGCCATCATCTCACCATCATAATCTCTCGAACCTCTCTCTCTCTCGCGAACTGGAACCTCTCTCTCTCTCTCTGAACCTCTCTCCGCTCTCAATCTCTCCCTTAAGCCTCTTTCAGTTAACCTCTCTACTTCGGTAAGTGTTGTATCTACTTGAATCGAATTGGTCTTCTCTGCATGAAAACCAGTTTTAAAAGTTGAAGATTTTTGAATTGAAAACCCTAATTTTGTAAATTGGGGTTTTTTCTAATTCGAAACCCTTAATTTTTTTTATTAATTTAGTGTCTAGACTTGTTGCTAATACTTTTCTTCTTGTTGTATACAGGACCTAATCTGAGAAAAAGATTTAAAGCTTTAGGTAATTTGGGTATTTTTGGTTGTTCATTTGTATTTTTGTTTGTTTTTTTTATTTTTACAAATTATGTAAAGTTAACGATCCTTTCATCTCTACTGATTACATGGTATTTTTAACTTTAATCCTCATTTTTTTACTTTAGTTGTGATTTGTGATTTATGATTTGATTTAGTGTTGTTTATTTAATTTTGCTCGTTATAAAGGCTGATCTATTATTTTATTATGGATATAATTAGGTTTTAAATGTTTTGATTTGGTGTTTGGTGCTTGTTATAGATTTATCTCCTTTATTTTATAGACAAGTTATCGAAATTAAGTTGTTTATATGCGCGCTCTTCCCGGGTACGAGAGGCTCATGACAGTGTTACTATAAAGTTATTGTAAGTTTCCATATGTTCTAGAGTAGATGATTTTCATTTTTACTTGTAAAACTGCATAATGGAACTTTACTAGAAACTAATAAATTGCCTTGTCACTGGAAAGTCTTTGAACACAAATTTACTCTAATTCAGGACTGGCTAACTACACGTAAATCATATCACCCTTTAGTGAATTAGTGTCAGGATAGATATAGTTTATGATAGAATTTCATGTACCTGCTGCAGAGCTTACAATTACTGCGATGAAACAAGGAGCCATGTTGACTACATTACACTCTCTTGTCAGTGCACTGGCCTGGCCAATAACATTACTCAATGTACTTGATCTTATTGACAGCAAATGGGCAATTGCCATAGACAGGTTCCTCTCTTTATCAAGAGTTCTCCCTTATCTTTTCCCGCTTCCCACGTCTTGCTAAATTATTCTATTTTGTGAGTAGGTCTGATCAGGCTGGAATGTTACTCGCTGAAGAAGTTTTGTTAAAGGGATTGCATGGACAGAGGTAAACATGCCAATCAAAGTATAGGAACATAATTTTGATATACTAGGAGTTCATGGTTTGTTGTTTAAAATTTAATATATATTGTGTCCAAATACATTTCAGGCATGTGACGCTAATAGGGTTTTCGCTTGGAGCACGAGTAATTTTCAAGTGTCTTGAAACTCTGGCTAAAGCTGACTGTGATGGTATCTTCAGGGACAGAAACTCTTTTTCCTTTTCATTTATGCTAGCCAGAACTGTTCTAATGCAGTTACAATGAATACTTGCAGCTCAGCTGGTTGAAAGAGTTGTTCTCCTTGGTTCACCTCTTTCTATTAAAGGTGAAAACTGGGAAGAAGCAAGGAAGGTAATATCCTACTTTTTTATTTATAAATGATCCGTCTTGGTGATCCATTATGTTTCCCTTTAAATTCATAGACCAGTTCTTTTGCAGGTTGTGTCTGGAAGATTTGTGAATGCATATTCTACAAATGACTGGATGCTTGGAGTCATCTTTCGTGCTAGGTACATACTATAGCAGCCGTGAACTTATTACTTAATGTTCACAATTCTGCTGGTTCTTCCTATCTAGTGGATAATACCATTTCTCGGTTTCATTTCTGATTAATTTTAAAAGTATAATATTGGTTCGCCATAACATGTGATTTTATCTTTGTGAGTTTATTCTAAAACGTTGCAACTTGATATTCTCATATATAAACAGTCTCCTCAGCAAAGGATTAGCTGGAATGCAAGAAGTTGATACCCCTAGAATTGAGAATGCAAGTATCTGCTAACCATCATTTTTTGTTGCAGTTAGCAGATATACTTATCATACTTTGATATAAATTTAACATAATTATGAGTAAATGAGTTTTTCTTGGTACAGATCGATGTAACAGAATTCGTGGAGGGTCACTCTTCATACCTCTGGACTACTCAACGAATTATGGAAAAAATTGAAATGGATGCTTATTTTCCTTCTTCTGATGCCACCTTTAAGGATGGTGACAATGACCATTCCAATTCTTATTACGGTTCCGCAAAATCTTATCCAACTTGTTCCACAAAGTCTTCTCCAACTAGTGTACATTACAAACCTATTTCCACAATGTCTTCTCCAACTAGTTCCGCATTAACTTGCAAGTTACTTATAGACGGTTATCATTATTATAAGGCTGGATCGAAACTTGAATGTAAGATTGAATGATTATAATAGACATTCATTTTAACGATTGTGTTCTGGTCAAATCTCAGTCAATTTGAAATTGACTGTGTATGCTTACAAGTTGGTGTTAGTTTTGCAAGTTAACAACAAAGATTGATCTTCCTTGTTTGCTTTTGCGAAAGTGAAACTAATTATTGTTTGTTGTTTATTGTTTGTCGTAGACATATATGTTCAAGTATGACAGTGTCCATAGTTCCTGGAAGCATCATGAACTCAAAGTTAAAGATGATAAGACCCTTTTATTTGGTGAGAAACCTGTTGCTGTCTTCGGTTCAAGGTATGGGTTAAATGATATAATGCTCACAATATTGTTGTTAGCCGTACATGTCAGTTCTTTTCAGGTATGTTTTTATGTATTGACATGAGTATTTTCTGTGGGGAAAGTGTTTTGTATGAGGGAATAGTTTATTAGGTACTAATATTTGCCTATTAAATGTAATCTTGTATTCTAGTGAAGTAATTTCACGAAAGGTATATTGATTGGACTTCTATCTTGTTTCTCAGGGAGGTGCAAAGAAGGTCATAATATCTGCCCCTAGCAAAGATGCTCCTATGTTTGTTGTTGGTGTCAATGAGAAGGAATACAAATCTGACCTCCATATTGTTTCCAATGCTAGTTGCACCACAAATTTCCTTTCTCCCCTTGCTAAGGTTAATAATTGTCTGAACGTTGAAATAATATTAATTTGTTTATGTCTGAATGTTGCTGTTTGACTTGGTTTGGAAGTGTAGCAAACTTTCTTGAGTTGTTTTAGGAGTTTGAATAAGTCATGGCAATATAGCTGCAGTAGTTGAGTTAGTGTAGGAGTGCTCCTGGTTTGTTGGATTAGTTTGTTTCTGTTTTGTTCCCAGTAGATATAAATGTTTGTACTCCAGTTTGATAATAATAAGATCAATACATTCCTCCTGCTGAGTCTTGGAGAGACCATTTTAATTGTAATTCTTTCATTAGTCAGTCGGTATTGTGATTAAAAGAAAACAGATTTTAAATGACATTGGACAGGATATTGTGTGAACTAGAATGAGGTGCCCAATCCCAGATAAAAAATTCTTATGCAGTACAGTAAACATGGTTATAATCCCATTTAGGGTTCAAATTATTTAAATATTGAATTTTATATAAGTTTGAATGTTGAAGTCAAAATATTAAATGTTTGGGATCTATCTCATGCATGTAAATATGAGGTTCTAAATTGTTATTTGGTTTATAACTGAATGATGAAGCAAACTGCTCCTTTTTAAATTCCTATGGATATATTTTGGTATCTTTCCTCAGGTTGTGCTCCTGGTACTTGAGGTGCATACAGTGATAGCGAGAGAACCAAAGCATTTTCGGCAGCTTGCTGTATTTTTAGTCCATAATTTTCGTATTGACAATTCTTTGCTAGAAAAGTGAGTTCTCTTCCATTCTCCTAGTTAGTACCCAAGTAGCTGATATCCTTTGTGTAAGTTCCACTATTTTTGGATCAGTGATTTTTTTTATTTTATTTCTAGACGCGGTGCTTTGATAATACGCCGACTTTGTGTACTTCTGGATGCTAAAAGAGTTTACCGTGAACTATCCACAATACTCGAGGGTGAATCTGACCTAGATTTTGCATGTATAATGGTTCAAGTTATAAAATGAAAAATCTATAAATTGTCATAGTTATTCGGTGTAATATATACATTTCTATGTTATAACTTTTTAGTCCATATTTTGAAGAGTGTTCAAAACAGGATAGTGAAAAAACTATCTAACAATTTTCATTAGACTAAATGTCTTCAGTTGGTTTCTGGAGAATGTAATAGTTTAGATTTCAGATCATATGTTTTACTATTTTGGTTGACGTTCTCAGACAACAATTACACAATTAGTGATGTAAAATTTTACACAATTTGGTCTATAAACTTCTTACACATCACTTTCAATTAAGAAAAGATGATGTCAAAAAAGATAATGTACATCACTTTTAGGTAAAAAACTGATGTCAAAGAAATCCAGGTTCAAGTCCAAATGAAACATAGAAATCACTTTGTTTAAGATAAAACTGATGTCAAGTAACATTATAAACATCACTTTTAACCAAACAAAACTGATGTCAAAAAATAAAATGTACATCAGTTTCAGATAAACAACTGATGTTAAAGACTAACAAGTTCAAGTCTAAATGATACATAAACATCACTTCATTCCAGAAAACACTGATATCTATATGCTAAATTAGACATCACCTTTCATTAAAGAAACAGATGTTTAATATGTCATTTTACATCACCTTTGTCAAAATTATCGATGTTTTTGTGACAAAAAACATAGCTCAATATATGTTTAATATATTTTAATAGGTGTAATTTAGTTATTAAATAATTTTGTTATAGCATTTTTTGTAAAAAATCATCACATAGACATCAGTGTTTTTCACTAAAACTGATGTTTTTGTGACAAAAAACATAGCTCATGATATGTTTAACATGTTTAATTAGGTGTAATTTATTTATTAAATAATTTTTTTATAGCATTTTATGTAAATAATCACACATAAACATTAGTTTTTTAACTAAAATCGATGTCTAATCGAGTATGGACAACGGGTATTCACCGATGTCTAAAATAGACATCACCGACATCAACATCGGTTGGGAAATAGCATAGACATCGGCCAAAAAGCGATGTCTATGGACTTTTTTCTTGTAGTGAGCCCTACTTGTAATTGCATCTACTGTATAGCTGATGCTCAAGAAGCATCGGAGGAGTTGATAAATGAGGAACTACTAAGGGACAATCATGACCTCCATGGGGATTCTTCTGTGTAGACTAAGAAGGATTGCAGTGCTAAGGGCCCGAGTGAAAGGATAGATCTTTTTGTTTGGGTTCTTATGAAAGAAATATCTAGTTTAAAATGTTGGATGTTTTTGGGTTATAATTTTACATTTCTTTGGATCGCATTTCTGATCTTGTAGTGAATTTGGTATTTAATGAAATAAAATAGAAAAATACATTGAATTTCGCAAAGGAAAATGACATGTCCTATAGATATCATTTAACTAAATGGAAATCGATGTTTAATTAAGATTTTAACATTGAAATAGAAGCTAAAACCGATGTCTCTCAAAGTATTATACATCGGTTGCCAAAATAAAAATGATGTGCTATATCTCATTTGACATTGCTATATATAAGAAAACCGATGTATATCTTCACTTTTAATATCGGCTAAAAACCGACGTCATAGACCCTGACCTTTCTCTACACATGCGAAGATATCGGTTTGAAAATAAAAATACATCAGTTATTAACCAATTTCTATTGCCATATTTTTAGTAGTGACAACATGCTTAGACATGACTGTATCAAAGTAAAACTGATGAATAATATGTCAATTTGTTTACTAAACAAGTCTAATTTACGAATATAAGTCAGATCTAATTAACCGATTATAGTTTCAACAACAAATCGAAAATTCAAACAACACGAATTCGAGTAATTCGAGAGAATCGATAAAACCTGTAAACTAGGGTTTAAAAATATTGTTAATGGAGATTTTAGATGTTGAAACAATCAGATCAAAACTACGAAGCAGACGAAGAAGACAAAGTAGCTATAGGATCGACATTCATCATGTTTGGCTCTGATACGATAATAGAATTGTTAATTGAAGAATGATCATTTGTGTGTGTAGCGAAACAGATAGAGTAATGAAAGTAAAAAAAAGAAGAAAGTAAAATATATTTCAATCAAATTGTCCAAAATCAGAGTCTGTGAAAGTATTTATAGACAAACATGTCTAACAAACTATATCACAGCTGGCAGCTATATGACTGGGTCCACATAACAGATAACAGCTCCTTTATTGGCTTGTGACTCAATTGCCTTAGTGATAGCAAACATGTGCCCGGGGTTTAAACTGATCGAAGCTGTCACTTTTATGCACAATATTATAAAGAATTAAAGGTGCATATCACATGCATAGATAGAGTGTTTTGTAGCGTGTCAATTGTGTGAACTCCCTATATCTATCGAGGGCTCGTTTGGATGCCTAAGAATAAGTAGTTTATTGACTTATAAGTCCGTAACTATTTAGATGTCATTCTTTTTCTCTCTTACTATATGGTAAGTTTTGTCTTGTCTATATGACAAGTTTTGGATCTTTACGTTTTGGTTTATAATATAGAAAGCTTTTGTTATAATAAACACAAATGGCGTCTGCATCAATAAATTTGGAGGAACTATATGTTAAGTTAACGCTGGCGGAGGACGATGGGGGATTTATTATTGGTGAGGAGGAAGTACATAAGAGCCAACAGTGGTTTGTATTGGTGGGGAATTTCCTATCGGAGAAAAACATTAATTTTAATGCTATGCAAAATGTCATGGCGTCATTGTAGCGGCCAAAGGAAGGAATGGAAGTACTTGAATTGGGTGGGGATAAATTCTCATTTGTTTTTTATCATATTATGGATATGCAGAAGGTCATCGATGGAGGGCCTTGGTCATTTAAGCAAAGTCCATTGGTGCTCCAGAAGCTGGGTGTAGAGGAGGATCCAAAGGAAGTCAAATTGAATAAAATAGAAATTTGGGTGCAAATTCATGACCTGCCTCATGGATTTATGTTAGAAAAAATATTGAAAAGTATAGGAGAGTTTGTTGGGAACTTCGTGAGGATAGACAAGGCAAGTCTGGAAGGCCCATGGAAGGCATTTGCTCGAGTGAGGGTGATGCTCGATACTGACAAGCCGTTGAAGCGTAGAATGAAGATTAAAAGAGAGGGGGGTACATGGAGTTGGGTTAATTTTAAATACGAAAGGTTAAGCACATTTTGTTTTGTCTGTGGATTGTTAGGCCATTCAGAAATAGACTGTGCGATTGTTTATGTAAATCCAGGAAAGGAGATAGAGAAGGCGTATGGTACATGGATTAGGGCACAGGGGCGTAGTACAAAGAATAGCAATGTGGGAGCACGATGGCTGAGAAATGGAGGTAGTGGAGGTAGCAGAGGTACCGGAGATAATAAGTTTAATTTCAGGCAAAGCACCGCCACAGATGGGGAGGGTACTGTGGAGGCGAGATTCATGGAGATAGAGGGAAGATTGAGCGAGAAATTAGGGGATGAGGGTGGAGTTCGAATTACACAGCATAATCATAGGGATATGGTTATAGCCAAATATGGGATAAATCAAGAGGATGAAATTATGGGAGATGAAATGTGGGGAGGTGATAGGGTTGTTATAGAGACAAAGAGAAAATGGGTGGAAAATGAGGAAATCACGGAAGAAACAGATGTGGAGGGAATTCAAAAAACTGGGCTTGATAATATTATTGGGCCAAAAAACGGGTTAGAGGCGGGTCCTGGAAGCCAGGCCCGCCTAGAAAAATGAGTTTGTTAGCTTGGAACTGTCGTGGGCTGGCCAAACCACGTACAGTTCGATTTCTAAAGGAAATCATCCAACAAGTAAGGCCCAATCTTATTTTTTTTTCTGAAATATTAGTAAAGCAGAATAAAGTCGAAGAGGTATGTAGAAGCATTAATTATGCAGGATGTAGGACTGTGGAGGTACAAGGACATAGTGGAGGGCTTGCACTATTCTGGAAAAATGAGGGTGGTGTTGATATCAAAGATGTTGGTCGACACTATATTGATTTTGAGGTGGTTAATGATCAGATAGGAAGGTGGAGGTACACTAGATTTTATGGGTGTCCAGAAAGGGATAGAAGAAGGGAGTCATGGGATATTTTAAAGGAGTTAGCAGGTCGTTCGATGCTTCCATGGTGTATTATTGGGGATTTTAACGACATTATGTACGCTGAAGAAAAGAGAGGGGTTCATAATCGGGCGAGAAGCTTGATGGAAGGATTTGTAAGTACAGTAAATGATTGTGGATTAGTGGATTTAGGTTATGTTGGGGAATTATTTATGTGGGAAAGATTTAGAGGAAAGAGCAATTGAGTGCAGGAGAGGCTAGATAGGGGATTTGCTAATGTTAGTTGGAAAGAGATATTCCCTGAAGCAGAGGTACGAGTCTGGGATATGTCAACATCAGACCATCTTCCTTTATTCTTGCAGTTGAATAAACGAGTATATGCGCCTAAGAAGAGAAGGTTTTGGTTTGAAAATATTTGGATTAGGGAGAGTGATTGCTATAATATGGTGAAGAATAGTTGGGAAAGTTCTGCAAATGGAGAAATTATGAAGCGTATCCAATTCTGTGGATTGAAGCTTGAAGAGTGGGGAGGTGGAATCAGTCATGAGTATCGAATGAAGATGAGGGAGTACATGGATAAGCTGAAAAAATTTAGATCAAGGAGGGATAGGTTGGGGGTGCAGTTGTATGATGATGCTCGATGGGAATTTTTGAAGTTGCTAGAAAAGCAAAAGGAGTATTGGAAACAACGTGCTAAGCAATTTTGGTTATGCGAGGGTGATAAGAATACAAGGTTTTTCCATAAATATGCTTCGACGAGGAAGAGAAATAATCAAATCAAACGGTTAAAAGATGACAATGGAGTGTGGCAGGAAATAAATGAGGGTATATAGGAAGTTATTACTGGTTACTTTTCACAATTGTTTCATGCATCGACGGTGGAGGGGAAAATTTCACAAAGGGAAAAAGTAAACCAGATAACAGAAGATGATAATAAGTTGTTAACAGCTGAGATAACATATGAGGAAGTCAAAGCAGCAGTCTTTTCGATGCATCCTGATAAATCCCCAGGGAGTGATGGACTGAATCCAGCATTCTTCCAAGTTTTCTGGAGTATAGTGGGTCAAGATGTTGTGCAGTTTTATCGAAAGTATATGAGGACAGGGGTGTTGCCTATGGGAGTGAATCGTACATTAGTGTGTTTGATTCCAAAGGTCAAGAACCCGCACACGATGTCAGAGTTAAGACCTATATCTTTGTGCAATATGCTAGTCAGAGTGTTGTCTAAGGTGCTATCAAATCGCATAAAGCCATGTCTGGGAAAATTAATATCGGATAAGCAGAGTGCGTTTATTGAGGGGAGATTATTGACAGATAATGCACTTATAGCATTTGAGATAAATCATTATATGAAGAGACGTACTCAAGGAAAAAATGGGATGGCTGGGCTTAAAATAGATATCTCAAAGGCATATGATAGGTTGGAATGGTGTTACATTGAAAATATGATGGCGAGGTTTGGATTTAGCGAGCTGTGGATAGCTAGAATAATGGGGCATCTGAGGTCTGTGTCATACAATTTCTTGCACGATGGAGTAGAATTTGGGGAGGTTCAACCGCAACGTGGAGTACGGTAGGGAGACCCTATTTCTCCATATATATATATATATCTTATGTGCGGAAGGATTGAGTTCAGTGATTAGGAGAAATGAGGAGGCTGGATTATTACATGGATGTACGATTGCAAGGGGTGCTCCGACGATCTCACATCTCCTTTTTGCTGATGATTGTTATTTGTTTTTCAAGGCGAATAAATCAGAGGCTATGGTGATGAAGAACATCCTTTTGAGGTATGAGAAAGCTTCAGGACAGTGTATTAATTATAATAAATCCACTGTTATCTTTACGCCAAACACATCGAATGATAATAGAAGAGAAGTATGTGTTGCATTGTGAGTGTGTGAAATTCAGAACCCAGGCAAGTATTTAGGTATGCCAATGCAGGTGGGAAAAAATAAGGTGTCAATCTTTTCATTTTTGTTGGATCGAGTGGAGCAAAAGATACGGGGGTGGAGTAATCGTTGTTTGTCGAAGGCAGGGAAGCTACTGTTGCTGAAAACGGAGGCACAATCAATACCAAGTTTTTGGATGAAATTATTCTTGATACCAACCCAAGTCTGTGAGGGGATTGAAAGGAAAATGAATGCATTCTGGTGGGGAAGTGGAGGAACAGGAAGAGGTATAAAGTGGATGGGATGGGACAAGCTGTGTGTGCGTAAAGAAGGTGGACATTTGGGGTGCAAAAGGTTAAGGGAATTCAATATTTCGATGCTTGCGAAGCTGGGATGGAGAATTATTAATAATATGAATCCGCTTGTGACAAAGTTGATGCAAGCACGATATTTCCCTCGTTCAGATTTTTTAAATGCCAAGTTAGGAGCTAACTCAAGTTATTTATGGAGGAGTATAATGGAGGCTCAAGAGTTAGTTAGGAAGGGGTGTAGAAAGCGTATTGGAGATGGAGATAGTACCAATGTATGGTCTGTGTCGTGGCTACCCTATGATCAAAATGGTTTTTTAACGACTGAAATGCCAGAACAGTTGAGCATATTACAGTGCAGAGCTTGATGCAGGTAGATCAGAGAGCATGGGATGAAGAAGTATTGTAGGATATTTGTAACGAACGGGATAGACTGTTAATTAAGCAAATTCTGTTACCAATGAGGAGTATAGTGGATGAATGGTTTTGACTGTTTGATAATAAAGGGGAATTTACAGTTAAGAGTGGATATAGAACATTGAAGGGAGAGGATACTCTACCAGATGTAGCAGTTTGGAAGAAAATATGGAAGTTGAAGGTCCCAGGAAAAGTCCTTAATTTTGTGTGGCGGGTTATGAAGAATTGTTTGCCAACAGTCGCTGCGTTAGCAACAAAGAACGTCCAGGTCAATGTGGAATGCCCGTGGTGTCATATGTCTGAAGAAACACCTGTACATGTGTTAGTTAAATGTAATTTTGCACGGGATGTCTGGGAAGCTGCTGGTTTGTGGCAAATTGTCGAAGATCGTCCAGGAGAAACTCTGTTCCAACTATTTTGCAGAATTATTACAGTGAATACAATTGATCAGTGTGCATTGATATGTCTGATTTATTGGAATTTATGGAATAGGAGAAATAAATGGGTCTGGGATCATGTGAGTATTTCTGTGTTTGGGGTTCGAGAATCAGCTGTGCGTATGCTAAGTGAATGGAGGAGGGTGAATGAGGGTGAACATAAAGTAGTTTCAGGTAGACAGAATGGTGTGCCAGTTTGGGTTAAGCCACCTGTTGGATGGATTAAAGTTAATATAGATGCAGCATGTGGGAGGGAGAGTACGAGACTGGGCTGTGTTGTTAGGAATGAGCATGGAGAGTTTTTGCATGCAAGGTGTAAAGTAATTAGTGGAAGAAGACAACCAACGGAAGCGGAGGCGCTGGGTTTAAAAGAGGCATTGTCATGTGTGAAGGAGTGGAGAGTTCATAAATGCATTTTTGAAGCAGATTCGAAGCTTCTGGTGGATGCTATAAATGGCGTAAGGGGGAGATCATTTTTTGATACTATTGTTAGTGATTGTATTGAGTTATTGAAATACTTTGATGAAGTGTTAGTTGGTTTTGTGCATCGATCTGCGAATAATGTTGCCCATTTGTTAGCTAGGGCTTCTTGTTCTATGACAGATCATCAGGAATGGTTTGATACCGTACCTGATATGATTAATTATAATATTATTTCGGAAATGTTTCAATGCAAGTGCTTTTTTTCAAAAAAAAAAAGTCCGTAACTATTTATGTATGAGTATTTGTTGACACTATTTATAAGTTGTAAATTTAATTTATAGGCTAATAAATTAAATATTAGTACGAACGTACTTTTTCTCAACTAATTTTGAATTTTCATTTTTTTATAAATTTTAATTTTAATATATATGTTTGAAAAAGTAATCTAATTTAAAATTTACGAATTAAGATAATAAAATTCAAAAATTATTATTTTTGTTTATTTAATTAAAAAAAATTCTGACTTATAAGTAAAATTATTAAAAAACTTATCCAATTTATAAATATTAATGTATTTATCACTTATAAGTCAATTATTCATTTTAAGTTATAAATCAAATTTGTTAAGATTTTCCGGACGTGAACCAAATCAGCTGCATGGTTACTGTATCAAGTTACAGGTGCATGGTTAATGGGCTACAAATTTATATACTACAAAATTAGGTTTCATTATATAGTAATAATATAATAAAAAAAAGACCTGGATCTAACAATTCTAGAAAAAGTAAACCTTTATTTATTTATTAAATAATAATCAAAGAGTGGTTGAAATGCTCCTGGGAAAGAGATAGATAATGCTTAATAGTTGTACTCGTATTTATAAACTGAATCCTGTGTCTTAGGATATTTATGTACGCGTGTCACGAACACTGTTTGTGTAACATTATTGATCAGGTATTCAACAAACTGAATTATGTGTCTTAGGATGTGTCTTAGGATATTTATGTATGCGTGTCACGAACACTGTTCGTGTAACATTATTGATCAGGTATTCAGGTTAAGATCACGGGACGGGACCCAACAGCATGAAAATTAGATCCGAATGAACAGATGGTGGCTCAAGAAAAAATTGCTTTTTACGACACGTGTATAGTTTTCACACGAAGTAACAAACTTGCAATGTAAGTAAGCATTGTTTTCATTACCCGAGAGCAAGGGTATGCAGGACAGGTTCGGCTCAGATTTTAAATAAAACGGAACTGAAATCTTTGCTTTTTAGTGTATATACGTATAATTGTGATCGGGTTGTTACAAAGCCGTTTAATAGAGAAAATGAAAATATAATTTTTAATTCTAGAATATATAAAAAAACTAATTTAAAGTAATTTCTAGAATACAATGTAACATTAGATGTTTATTTGTTCATCTGAATAAGCATTCAAAGGTTTTTTTTGACATAAGGAATTAGACTTATCACATATAATCTGATTCCATACAGAAGAAATTGGACAATAAAATAAAATTATAAAGTTTCAGTCTGGCAGTGGCAGCTCCAAAAGGAACAAAATTGGGAGAAATTGTATATGCAGCTGCATGAATATTACTCGGAGGCTTAGTCAAGACTTAAGGACATTTATCTTATGATTTTCCTGAGTAACATTGACCATATTAACAACGTGATTTTACAAAGTTTACAATTTGAATACTGAACAACTAATTACTGAATATGAACAACTAATTCCTGAATAATCGGTCCTATTTTTATACTCCCACTATCATAATTTATGTCTTCTTTTTAAAGTTGTTTAAGATTCTCACCGCTAAGACACTTAAATATGATATAAAGTATTTGAAAAATGGAGTTGACCAGATTAACAACATGATTTTACAGAGTTTACAATTTGAATACTGAACAAGTAATCACTGAATAATCGGTCCTAATTTTTATATTACCATGATCATAATTTACGTCTTCTTTTTAAAACTGCTTAAGATTCTCACTGATAGGTCATAAATAATCAAACCCAAAGTGAATCAAAATCCCAGATAGAGAACACCACAGGCCCAAACCGGGATGGTCCCCAAGGCCACGTGGCACAGGACAAAAATGTCAACTGTCTCATGTTAGCCAAAATGGAACAATTGCATCCCAAGACAACACTGGTGGAAGAAGGACATCCGGCCCCACAGTCCATCCAAACCGTCCAATCACTCATCAACCAAGAATGATCAAGAGTTAGGATGAAGAGGTACAAACTCCTAAAACCCTAAATCTTGAGGCATGTAAAAGGCCCCAAGAAAAGGGTTTTAGGGGTTGAAAAATATTTGACTGCTACACACATATACACACACCACTATACATATTTTAAATAGCTCCTTCTTCCCTCTTCTTTTTCTTCTTCTTCTTCAAGAAAACCCCATTCTTATTCTCACACCGGAGTCCCCTACCTAGCAGGTTAACCACACACCATCTGCCATGCAGACAGGGCTCTGGCTTACATGAGAGAGGAGAAGACCCGGGAAGAAACAGAGTTATCATTGGCACTAGAAGGAGGGCACGAACCTCCGGTGGTGTGGTGCCGTCTCCAGTTACGTTACACAGCTCTAAGAGTCAAGAAAACCCCCTCACAAGTAAGAACAGAGGGCACGAACCTCCGGTGGTGTGGTGCTGTCTCCAGTTACGTTACAAAGCTCTAAGAGTCAAGAAAACCCCCTCCCAAGTAAGAATAGTACCCTCACTCTCTTCACAACTAATTTTTCGTATCTTTCCTTCCAAAACAGTCACACACCTTGTTACACTTCTGCTATTGTTTCCCATACTCTGTTCTGAAAAAATGGCCACAAGAAAGAGCAAAACTTCGGTCTCGGGAACTATTCAGCCCACCGTTGTCCCACCCAGGGATGGCGAGATGAAGGAGATAGAAGAGGAGCCCCCTATAACTCGTGCTTCATCTCAACTCCAGCCCGGAGACCAGAGACTAACTCTAGAGAAAGCAGCCCACAAATACGCAGAAACTTCTACAAACCCTTGGCGGAACATGACCCCGGAGCAAATCCAAGCGGCTTTCGACCTATGGAAGGAAAAGAACCACAAGACTCCTGAAACCCGCCCCGGGGACCAGGAGGAACATTCTGAAGAATCTCGATGCTCAGTCTTGGACCGAATTAGAAAAACCAAGAGGCCATCAAAAGACGCCCAGGATGAAATCAAGAGAGCTACACTCCGAGACCGCATCCGGAAGGAAGAGGAAGCCAAGGCCAAGGCCAATATTGAAAAAAGGATCTAAAAGGAAGAGGCGAAACAAAAGAAGAAGACACGCAGAGTTCATGTCACCTCATATTTCGAGCAGGAGAAGGAATCTAAACAGGAGCAGATGGCCCGGGCTCTCCGGGATCTCAAAAGAAAAGTTGAGTGAGACGTGGAAGTCGGAGCGGCGGCCACGCCCTTTACAAGAAAACTGGAGTCCACCCCAGGGAATCCAGCCTCAAACACTTCAACTTTGATTCTTTTGACGGGCTTGCCGACCCCGAAGAGCATCTAAACTACTTTGAACATATCTCAAATATATACGATTACAACGACCTCACCAAGTACCGTTTCTTTGCTTCAACACTAAAGGGAGGGGCGCAGAAATGGTTTAGCAGAATCTCCTCCCGGAGCATCGACTCTTAGAAAGATTTTCGGGAAATGTTTTTAAAGAGATTTCGGGCAAACCGCATGAACGAGCTCTAGATGTGCCACTTGGAAACCATTCAACAAAGAAGTAGAGAAACTCTGCCAGAATTCATCAAGAGGTTTCAAGAAGCAGTCAACCAGCTCTCTAACCTTGACGAAAAGGAAGCCGTCAATATTTTCCGGTAAAACCTCCACCCGGTTTCATGCGAGGGCTATGTCAAAGACCTGATCCATAGAGAGCTCAAAAGCCTTGCTTCTGCTTATGCGATGGCTTCAAAGTTTATCAAGGAAAATGACTTCCTCACCTCTATGAAGATCAACAGGCGAATCTGGGACGATGATGAGTCCCCGGAATGTCGCTCCTCCTACAGAAAAGAAAAGAGGTACATGGCAGATAGGCAGACCAATTATGTACAGCAGTCTCAGGGAACCCCACCCCGGGACAACTACTCCAGACAGAGGATTGAAAGGAAACCCAAGCCCAAGAGAGAGCCCAAGCCAGAGCCCGAATGAACACCACTAAACCGACCCCGGGCTGACATCTTAAGAGAGGTCAAAGGGAAGCCTTTCTATTACCCTCCAAAGTCATTATTAGCACCTCCTGAGAACAGGGCGCGAGACAAACATTGCGGATATCATGAGGATCATGGCCATACCACGGAAAACTGCTTCTCTTTCAAAATGTTTATTGAAGACCAGATCAAGAAAGGCAATATGAACCAGTATCTGCAAAGGAGACTTAATGACAAAGATAAGTCCTCTAGTAGCGGCAAGCACGTGGTCAACGTGATCTTCGGGGGAACCTCCTCCCCGCCCCGGAGCCCAGACATGGATAGTGATGTCATGATGATCCAGCCTGTTGAAGATGAACCCATATACTTCTCTAACGCTGAATATGAAGGCCTAGATCCCGAGCATAACCAAACCCTAGTCGTGACTCTCGACATCACCGACAATGAGGTACAAATAATTTTGGTCGATAATGGTTCCTCGGCTAACATTATTTTTTAGCACACACTTAACAGGATGAAGTTGGGACACCTTCGTATGAACCCATGCCTCGAAGACCCCCTCTACGGATTTGGAAATTATATGATCCCGATCCGCGGGGTAATATATCTCCCCATGGTCTTCGGCACCGCACCCTAGCAAGTCTCTCATGTCATGAAATTCTACGTGATAAGTGCTACATCCTCCTATAACATTATTTTGGGGAGGCCCACCATCACGAAGCTCCGGGCCATCCCTTCAACAATCCATTTGAAGCTAAAGTTTCCCACCCCGGGAGGCATCAGATAACTTAAAGGGAACCAGGGCGTGTCCGGGAGATGCTATGGGCAGGCCTTAGTAATGGCAGAAACCGAACACGAAAACAGGAAGAAGGCAATGGCCTTACCCAAAGGCCAAAGCCGGAAGAAATATCGTAAACATCACAGCAAAAGGCCAAGGTTAGACGTCAACATGGTAGAGGATTAGGGGTACGGCGTGACCAAAGCTGATGGCCGGATACAGAAATTTGTGGAAGTAAAGGAAAAGACCAAGGTAGAACCTGCTGCACAGACTATGGAGATAGAGTTGGAGCCCGGGAACTCCACCCAGAAGCTGAATATTTGAAAAGGCTTAGGGACATCCTTCTAAAAAGAACTTATCCTGCTGTAAAAAGAATATGCGGACGTGTTCGCATGGACACCGGAAGACATGCTTGGGATAGACCAGTCTGTGGCGATGCATATCTGGATGTAGACCCGCGGAAAAGGCCGATCAAATAGAAGAGGAGAAACTTCGCCCCGAAGCGGCAACTGGCTATAAACGAAGAAGTAGAGAAGTTGCTTAAGGCCAACATCATCTACGAAATCAAGTACCCCGACTGGCTAGCCAATGTAGTGTTAGTCAAGAAGCCGAATGAGAAGTGGAGAATGTGTGTCAATTACACAAGCCTCAACGCTCCATGCCCAAAAGATTCATATCCCCTCCCCAATATCGATCAGCTAATCGACGCGACTTCGGGTCACACGATGCTCAGCTTTATGGACGCCTTCTCAGGGTATAACCAAGTCCGCATGAACCCCGAAGACATCGCCAAAACATCCTTCATTACTCATCGGGCAGTCTACGCTTTTATCATGATGCCCTTCGGGCTCATCAATGCCGGGGCTACCTCCTAGAAAATGATGAATACCATCTTCAAAAGTCAACTAGCGAGGAATATGGAATCCTACGTAGACGACATGACCTCCAAGTCACTCACGATCCCGGATCATATCAAAGACCTCAAGGAGTGTTTTAACAACTTGAGGAGGTACAACATAAAGTTGAACCCGGAGAAATGCGCGCGTTCGGGGTACCTTCAGGCAAATTCCTGGGCTTCCTAGTCAGTGAAAGAGGGATTGAAGCAAACTCGGAAAAAATCAATGCCATAATGGAAATGAAGATACCCCGCACTCAGAAGGACATCCAGAAGTTGGCAGGATGCCTAGCGGCCCTACGCAGGTTCATCCCAAAGCTTGAGGAAAGATGTATCCCATTCTTCGAACTACTGAAAGGCGCCCGGAACAATAAATTGTTAGATTGGACTTCGGAATGCCACACAACTTTTGAAGAAGTTAAACAACATTTAATGAACCCCCCGGTGCTATCAAAAGCCAAGCCCGGAGAGCCTTTGTCTCTTTACATCACCGCTGGCCCCAAAGCCGTCTCTTCTGCTCTAATCCGGGAGGAAGGAGGAATCCAGAGCCCCATCTACTATATTAGCCAAGTCCCCAAAGATGCTGAGACTAGGTATCCAAACTTGGAAAAAATTTCCTTGGCCCTCGTACACTCTAGTAGGAAGTTAAGGCAATATTTCCAAGGCCGAGAAATTAGAGTGATCACAGATCAGCAACTCAGGAAAATCATCCACAAGTTGGACGCGTCCGAGAGGCTAGTCAACTGGGCCATTGAGTTAAGCCAGTTTAACATCAAGTTTGTGCCACGGATGGCGATAAAGGCCCAGGCCCTGACAGAATCCGTTATGGAATGCACCTTCCCCCAGTAGCAACCACCTGCCCCCAGCGGGATTGACCGTGAAGACACCAACCCGGGCACAGAATCTTGGAAGCTCTTTGTGGATGGATCATCAACGGCCGAAAAGTCCGGGGCAGGCCTCATTCTGATTAGCCTAGAAGGCTTCACCATTAAACAAGCAATAATATTTGCCTTCAAAGCAACGAACCATCAAGCTGAATATGAGGCACTCCTCTCCGGGCTCAGATTAGCAAAATCTCTCAGGATGGTGAAGATGATCATCTATAGTGATTCTCAGATTGTAGTCAAGCAAACCAGTGGAGACTATATTGCGAAAGATCCCAAATTGGCACAATATCAAGCAATGGTACGAGATATCCTGGAAACCATCCCCGATATCACCATCCTCCAGATAAACAGAGAAGAAAACTCCAAGGAGGATGAGCTATCCAAGCTCGTGCGGAACACCTCGGATCTCAGCAGTTCGGTATATTTTGAAGAGCTCGGGGCACCTAGCACAAAGCGGACCGAGGTCTTGTGCATCAGCAGCCCAGACAACTGGACGACTCCTTACATAGACTATATGAGGGACAGAACGCTCCCGAAAGACCAGAACAAAGCCAAATATCTGAAGCACAAGGCTGCCCGTTTCTTCCTAAAAAACGGCCAGTTATACAGAAGAACCTTCTCAGCGCCCACCTTGAAGTGTGTAGACCCAGAGGAAGCAAACTACTGTCTCCGGGAAGTTCATGAAGGCATCTGTGGAGATCACTTGGCAGCCAAAGCTCTGGCCTACAAAGTCATCAGGCAAGGATACTACTGGCCCACAGTCCACTCCGACTCCATCGCATATGTCAAGAAATGCCCTCAGTGCCAGAAATTCAGCAATGTCCCTAAGTAAAGCCTGAGCCTGCCAGCTTCGGTGTTATCTCCAATCCCATTTGTCGTTTGGGGCATAGATATCATGGGCCCCTTTCCCCGAGCAAAAAGCAACCTCCACTACGTTCTGGTAGCCATTGACTATATGACGAAATGGGCAGAAGCTAAAGCCATGAGGACAATCAATCAACAAGATTGTATCAAATTTATGGATTCAATCATTATGCGATTCAGGATCCTGGTGGTTATAGTCTCCGATAATGGTCCACAGTTCGTTGGGTCTGACTTTGAAGCGTATTTGAAAGAACTCGGAATCGAGCACAAAAGGGCATTCGTAGCACACCCTCAAGGAAATGGACAAGTCGAAGTGACTAACAGAACCATACTCTGGGGCCTGGAGAAAAGGTTGGGAGAATCTAAGAAAACTTGGCCAGATGAGCTCCCGAAAGTCATGTGGTCCTATAGGACCACCCCAAGGTCAGGAACCGGAGAGACCCCCTTCAAACTTGCCTATGACACCGAAGCCCGTGTACCAATCCTACAGGGTTACCAACTTTGACGAAGTCTCAAACATTGAAGGCCTCAAGACCAACCTGGAGCTCCTGGATGAAGTAAGAGATCGGGCTGTAAAAAAGATGGAAAGCTATAAAGAAAAGACAAATCTCTACTTCGCAAAGAAGGCAAAAATCAGAGAGTATGAAATGGGAGATTTGATACTTCGGCACACCGAGGCTTTGGACCCAACCAATCAAGGGAAGCTGCAACCCAACTGGAAAGGGCCCTATATAGTTAAGGAAGTGCTCCGCCCAGGAACCTACAAGCTAAGCTATCTCAGCGGGACCGAAGTCCCAAATACTTGGTACGGAGCCCGCCTAAGGAAGTTCTTCCAGTAAGGGCAAGGTGCGCATTCTGGGGTCACCTCTACTTTATGCTATGATAACTTGATGTAAACACTCTTCTCATTCACCTCAGAATGTAATTTTTGCTTTACTTTGATTTGAATGAAAAACTTCACTTTGAGCACCCCATAGCTTAAGGTAATTTTATTATGTTGCTTGTTTACTGTCGCTATATAGCTTAGAAAAATTTCAGTAAGATAGAAATCAACCCCGTCCCGGGGACGATTGCAGAAACCATGTTTACTTAGAAATTTTTACTCAGTTAAAAGTTTTAACCCCATCCCGGGGACCAATACACAAACCATGTGTACTTAGAAAATTCTTTATTTTGTTAAAAGTTCTAAACCCTTCCCGGGGACAACACACAACCAAGTGTACTTAGAAAATGTTTAGCGAAAAATAGCAGAAACCAAATACAGAAAGGGAAATATATTTACATGCTTACCCGGGGCAAAACAAGCCCTGGACCAAATTCAAACCAAAGTCATACAAAATTTAAGAAACAAGTTTAAAAGCCACAAGGGCTAAGTCTTGAACGTAAACAGACTAAGAAAACAATTATAAGGCATGAAGCCTGGATCTTCATTCTTCATTTCTAGGGAGGAGGAGGAGTCTTCTCACGGACCTCTTTGGGAGGTGGAGGTGGCTGCTCCTCGGAGATGCCCTCTCCAGCAGCTTTGGCTTCCTCACGACAAAGCTCTTCTGCAAGGTACAGCTCTATGAACCCGTCCATATCACCGCCCGGATTCTTAGCCAGATAAGCAGAAGCGATGTCCCAGCAGATATTAACCTTCTCAAAGATCTTGTTGTTAAGCTCCTCATAGTAGGCGGGAGTACCCCGAAAGGCCTCAAGGACCTCCTTTGCCCGGGGCCTGGCAGCAAGCTTTTTCTTCAAGTTCTCCACCTCCGCCCGGAGGGATCCAACTACCAGCTCAGCAACCTCCCGGGCTTTCACCGCCTCAGCAACGACCTGCATATGCTCTCGGGATTCCCTCTCCTTCACCTCCCTGTACTTGGTGAATCTTTCCTTCTCGCCAGCCAAATCCTTCACCGCAGCCTTATTCTTAGCCTCCCTTACATGGTAATTGTGAAGGATTGTAGAGCAGCCGCTGATCTGGGCGTTAGCCTGAAAAGAAATAAAAAAGACTAAGTGCTGGTACAAAAGGAAAAGAGTAAAGATGATAAAGGAGTACTCATACCTCCGATACATCCCGAACGAGATGGTCCAGGAAAGTATCCTAATCTTCCTTGGCATAGCACTCGAAATCAGCAGGGGAGGCATAATTGTCAAACATCTCGTTCCGGCGATCGTCAAGAGTCATCCGGGCCAAGAAGTTCTTCTGGGCATCCTCCTCTACCAACTTCTGGCTTTCCTCCTTAGTAGGAGTCGAGGTAGCCACCCTCCTCCGCTGGGGGGTCCTGGAGCCACCAGACGCATCTTTCGCTGCCTTCCTCTTGCGAATGTTTAGAGCGCCCACTTCCTCTTCCTCCAACTCCAGCACCTCCACCTCCTCGGGCCCCGGAATAACAAGCGTAGTAACCTCTGGAACACTCCGCCTTACGTTGTTCCCCGAGGAACCAATATCCCGGGCTGCGAGCCACTACCAACACCAACCTTCTTCCCCGAATCCAGCTGCACAGCACCACCGATCTTCTTGAACCTACCATCCAAATCCTTGAATTGTTGTAAGATGGCATGATGGAAAGGGTTGAGCAACGGGAGACCTGCACAAGGAAACAACAATTTAGGGAGGAGACATCGGAGCACAGTTATATGTCAAGAAAAAATACAAGGGAATAACTACAGAGTAAAACACTTACAGCCCACATTATACAATGTTTGGTTATCTAGAAAAGTATCATGTGTCCACTGTGCACCCAGAGCCACCACAAAGTCGTACATCTTCGCTAAGGCAGCTCCACCGAGCCGCTCGGTTGGGAACCTGTTATTTTTTAAAGCATTTTTATACACAGGCATAAACTCTAGGTCCCCACCCCGGACGAAGATGAACTCCTGGTGCCAGCCCCAGAGTGAATTTAACATGAACACGGGAGAGCTTTTGGCATCAGTAGGGAACCCGCAGCCATCTATATTAAAGGTGAACTCAAATAGAGGAGGAAGGGTACATTTTTTAATCTTAAAAAGATAATGGAAAAGCTTGAAGGTGGGCAAGTAATTTTTCATGTGGCAGCAAGCCATGAACCAAGAAATCCACTTAATAGAGTTCGGGGCCAGTTGGGTGAAGGGAATTCCGTAGACATCGCGACATAGAGACTTGGTGAATTGGTGAAGATTGGGCCTCATCCTACGAAGATGTTCTAAGGGAATCGCTACCCAACCACCCACGGGCCGGTGATATACCCTCTCATGGGGTTCAGGCCACCTCCACTCCCTTTCATCCCCGAAATGAAATACCGCCTTAACCAGGTCATTTATCTGCTCAGAGGTGTACGTGCGTAGGTCAGGATGACGGGGAGAAGGAACATATCAGGTCCCCGGAGCATTATAAAACAGCTCATCCATACGCGCCCCATCATAAGGCTCTTTCCCCCCGGGCCTATAAGCAGTAGATTGGTCCCTAAAATAATAATCATGCGGAGGACTATTCTCCCGAGTCTGAATGAAGTAGTGGTCTATGTCTACCCAAGACTCATCTCTCCTACCCAAGGTCTGCCCAGGATACAGAAGGAAGGTGGGAAATTCCTCAACTACGGGTTGTAGTCGGGGAGGCATATTATCAGGCTCCGGGAAAGAGTCACTAGAAGAATGGTCAGGAAGTCCGAAGTGGGGACGGTCGGGCCTACGTTTAAGGTTAGCTAGTTTTAACACTCTTGCTCTCCTAACCATATGACCCCGGAGTCTATGCCATTTCGGGAAGAAAAGAAAAGAAACAGGGAAAAAAACAGAAAGCTACTCAGAAACAATTAACCATAGAATCGAAACACCAGTATATATCATACAGACTATACATACACATATATACTTACAACAAATCACAAAAAACATCGATGAGTATTAAAACACAAACCTAGTGTTTGCCGAAATCAAACCCCTTTTTTTTACATATACATGAGCCAAAAACAAACCCAGTTCTCTATAAACATCAATCGTTTTTTATGCAAACAAAGCTTAAAACTCTAAACAATGAACAACATCAAGACCACATTCAATTTGCCAAAACTCGACACAACAAAAGTAAACCGATCCCGATATTGGATACGCATGCATTCGAAAAACTCAGACTACAAATATATGTTAACTCAAAGCACAATCATGAGAAAGAAAAAATGAAAGGCAGAGTTCAAGTACTTACAAGAAGGCAGGAGAAATTGAACGACTTTAAAGAGCAAGAATCTCGAAGTTCGCCTTCAAGAAAGAAAATAGAGAGTGTTTGGTGTTTGTAATTGCGTAAAGAAAAAAGAAATGGCAAAGGAGTGGTATTTACAGGCACAAATGAGGTAATAGCCCACTCAACCTTTCCAAAATTAGGGCCGCTGAAATCAGACACGTGGCAGGATCCTGTGCATCCAAATAATAACCGTCGTAGTTAATAATTACACAGCTGTAATTATTTAACATGCGCGACTTTTGAGGAGAAAAGGGGGGGACTTCAACGTTTCATATATATACATACGTATACATATATTCCAACAGGAAACTCAACCGCCGCCTCACACTCCAGGAAAAATGCCAAAATACTCTGAACCTGTCACATCTATGCCCAGCAGGCCAATAATGAGGCCTACCCAAACACAACCCCGGGACTTGTAACCAACAACACCCCGAGATTAGGGGCCCATAAATTAAAGGGAAAATGTAAAACTTTTCCAAGTGACAAAAACCAAAGGGCCTACCCAAACACAACCCCGGGGACTTGTATCCAACAACACCCTAGGGTTAGGGGCCCATAAATCAAAGGAAAAATGCAAAATTTTTCCAAGTGACAAAAACCAAAAGGCTTACCCAAACACAACCCCGGGGACTTGTATCCAACAACACCCCGGGGTTAGGAGCCCATAAATCAAAGGAAAAATGCAAAAATTTTCCAAGTGACAAAAACCATAGGGCCTACCCAAACACAACCCCGGGGACTTGTATCCAACAACACCCCGAAGTTAGGGGCCCATAAATCGAAGGAAAAATGCAAATCCAAACACAACACCGGGACTTATAACCAACAATACCCCGGGGTTAGGGGCCCATAAATCAAAGGAAAAATGCAAAAAAAATTCTGAGTCATGCAGGTCATAACACACACTCCGGAAAAGAAGACTACTCCCCCATCCGGGAAAACCCGCATAAGGGAGTGGGAGGCAAATGATAGGCCATAAATAATCAAACCCAAATAAAGTAAAGCAAAAGCTTAGACAGAGAACACCTCAGGCCCACACCGGGGTGGTCCCCGGGGACACGTGGCACAGGACAAAAATGTCAACTGTCTCATGTTACCCCAAATGGAAATTTTGCATCCCAGCCGTCCATATGTAAGGATCCCAAGACAACACTGGTGGAAGAAGGACATCCGGCCCCACAGTCCATCCAAACCGTCCAATCACTCACCAACCAAGAATGATCAAGGGCTAGGATGAAGAGGTACAAACCCCTAAACCCCTAAATCTTGAGGCCTATAAAAGGCCCCAAGAAAAGGGTTTTCGGGGTTGAAAAATATTTGACTGCTACACACATATACACACACCACTATACATATTTTGAGTAACCCCTTCTTCCCTCTTCTTCTTCTTCAAGAAAACCCTATTCTTATTCTCATACCGGAGTTACCACGGAGACACAACCCCCATCCGGTTCTGTTTTGTAAAGTCCCCTACCTAGCAGGTTAAACACACACCATCTGCCACGCGGACAAGGCTCTGGCTTACGTGAGAGAGAAGAAGACCTGGGAAGAAACTACAAGAAAAAGCCTTATCTGCAACCAGATTTATCAGCGACCGCACAGTCGGTAGCTAATCCTGGCTTCCGGCGACCGCTATTTGCAACCGCCGTAATGGCGTCGCTAACCATGGGATCAGCGACCGACACCCGTAGCTAGTCAGTTGCTATACCGCCATCTTACCCAAAAAAATTATGGGAAAATTTGGCGCTTCACTATTAGCGACCGAAATTTTATTATCCACTGCATTTGGTAGCTGAAAGTGCCACATCAGTGTAAATATCAGCGACCGCATATTGTGGCTGAACTAGCGACCACAGGCCAGTAGTGACCGACGGGTATTAGCGACCGCATCTAGTCGCAAAAACAAATTATTTGAATTAATTTTGTTTACAAATCTTGGCGCAATTTTCGTAACGACTGAATAGTATTTGCGACCACGTCCTGTTGCTAAAACTATAATATGGTATTAAAATTTTTAATTAGTTATTTATTTATTTAAAATTTATTTTAAAATAAATTTTAAATTTTAATATAATTAATTATATGCCTTCAAATTTATATTAAAAATAACTAGAAAATATAATATACAAAAAATATGCTTTAAATTTTATTTTTTTAATTTTTAAATTGCCTTGTAGTTTGACCAATAATTTTATGATGATATACATTATATAGTCGATAAACATGACTTTTATTTACTAGTTGAGTTTGTTTATATATATAATCATTTTGAAGAAATGGGAATCTACGACCCGGCAACTAGAACAGGGTATTAAAAATATTATTTTTTTAATTATAATAATAAATATTTTTTATACAAAAATAGTATTTATATTATAATATAATTAAATTATGCCTTATTTTTTTAAATTAATTATAAGAATTTAAAATATGAAAAGTATGCCTTGATTTTTTTTAATTAACAAAAGCCTTAAAATCCATTATATGATGATATACATTGTATAATCAATAAACATGACTTCTTTTATTTACTAGTTAAGTTGTTAGGGATAAAATGCATATAGACTTAAACTCTCCGTATTTGATTTGTATATATATATATATATTAAAAGTATTTTATTTAAAATATTTATTTAAAATTTTAAAATATTGCGAAATTCTGAATTATGAGTTGATTTTGGCGGTCAGGGGTCCGGATTAACATATTTATACTACTCGCATTTTGTCTATCAACCAAGTGCACCTCAATAAATAAAAATATATCTAAACTTGATTTTAAAGTTATATTTAATATTGTTTCTTTAAAAATATATATTCATTATTAAGAATATATAAAAGGATTTATGAGTAGTAAAATTATAGAATATTAATATATAAATTTATAAAATAATTAGCTATTTTAATATATATATAACAAAATTATATACTATTTTATTATTAAGACCTATCGAAATACTATTTTATGAGTAGAAATATTATTTTACTTGGGCCCAATTATAATTACCCGGTTACAATTACTCTTGCACGTCAAAACCCTCCATGAACCGTCTTCTTCCCCAAACTACTGTGATCCAGTCATCTTATGGCTAGTATTCATCCAATTACAAGTAATTTCACACATATATTTGCGTACATATCTGTTTGTCTATGTGTCTATATATATATATATATATAAGAATTAATGCATATCGTATACGAGTGTTAACATATATGCTTAATTGTGTTAATGGGTATGATGTGTTAGTTGTTTAATAAAGCTTTTGTCTATTGATTTGTATTGATTTTTTATTGGAAAGGGACACTCTTATGAATTATAGGAGAGTTTTTGTCAAGTTGAAAGAAGAACCTGGAATATTGAATTACGATGTTATCTATTGAGTTTCTAGTTATGCTCAATTGTTACTATTTACATTTACATTACATGAATTTGTTGTTAAAAGTAAGTTTATTAATCTTTTGCTCTCTTAATAGAAGGGATGTTGTTTTGATTATTACAATTTTATTGCCATGTTAGTTACCTACATTGATTATTTTTATCGTAATTTACAGTGATTTAAGTTTATTAATATTTTTTTTAGTTTTTTCTTGGAGCAAAAAAGAATAAGTTTATCCAGGTCTTGGTTTTATTAGGAGAATCGTAGTAGAGAATTTTAAGAATTTACTGTTAGATATTAGGATATAAGTATATAATGAGCAAGTATGTTAGCTTTCTATCGATTAGGTCTATATTGGCATACCTGTGAACAAATTTTTGTCCACAAAGACTTGTGCCCAGGACCTGTAATTGTAAGTTTTCAAGGTTAGTATCTGAAATTAAGGTTGTAATTGTCAGTTTTCAAAGTCGTTTCTACTTTATCTTATACGACTTGTAATTGTCACGACGTATGCACTTGTATTTTACTGATATTAAGGTTTAATTAATAGTTTCTGAAGCAATGGCCCCGACAAATTGCCTTGGGTACAGGACCGATCAATGTCCCAAAAGCCCCTACAAACCCAGACCATTGCACTCTCATTAGTATTAGTCCATCATGTACATATCTACTCATTTATCTACTCTTGTGACTTATATTGGCTATACAAACTTCCTGTAGTTTTAATATTTCTCCGGCATTAATTTCTAAGAAAATTTCAGTTAATAGATATCATAGCAGTCCATAAATGCATTTAATTATCATTATTACTACCTATTTTGTATTTCATACTATAATACAAAGGTTTTGACAACAGTGAGGCGATTAAGTTTTCAAAAAATGAGATAATCTGGGTAGAAATTTAAGGAATAAAAACAGTAGAGAGAAGTAAACCTTTTCTGGTGTCCAAGAGCTATTACAAAAGAAGAAGATAAAACTCATGAATAAGGAAAAAAATCTTTTTTTTGACTTAGAGTTCAACAGCCATCATGAACTTAGGTAGGTCCTTGATGATCAGCAGCCATCATATATTTGGTAGTTGAGGTAGTCTTTTGATACATGATTTTTGATAAGATTATCTGGAGTTCAAATTTCTACAAATGTGCAATTTCAGTCATTACTCATTAGTAGAACTGATTTAAAAAAATAGTATATTGCAATGTTAAAGTTTGAGGAACATCTGATCATCAAGATAAGTGATTAACTTAGAGCATCTCTAACAATCTCTTAGTTCACTCTTAAAAATATTATAAATTTAAACCATCAATTTATTAGTTCACTCATAAAATTATCACCTTTTGACGATGTTAATGTATCCGGACACACACGTATATTAATCAGATTTCAACAAGTGTATAGTTGATAGTTAGCCAACCAATTAAAATGTAGGTAGTCATAGCCTAAAAATAATTGTATGTTTAATTTTTAAGGTTCTGATCAAAGTGTCAAGTTGAGTAAACACCTTTCATACATGACTTATACTCGGTTATATCTATGACTTAGAAATTATTAATTTTTCAAGTATCACTACATTTAAAGTTCAGATATAGACTGAATGCTCAGAGTTTGTGTTAGTTTTTTTTAGGTATATTAGATATACACACCATCAACTTAATTGACTCATGTTTATTGTTCAGTTTATATTCATTCTTGTTTTGTCATATCTTATTGGATTGTAGGATCTGATCATGTGATTTTGACTCTGAGAAAGACATGTGTGTTGCATTTATTTGTGGTACATAATTATTGTTTTATTTAATCTTGTATATTACAGTAATTTTGCATACCACAAAATCGTGAAGTGCATCTCTTAATTGTGCCTTCAAAATGACCACTCCTGCGATTGCGTGGGCCAACACTCCTGTCTCCCACAAGGATACAGCTAGGGATGAATTTCAGGTATATTTTTTAGATGATTTAAGTTATATATTATTTTTATAATTAATGGAGTATTGTGGAATATTTTTGCCTTTTTTTTCATTTATCGTTGATACAGATATCTGCTTCTGCAATGCAAGTGTACTTGTGGTGAGTTCTGGGAATTAGTTTTTTCTAATGAAATACCTGTTAGCAAACAAAAATACGACCAAGATATTATTTGTAGAAAACTTTAAAATGTCAATTGATTAGTCATAATAATCCAAGCCAATTCAGAGGATATTAGTTTAAATTATGTAATTTTAATCATGAGTATATGGACATAACAAAAGTAATAAAGAAACGAGATAAATAGATTAAACTTCCCCTGCTGAACTTAAAAATTAAATTTAAATTAAATTCATATGCGGTCTCTCAATTTGTCAACGAGTTCACAGTTCAGGCAAAGGATCTGACACGGAGCAAGTGACTGCATTTCGTGTCATGAGTCAAAGTAACAAAGGCTACAAAGACAAGCCTAAAAGGCCACTCTTTTAATTATATATTATTTTAGATCCAACCGCATGTCTTTATGAAATTCTCTTAGAAGATTTGGAAAAATAATGCAACACTGTAAGGAATTTTGTACTTGCTAGATATTTATACTAAAACTACTTGGTACCTAGCTGAGTGTTGTATTTTCATTCTGGAAGTCATATTTCACTGTTAATCAGGCTAGTTAATTTATTTATTATGCTACTACAATTTAATTTGATGCATGTATACTATACCTAAGCTTGAGAACAGGATAAAAAAATGGTGAATAACATTCAGGCAGACCTTATGGCTCGTGTTGGATACAATACAGTTATTAACCAATCTCTCAAGCTTATAATTCCTACTAATTACTAAAACTGATTACTGGTGGCATCTTATCTGTCCTAACTCAGGAATACTTTAGAGAAAAGAAAAGAAAGATACCAAATCACACCCTACAAAAGCTTAGTATATAGAGCATGTTAAGCATAGCAGTATTGACAGAATCAAAGTTACTTACCTTACCAGAAAACACTTTGGTAACTACATCACACAGATAACTCCACTCTTTCCTAAGACCTAGCCTTCTAATCTCACTTAACTTAGTGGTAGGAAGTGCATAGCCAATAGTATTAAGCAAGTAACTAAATTAGCATATGTGTGTGGCTTAGTAGTAGTGTTATGAGGAATTCGAAAGCATGCTTGGATAGTGTCACTTTTAATTGTTAGTCGCTAAACACGCGCTAATAATACACGCAAGTATACGCGTTCGCAAGTAATATAGAATCTTTTCTAGTTCATTCCCACAGAGACTGGCTTGGTTAACTAAATAATTTATGCACTTAAGCAACAATGTATGGTTATTATTCAATACTAAGACGATAACAAATTGAGGTTGTTCATAACTAAGAATTAAACTAACAATTATAACTAAGGGAATAAGATTGACTGAATTAATAGATATGACAAACATGGGACTCTAACTTCATTAAATACTTCATTCAATATCCTTATTGTTCTTAATCTTAGCATGCAATGGTGATAACACTAATCAGATAACACGAAACTGATAAGCGCCAACTTTCGTTGCACGAATACCATACTACCAGACATCCACAAAAGAGATAGAAGCTTAATAGACACCAATTATATTGAGACACTATATGTCTATAGTATTTGACAACATAACGGTTTAAACACAAGTTATCTATATTAATTATATACGGCAAGTAAGATGGTTAAAATTACCCACAAATCATGCATAACAAATACATGAACCTATCCTAGCATGGCAAGTTCTAAATCCTTAAATTCACTTTTGCTTCATTAAGAATTAACACACTATCATATAAGTTCATGACGCTCATAAGATGAATACGCACAACCAATACTAGGTTATCATACAATCACCACATACTAAGGCATCAAAACAAATTAACTAAAGAAATCCATAAATAAATCTGTTAGAACCCCACGATAACGATTAGCCCATTATCGGACTCATCATCAAGGTGGGTTCCGATGAAAGCATGGTATAATAAACGTAGTCTTTATACTAAATTAACAAAACCAAGTACGAAACAAGAGTAAGGTTCAAAAATAAGAAAACTAGCATCCAAGTTACAACTTAGAACAAAGATTCACAAGTAAAAACAAGATCTTCTTCGTCGCCGTTGAATCGTGCTAACACGGTCTTCTTACAGCTCTCCTTCATATGTCTCTGGCTTGATATATTATTAAAAATGACCTAAAGTTATTTATATACCAGCCTTGATCAGCAGAGAAGTCTAGAAATCAGTCGTCTATTCAAAACAGAATTCTTGAAACCCGACCTGGCGCGGCCGCGTGCTTGATCAGCGCGGGCACGCTGGGCTTTTGCCAAAACTTTGACTTCTTCTTTTTCTTGCAGATTTGAGCCGTTCTTCGCGAGCTTTATCCTTTAGACACCAACCTAACACCCTATTAGCATCAAATCAATGTTAATTCACCTAATTCTCATATTAATGCCTGAAATGCAAAAATACTAGAAAACACATTATAACACCAATAACTTGAGTACAATTACACCAATTCAAAGCTTTAAGAAGCGTAATAAAGTGTCATAAATGCCACTCAACATACCCCCAAACTTGAATCGATGTTTGTCCTCAAGCATAAGTAGACTAAAAAAAACAAGAAATAGAAATGCATGAATACAACTAAATGAATGCAACGATCCTCATAGAATAAATAAACCAATTAACAAGCAACACCTCAGCAAATGCAGTTATTCATATAAAGATCAATCAAATCTCACAAATCAACCTACAAACCAGAGACGTGCGTGTGTACAACTGCTTTTAGACATACTATCGCAACTAGATCAACAATCATGACTCATTACTTATCAAAGCAATCGCAAATTTATAAATAGAATAAAAGCTAGACTCAAAATAACTTATAACACTTCAATTCTTATATCGGATTTTAACATGGATTCATGCTTTTATTCACAACAAAATAACATAATTATGCTTATTTGATCGTGCAATGAGTGAGATCCACAAAAGGCTTATACAATAATACCCATGTAGCGAGCGTTAGGTTAGCGGATCCCAGACTATAAAAGCCTTAGGTCACTAGGCACAAAGTCCCCTAAGAACTTAATAACTCGAGTACTGAAGAGCCCACTCGTGATCAATTATACATAACACTTATTCTTCTTTTTTCTTTCTTTTTTTCTCTTTTTCTCTTTTTTTTCTTTTTTTTTCAAATTTCTGAATAAGTGTGTTTCGCTCCATCTCGCTCAACCCTAGACTACTCATATAAATATGAGCCGGCTACTAGCCATTTGACACCTAGTCACACAACTAGTAATGAAATCTAATTTTCTCCAATTTTTAAAAATCCATGTCTTTTATTATTAAGAGAATATCCAAAATTCTAAATATAAATAAGCGATCAAACCTCGACAAACAAATAAACCAAGATCATGATCTAGCACTCTAGCAACCTCTAAGACTTAGTGAAATACAAGTGTCTCTATCATGCAAATCAGTTCGATAAGACTTACCATCACTAAATACGACATCACTACACTAACATCAATATCACCAATTCAATCAGAAAAATTATCTAAGGGATCATGTTATAGTGCACATGCATGAAACTAAATGAACAAAATATTATAAAAACTACCAAAACTAAAAAAAACTACATAGAAAAATATGCAAACTATATGTACTAAACTATCATGAATATGCAAACTAAATGTGATTCACACAAAACATATTCCTTCAACTACTTCCTCGAAACTTAAAATATTTATTATCCTCGGTGAAGGTAATAGTAAGGAATTCAGGAATACCTACTGCGAATCAGAATCCTCACCCTCAACGGGTGGAGTGTCAGGAGTATCGGGAGGTGGATACACAGAATCCTCACCAAATACTGGCCACTGGATGTCAACACCGGGGGCTCTGAAAGCTGTCCCAAGTGCCTGGGTGAGATCATGTGCAAACCGACTATGGATGTCGTGCATCGCATCCATCCTCCGCGCTAGACGCCTATAGTGCGTCGAACTCAAACCAGCTCCAACCTCTGCTCCTGCTGCCTCCTGCTGCTGTTGCGACGAACCAGCCTCCTCTCCTAACTAAGCTCTCCAAGCTGCTCTACGAGCCTGTGAAGAACCTCCCGCAGTAGCCTGATCCATAGGCACGCCACCTGGAAAATGATCATATGAATACCCAAGCCCCTTAGGATCGGGCTTCCCTCCATACCACTCCTGCATACTCAATAGTGTAGAACTGTCGATAGGAGCACTGGGAAGCTGCAGCTGCTCATGTGCGGGCCAATGAACAATAACTACCACGTGCAACTTCGTCACAACGGACGCATACGGAATAGCACATGTAGTACCTCCTCTCAAGAATCTCAACATCCCCTGATAAATCATCATCCCCAAAATCAATGTAATCGCCCTGAAGAATACCCCATAGCAGACGAGCACGCTCCACAGTAATCTCATGCACATGCGAAGATGGAATGATGTTAGCACAAATAAACGAGTTCCAATCCTGTGCAAACCTGTTCATGCACGACGCAGGGAACGTGGAGTAATCAGTAGTGCCCCTCTTGAACTTCCAGTGAGTCTTAGGCACACCACAGAGTCGCAATGATCAGATCCAATTTGAAGTCCTCGGGAGTCTTATCGTTCCGAGTGTCCTGACCGGGCTTCCTCACGGGCTACTCAATCACCCTCCTAATCACATCAGTAATATACTCTACAGTCATCCCCCTAACCACCGTAAAGCCATTCTTCTCTGCCTTAGCGTTAGCATAGAACTCCCGCACAACACTCATGGGCACAGCAGCGGGAGCCTCACAAAAAGGAACCCAACCCATCTCAAGAATAATCTCCAACAGCTTACCATCCTTCCGTGATGGCAGAAAACCTCGCTCCTTAGAAATAGGCGTCGAGAGAAGCCTCGTGTACTCCTCTTCAGCCTCAGGAGTTGAAAACCTTGGCCTCGCACCACCCGCAGATGAAGAATCGGTGGTGCTGCTGCCTACTTGCATTTTTTGTCTCTTCGGTGCCATTAAGATTGAATAAGAGAAAATAAAAACTAAGTATTTGAGAGATATTAATATAAATACAGAGAAGTCCAAAATTTCTTGAACCCTGCATCAAATAAAACTGAAGTCCTGTTGTATTTGGGGAGAAAACTTTATTTTATTTGATCTTCTCAATATTGTAATTTTATTGTTTTTTTAAATCTATATGCTTATGTCAACGAATATAGTCTGTTGTAAATATGTACTTGCAATCATCTGTCATTCATTATTGTTTATAGAAAATAATGTGTAATTATATTCGTTGGTAATTTTTTTTCAGAAACGTTTTAGGTAGGAGGATGAGCAGGTTTCGATTATATCTACTTTGTTTTGGTAGAAGTGTGCCAGACAACCTTGCCAAAGACAGTTAGAAAGCCCGACACATCGCGATGATTGTGATGACGTGTTTGGAATATTTTCTTAGTGTGTCTCATTCCCATTTATGTTTTCCTTTTATACTCGAACTTAGTTGCTTTAGATTTCAGTGTTCTACTTTTGTACTTGGCTGACACTTGAACTTATAATTGTCTTGTTTATTTTCTTATTATTGTAAAAATATTTGAATTACATTAACCCAATCTGGATATTTATTTTCTAGCAAATGTTTATAATTTTGGAAATATGTTTTCCAAAGTAGATTGGTTGTTTTATTGTATATGTGTTCGGAAAATAGGTAAAAATATTATGGAATATGCTGGAACAGGAAATTATTTAAATTTTTGAAAATCATTTTAGCAACCGAATTTAGTAGCCCAATTTTGACAAAATTCACATGATTTTTAGCGACCAAAAAGTGGTAGCCAAAGCTTGTCGCAGGCATTAGCGACCGAATTCAGTAGCTAAAAGACGGTCTCAAAAATGTTACATTTAGCGACTGAAAATTAGTAACAAATATTGGTCGTCTATATTAGCGACAGCTTTTGGTAGCAAATTGTGGTCGCAAATACCAGCGACGACATTTGGTCGCTAAAAGCCGTAACCAAAGTTTGCGTCAGATTTTCGTCGCAGAAGTAGTCTCCTCCACGTCAACTCATGTTAGATTGATGCTGACTCAGCTTAGTGACGGCGTCGGTCGCTAATGGTAGTCGCTAGAAGAACGGTCGCTAAAAGACGTCGCTGAAATGCACTCCAGCGACCAGTTTATATGCGACAGATTTCAGCGACGGCAGTTGGTCGCTAATAGCTTTCTGCTACAGAATGCGGTCGCTGATAGAGCTGTTTCTTGTAGTTAAGACACTTAAATATGATATAAACTATTTAAAAAAATGGAGTTGACCAGATTAACAACATGATTTTACAGAGTTTACAATTTGAATACTGAAAAAGTAATTACTGAATAATCGGTCCTATTTTTTATACTACCACAATCATAATTTACGTGTTCTTTTTAAAGATGCTTAAGATTCTCACCACTAAGACACTTAAATATGGTGCTCGTTTGGGAAATATTAAAATAAATAACTTATGACTTAAAATGAATAAATGTCTTATAAGTGATAAGTAGATAAATATTTATAAGTTGTATAAGTGTTTGGATAAAAGTCAGAATTTTTTTACTTAATTGAACAAAAATAAATAAATTATAAATAAAGTTATCTTAATTCGTGATTATTATATTAGAAAAATAGTTTAGAACACATTTTTTTTTAAAACTGAAGTTAATAAAAAAACAAAAATTCAAAATAAGTTGAGAAAAAGTACGTTGTTACTAACATTCAACTTATCAGCTTATAAGTTGTAAATCCAACTTATAAGTTGGGTCGACAAATACTCCGTGATAAGTTGTTACGGACTTATAAGTTATAAGTAACTTATAAGTTGGCACACACGGGACATTATATAAACTATTTAAAAAAATGGAGTTAATGGTAAAGTTATACCCCAAAACCATTGTGAACCGGTTGGTTCTCATTTAACGAAGTTCAGATTTACAAACAGTTCGTATCCTCAGTTTTTGATAACCTATAGTCTTAGAACACATATACATGTTTATCCGTTGCAGGCAGTTAAGCACAAGCTAAGCATTCTTTTCCATCCTTTTAATATTATGGGCCTCTTTAATCTTTACGTTCTCGCTTTAGAGAAAGCAACCCCGAACTCTATATAATTGTCTTCAATAATTTTTTTCCTATTCTTAAAACGATTGATTGTGTTCTTACATTAAATATACAACTACAGGAAAATTAGAAAAACAAGACTATTACATAATTGATACTCCCTCCGGCCCACTGAGATTTTATGTTACTATTCGGCACGTATTTCGAGATATTATAAATTATAATTTCATAATGTTTTTTCAAATTTTTTCTGAATAAAAGTTTAATTTAAAAAAATATTATGAAACTATACTTTAAACGAACATTGAAAAACGTGCCGAAAAGTAACGTGAACAATCCAGTGGAATGGAGGGAGTAATTCTTTTTATGTAACCTGTAATGTTCAAACACAAATTAGTTTATACACAAGTAATAGAGGAAATAATCCTTGTCATGTAAGGTCTCCTTAATAATTATGGTATCTATGCCATTAAGGACTTTTTCAAAAATTACCCAATTGTTGAATTATTTTTACACAAAAACCTTCTTTTTTAAAAAAAATACAAAAATATCATCGTTAAAAAAATATTTACAAAATACCTTCTGCAAGCATATTTACAACCAAAATAAATCACAATCAGAACACGGTTGGATAACTGAAGTGTGTAGAGTTTATTTTTTGTTGTACCGAGTCCTGAGTTCGACCCAAATTTTTTAAAATAAATACTCATTTGTAAATATTATAAGACATATTTGTCAAAAAAATAATTAACCACTATCAACTAAAATTGCAACTTCAAAAATTAGTAATTAAAGTAATTTTTAGTTGCAGAATATCTTAACAAGTTGCAGTGATTAAATCAAATGACAAATGCAACCTCAAATTCAACCAAAAATAAATTTTAATTACTTTCCAAAAATTTAGAAAAAGAGATACATTTAGATAATTTTGATTGCAAAATATATTTTGCAAATATTTTCGAAAATATGGTAAAATTACAAAAAAAAACCCTCAAAAAGGTGATATTTTTGATAAATTTTCTATTAATTAGGTCACTTTACAATGCGGGGTTTTGTAAAAAGCCAAAACTAATTAGAGAAAAAACTCTTTACGAGTACTCATCCCCCCAAAATTTCCCATCTAGAACTTTAAATTCTTGGTTATGCCTGGATTGTGGCTACTGGATAAGGATGCATTTGCAACTTGTCGTGTTATCATTATTTTATACACTGTTATTATATATTGAAAATATGAATGTATAAAAAGCTATCGTGTCCTGCTAATTTAATCAAATCAAGTTGTTATTGATCAATAATTAGGAGCATTACATTTGTTCGCACCTAAAATTTCTTCATCTGTTGGGGGGTCGCAGACTTCCGGTAGCTTTACTTTATATTTCGTTTGATTTAAAATCAGTATAAGGGTATTTAAAAGAAAATTAGTACAGCAAAATGTTATTTTTGTGAATGCAGATCAAAATAATGACTACATAAATTATTATTTTTTTGAATATATTGTACAATGGCATGCCTACCGAGAGAAGTCGAAGTTATTAGAACTACAATCCTGACAAAAAAAAGTTATCAGAACTACAATCAACATCAAATTTAGGGAAATAATTTTACATTGTAGAATTTTTTTTAGAAAATTGTAGGCGGTTTGGGTGCTGACAGAGGCTGATTCATAAATTAAAATTTTAAAAATATTAAATATATTTATGAATACATCCTTTATATTTTTAAAATGTTACGAATATTTTCATATATTTTAAATAAATTAATGATAAAAAATGTAAAATTTTCTTTTGGGACGTGTTCCTGGCATTATTAGATCCTCCCTAGGCGCTGAGGTGCACAAATTTGAATTTGACGTATACATGTCCCTTTTGAAAAATAAATTTGTTCTGTATTAAATGTTCATTTTCTATTTTAATACAAAATAAGAATGATTTTTTAAAACTATCCATGTATCTAATGTTCCAAGATTTAATTTTTTTGTAACTAACTCTATTTTCATTTTTAATGTATTAATTAAGGGTATTAGAAGTTGGAAAACTTTATCCAACTAACATTTTTATTAATATACGTAATTTTTTTAACAGACATATAAAATAGGACAGAGGAATAATAATTCTATGCTAGGCCGAAGATTTTTTTTAAAAGGGATACATAAAATGAGAATGAAGAGAAAAATTCTATGCTAGGCCAAAAATTTGTAGCCAATAACAAAGACGTAGATAAATGTTTATTTTAAGTAATTAGAAGTGTGTTTTTTGACAAATATGAACTTATATAGCCTTACAAATTAATATATGTTCTTATAAATTCTCGGGGTGAGCGAGGATAATAATCTTTTAACCACTTCAGATATCTAATCTTGCTCAACATGAGAAGTGTTATTTTTAAAAAAAAAAATATTACGGAGCGAAGCAATAAATAAATTAAATTAAATCATATCAACAAAGTTCACCATTTGGTTAAAACTTCAGAGGCCAGAGCCCGTTACTTGGAAAACGTAATTTAAGATTTTGAATAGTTAATGACATGTAAGCAGCCACAGCCTGCAAGTGCTCGAAATGTATTACATCCGTGTTCACAACTTTTTTGACTTCTATTGTGAGCCCAGAAAGAAACCCCAATACTGATATTCTTTCTTTAAACCTGTAGCCTAACGTCATGTCCCAAACGAAATTGCAAATTGGCAATGGCAATGGGCTCAAGCTCACCCCAAAGTTTTGGGTCATAGAAAATCATATTTATCCAATGTCATGTTTTTAGGTCTATAACAGAAATTGTTGGAACTACATTTCAATAAAATTTATATAATACAACAATTTATATAATACAACAAAAGGGGTTTGATGAGCAATTTAATTCTTATAATATTTACTTTATATTTATTCTTACAATTAATATTTTTTGTAGTTGTCTATTAATATTTATATAAAATTTATTGCACACAATTAATATATATTAATTGACACATCATTAATATCGATACAATATTTATTTCACATCATCATTCATTCAATAAAAATTATTAATTGTTGTATATTTAAGGTGCATATATATGTACATTATTAGATACGTACATGCATACATACATACATACAATAAATATATACATACATACATACTTACATGCATCATACATATATACATGCATGCATGCATGCATGCATACACACAGATATATACACATACATACATACATAGATACATACTCATATATTCTGATTTGTCATGAATTTAACATCGTCGTCATACATACATACATACATACATACATACATACATACATACCTACATGCATGCATATGCACATACATACGGAAATATACATACACATACATACATAAATACATACTCATATATTCTTATTTGTCATCAATTTAACATCGTCCTCCAACACAATGAAATAGCCAAATATTATATTAAATTATATCAAATAAAAAATATAATAAATATTTATAAACATATATACGATTATTTTTTTATTTTTTTATCGTAGCGAACCCACAGCCGCTACTATTTGGGTGTGCACTGGGGAAATCCCACGGCCTCACGCAATAGCATGCAAACCACGTGAACCAAGATAAACCACATTTAAGCGACATGCTCTGACTTAGGAGGCATAATCATAAAGTCTCCTCCCGTGAGATTCGAACCTGTGACCAAGAGGATAATTATCACATATGTACGATTTATACTTCACTATTAATAATTATGTGACATATATCATATACTCCCATCGTCCCATAGGTTGTTAACATCGGTAGGAGGTTTATTGAGCAAATTAATTCATATGACAATTATACCCTACATTAATATCTATAATATTTAATTCACCTCGTCATTCATTTATTAAAAATTATCAATTGCCGTTTAATTAATATGTGCATACATACATACATACATACATACATACTGTTGGATTTTTAAACGCAGCAGGGCGTGGAAAAACACTTTTACACACACAAAATCCAAATAAAAGCATATAAATCGTGAATAAAAATTCGAGGGATCGAATCTAACCTTTTAAAATTAATTCGGAGACAACGATCAGAGATCCTTAGCAGTTGCTCCTCAAGTGTGAAGCACTCCACCGGTATCCACCAAGAAAACGACTTTTAGGAGGAGGAGGAGGTGGAGAGAATTTGGTTTTCTAAAACTTTTGGGTTTTTTTTAGGGTTCAAATAAAAATAGGGTCTATAATAGTGTATTTATAGGCAAAATTTTCAGCTGAAATTTTCCCATAAATATTATTATTATTATCCCATTTATTATTCTCATTAATAATTAAAACACCTTTTAATTATTAATCCTTTTTCTAAACACTTTAGAAATAATTCTCTCTCTTGATTTAATTTCCAAAAATTAAATCCTTAATTAATAATATTAAGAACTTTTCTTAATTAATTTATAATCAATTAAATCTCATTTAATCAATTATTAAATTTTCCAATTAATTATTTATTTCACAAATAAATAATTATTAGCCATTATTAATTAATTCATCCACCAATAAATCATTCTCTTTTAATGGTGTGACCCTGTAGGTTCAATATTAAGCCGGTAGTAGAAATAAATAATAATAAAACTATTTTATCATTATTTATATAAATTCTTTAATTTATTAAATATGATTAATTAATTAATCACATTTATTCTACATCGTGAGTGATGCTTCTCAACATATCGCGACTATCCGGATAATATGAATTCACTGCTTAGAATACCAAGAACCTGTCAGTGAATAGTTACCGTACAATAAACTCCTTCTACCCTACAATGTCCCGATTAAATACAAGGCATGGATCTCGTGTCAAGCCTATGTAATTTAATCACTTGCTTACCATTCATTATGTGTAGTTCTATGCAAATTAGAAACTCCTTTCTAATTTCATTCACTCTGGCCAGAGATTCCTGAACTAGCATAATTGGATCAGCCTTGAACATTCGCTTCCTTCACTGGAAGGGGTAGATCCTTTATTGATCATACACTATCTTCGTGTACAAATTCCTATACCCAGAAGAGCCCTAATAATTGTCCCTGGAGACTAAGAACTAAACCAAAGCATAGTTCAGTGTACACAAGATGAATATGATGACCTTAAGTCTAAGGATACTTGTACAACTATCACTCAGCGAACAACTGCTGACACGTGAGTGAACTCCATCAGTTGTTCAGCTAGGCGAGTCATGTTCAGTGAACTTATTCTATAATAAGCACCTACATACTAGCTATAGTGTCACCACACAAATGTCTATGAGAACAGACATCCTTCATAATGAAGCAAGCATAGTATGTACCGATCTTTGCGGATTATTAATTACCAGTTAGTAATCCTATGACCAGGAACTATTTAAGTTTAGAGTTATCATCTTTTTAGGTCTCATTATTATGATCTCATCATAATCCATAAAAAGCTTTACTCTAAACTATGGTATATCTTATTTAAACACTTAAATAGATAGAGCCCGTAATAAAAACAAAACAAGTCTTTATTAATATCAATGAAATCAAAACAGATTACATAAAGAGTTATTCCTAAATCCTAATACCTGATTGGACTTAGGACATATTCCTTTCAATCTCCCACTTGTACTAAAGCCAATCACTCTGGTATCTAATACCCATCTTGACGATCAAAGTGACTTTCATAAAGTAGCTTTGTGAGTGGGTCTGCTATGTTGTTATGTGTGTCAACTTTAATTCAATACAATATAAGAAATGTTACCGCGCTCCCACTAACCCTTTTGTAGACGCATGGTTCATCTACGTTTTTGATAAAATCAAACTCTTTGATTATCTCATCAAAACGAATGTTCCATCTTTCGAGAAGCTTGCTTTAAACCACATTAATCGTAAGCAAAATCCGAACTAATTTTAACAGGGCTACATGTAAAAAGTTTCATCAAAGTCAATCCATTGCCTTTGTTTGAATCCTTTTCCCAAAAGCCTGGCCTTATAGCTCTCCACCTGGCCATCTGCTATAATCTATCTTTTGTATACCGTATACATAGATTCCATTCTGGATTTCATGGCACTATGCCATTTCTCTGAGTCAACACTACTCATAGCCTCATTATAGGTCACAGGGTCGTCATCATCAATGATCGACAACTCATTGTCATTCTCAATGACAAGGCCATATTACCTCTCAGGTTGGCGAGACACTCTCCCTGATCTATGAATGGGCTGTTCCACAAAAGGTTGTTCAGTCAGAACAGGTGTTTCCACTTGATCCATAGTAGTTTGTGCTTCTTGAACTTCATCAAGTTCAATTTTTCTCCCACTGTTTCCTTCAAGGATAAACTCCTTTTCCAAGAAGGTAGCATGTCTGGAGACAAACACCCGATGATCGGTGTAAAAGTAATACTCTAAAGTCTCTTTAGGATATCCCACAAAACTACATTTTACGGATCGATATTCCAGCTTATCTGGGTCAACTTTCTTGACATAAGCTGGACATCCCCAAATCTTAACGTGTTTAAGACTCGGTTTCCTTACTTTCCATATCTCATACGGAGTTTGAGGAACAGATTTGGAAAGCACCTTATTCAGTAAATATGCTGAGGTTTCCAATGCATAACCCCATAGGAATACTGGAAGATTTGCATAGCTCATCATGGACCGAACTATGTCTAACAAAGTTCGATTTCTCCTTTCAGATACCAATCTGAAGGAGTCCAGTGGGAGACTATACCATTTACTTTGAGATAATCCAGAAACTCTCCATTCAAGTATTCACCACCTCGATCTAATCGAAGAATTATAATACTATGTTTGGTTTGTTTCTCCACTTCATACTTATACTCTTTGAACTTTTCAAAGGCTTCAGACTTGTGTTTCATCAAACACATATCCGAATCTAGATCTATCATCTATGAAAGTAATGAAGTATGAAAATCCACCCATGGCTTGCGTAGATATTGGTCCACATACATCTGTGTGTACCATTCCTAGCAGATTTGCAGTCCTCTCTCCATGTCTACTAAATGGAGACTGCAGTGCCACTATAAAGTGAGATTTTCATCATCCCTTTTCTTTTATTAGTTTGTTCAATCTGAAGTAAATTATGTCACATATATACAGACCATTATTTAAAGCACCACGTCCATAAAGAATATTATCTCTAAGAATAAATCATTCATTATTCTCAATAATAAATGAAAAATCCAGCCAAGTCTAACATGGGAATAATATTCCTCATAATCGAGGGAACAAAATAACAATTATTTAAAACAATAGTCTTGCCCGTAGGCATATGTAAATGAAATGATTCTACATCTTCAGCAGCAACTTTTGCTCCATTTCCTTCAGTAGAATCACCTCCTCTTCCTCAAGAATCCTACTTCTCCTTGGTCCCTGCAACAAATTGCAGATATGAGAACCACAGGCGGTATCTAATACCCAAGCAGAAATGACATATTCACTTCTATCATGAACATACCTGAATCAGAAGCGGTAGTCTCACTACCCTTCTTCTTCAATTCTGCAAGGTAAACCTTGCAGTTCCTCTTCTAGTGCCCCACCTTGTTACAGTGAAAGCAAACAACTTTGCTCTCGGGGTCTTCAGCTTTTGGTGGAACCGGCATTTTCTCACCTACTTTCTTCTTCTTGGAAGGGTTCCTCTTCCTTTTCTTAGGATTGGAACCTTCACCAATTAGAAGAACAGAACTCTTCTTAGGGGGAAAATTCGATTCCGCAGTCTTCAACATGTTGTGGAGTTCAGGCAGGCTGACATCCAACTTATTCATGTGAAAGTTCACAACAAACTGCGAGAACGAACTCGGAAGCGATTGCAAGACCAAGTCTTGGCTCAGCTCCTCATCCATGGCAAAACCAAGTTGTCCAAGACGTTCAATCATATTGATCATCTTAAGTACATGGTCATTCACAGATGATCCCTCAGACATCCTACAACCGAACAGCTCCTTCGATATCTCATATCGAGCTGTCCTCCCCGCCATATCATACAACTCTTGTAGATGCATGAGGATAGTGTGAGCATCCATATGCTCATGTTGCTTCTGTAGCTCAATGTTCATGGAAGCTAGCATGATGCATTGAGCAACATTTGCATCATCTATCCACCTACGATACACAACATGTTCATCATTATGTGCATCACTAGCAGGTTCAGTAGGCTTAGGTGAGTCAATCACGTATTCCAGCTTCTCAATCCTGAGAACAATTCTCAAGTTTCGAAGCCAGTCAGCATAATTAGGACCAGTCAATTTATGAGCATCCAGTATGCTCCTAAGTGATAGTGCAGAAGACATAATGTATATTGTAAACCTATAAATGATAAACACATAACAACACTCAGCAAATATTCGATTTCATTTTAAAACACTATATGAATCGGGTCTTTATTCATAAGTGGCTCCCAGTAGTTTTCCTAATTTATTCAACCCCCTACGTGAAAAAATTAAGCATTCATAATGCTAGTGGGAATAGGGATCCTACATTCCATTACACGACCCCGGCTGTAGCACGAACCGCAATGTAATGTTCAATAGGCAGACAACTCTTGTCAATTACATCTCATGTTATTCCCTAATCAAAATTTAGCCTCTTGAATAATTGAGTCTCGGCTGTAGCACGACAAACTCAATATTCTAAGTCAAGTCTAACCCAACATTCCGTACAGTTGAATCAGTCCCCAAAGGCCCACGGCTGTAGCACGTACCGACCTTTAGATTCTTATTCAATGTACACATCTCTATGTAATAGACAAGTATTTCTTATTTCGAAATCAAAGCCCTCGGCTGTAGCACAAACCGACAATGATTCAAAAATAAGAACTACTTTTCTATCATGTTGGAAGGCTATGACCGACACAAGCCCGTTGTATCATTGGCCAATTACTACTTGATATTATTTAATTTTAGAGGGATTATATTACGTTACAATCATAATCATATTATAAAGAGATTCTTCCTTTTAAATTAAATATTTCAAATCAATAATCAGTAATCAGACGATTCCCAGATCGGGTGGAGCATTGTCAAGAGGCGTCACTTAATAACCCTTTCTTACAGATAGAAATCTGTTGTTGACAGAATCATCTTTTCTCTCATATCAAAAATTCATATTCAATTACGTGTTTCACAAACACAAGAATCTCATGATTGTATTCATAATATTATTATTAAGGTTATGAAATAATTTCACTATACTAGGTTGTCTAACAAACGCCTTATGTTCATTCAAGTTCACCTAAATCTATCATCGCATGATAAACTAAGCATATATCACATATATAAATATCAATAAACATCAAGGTAGGCATGTTACATCATCTAGCACATTCGTCTAAGCATTATACATCTCTATGTATCACATGAAGCATTTAAAAGCAATTTAAACAGTTAAAAACAGCTTAAAAACACTTCTGTTAGCTATAAACAGTTCGAAACAATTTCATAAAATATCATATAATATACCATTAGAAGCGTCTCGAAAAGACGAATCCAACGGCACCAAAATCACCCCATTCTGAGCTTCCACGCGCCCGCACGCGCCGAAACAAGCTTCCCCACGCGCCGACACGCGCACACGCGCTGTCAGGCGCGTGTCTGACAACCACCCACGCGCTTCACGCGCCCCACGCGCCCTAACTCCTATGCTGACGTCAGCATGACATCATCTGATGACGTCAGCATGACGTCACCAGCGCGTATCTTCCACACGCCGCGCGTGGCACGCCAGCGCGTGAGCCCCACGCGCGCGTGGTCGACGCGCGGTCCTTCGCCTGTTTTCGAACGTCGCCGTCTTCTCTCTCCTCTCATTGGACACCGTGCCGCCGTCTGATCTTTAATTGCTTTGCTTTGTCTTTAATTCCGTGCAACACAGAAAAACACACAGCAGACAATACAAACATATATATATACTATATAATTTTTAATTACGAATTTTAATTGCAAGAACTTCAAAAATTCATAATAAAAAATCTATACATCCTAAAATTATGAAAAAAAAACCCAGACGATCTACAACACTTGTAGAACCCAGATCAACACTCAAAATTATTCTGAGAAATGATTTCTCATCAGAAAAAATTAATCCATGATATAACTTGTAAAAATCATAATTAATTCATAGAAGCACATAAAATTCTGAAATTTTTACCACAGATCTATATGCATACAACCTATGCTCTGATACCAATGTTGGATTTTTAAACACAGCGGGGCGTGGAAAAACACTTTTACACACACAAAATCCAAATAAAAGCATATAAATCGTGAATAAAAATTCGAGGGATCGAATCTAACCTTTTAAAATTAATTCGGAGACAACGATCAGAGATCCTTAGCAGTTGCTCCTCAAGTGTGAAGCACTCCACCGGTATCCACCAAGAAAACGACTTTTAGGAGGAGGAGGAGGTGGAGAGAATTTGGTTTTCTAAAACTTTTGGGTTTTTTTTAGGGTTCAAATAAAAATAGGGTCTATAATAGTGTATTTATAGGCAAAATTTTCAGCTGAAATTTTCCCATAAATATTATTATTATTATTATCCCATTTATTATTCTCATTAATAATTAAAACACCTTTTAATTATTAATCCTTTTTCTAAACACTTTAGAAATAATTCTCTCTCTTGATTTAATTTCCAAAAATTAAATCCTTAATTAATAATATTAAGAACTTTTCTTAATTAATTTGTAATCAATTAAATCTCATTTAATCAATTATTAAATTTTCCAATTAATTATTTATTTCACAAATAAATAATTATTAGCCATTATTAATTAATTCCTCCACCAATAAATCATTCTCTTTTAATGGTGTGACCCTGTAGGTTCAATATTAAGCCGGTAGTAGAAATAAATAATAATAAAACTATTTTATCATTATTTATATAAATTCTCTAATTTATTAAATATGATTAATTAAATAATCACATTTATTCTACATCGTGAGTGATGCTTCTCAACATATCGCGACTATCCGGATAATATGAATTCACTGCTTAGAATACCAAGAACCTGTCAGTGAATAGTTACCGTACAATAAACTCCTTCTACCCTACAATGTCCCGATTAAATACAAGGCATGGATCTCGTGTCAAGCCTATGTAATTTAATCACTTGCTTACCATTCATTATGCGTAGTTCTATGCAAATTAGAAACTCCTTTCTAATTTCATTCACTCTGGCCAGAGATTCCTGAACTAGCATAATTGGATCAGCCTTGAACATTCGCTTCCTTCACTGGAAGGGGTAGATCCTTTATTGATCATACACTATCTTCGTGTATAAATTCCTATACCCAGAAGAGCCCTAATAATTGTCCCTGGAGACTAAGAACTAAACCAAAGCATAGTTCAGTGTACACAAGATGACTATGATGACCTCAAGTCTAAGGATACTTGTACAACTATCACTATGTGAACAACTGCTGACACGTGAGTGAACTCCATCAGTTGTTCAGCTGTGCGAGTCATGTTCAGTGAACTTATTCTATAATAAGCATCTACATACTAGCTATAGTGTCACCACACAAATGTCTATGAGAACAGACATCCTTCATAATGAAGCAAGCATAGTATGTACCGATCTCTGCGGATTATTAATTACCAGTTAGTAATCCTATGACCAGGAACTATTTAAGTTTAGAGTTATCATCTTTTAGGTCTCACTATTATGATCTCATCATAATCCATAAAAAGCTTTACTCTAAACTATGGTATATCTTATTTAAACACTTAAATAGATAAAGCCCGTAATAAAAACAAAACAAGTCTTTTATTAATATCAATGGAATCAAAACAGATTACATAAAAGGTTATTCCTAAATCCTAATACCTGATTGGACTTAGGACATATTCCTTTCAGTTGGTACCTTTGATTTTGAAGTGGATCCTTTTCCATGCTCAAAATCTATGAGTGCATAGTTTCCAACCTCTTCATTCTCATCATCAACATTAGTATCATCCCAACTCATTCCTTCTGCAATATAAGCTTTTCCAGACCGCTTCTTTACGAGGGCTTCATACTTTACTTCCAGTTCAAGATAGGCCTTGTCTTTCTTCACCTTTTAGGTTTTTTGCATTCAGTAGCAAAGTGACCAAACTGTACAACTATCACTCAGCGAACAACTGTTGACACGTGAGTGAACTCCATCAGTTGTTCAGCTAGGCGAGTCATGTTCAGTGAACTTATTCTATAATAAGCACCTACATACTAGCTATAGTGTCACCACACAAATGTCTATGAGAACAGACATCCTTCATAATGAAGCAAGCATAGTATGTACCGATCTTTGCGGATTATTAATTACCAGTTAGTAATCCTATGACCAGGAACTATTTAAGTTTAGAGTTATCATCTTTTTAGGTCTCATTATTATGATCTCATCATAATCCATAAAAAGCTTTACTCTAAACTATGGTATATCTTATTTAAACACTTAAATAGATAGACCCGTAATAAAAACAAAACAAGTCTTTATTAATATCAATGAAATCAAAACAGATTACATAAAGAGTTATTCCTAAATCCTAATACCTGATTGGACTTAGGACATATTCCTTTCACATACATACATACATACATACATACATACATACATATACATACATAAATACATACGTATAATAAATATATACATATATATATATATATATATATTAATAGAGAAACATACACACACACATACATACTCGTATATTCTTATTTGCCATCAATCTAACATCGTCATGAAATGGCGAAATATTATATTAAATTCACTAAAATAAAATATAGAACAAACTATTTATATAGATTTGTATGATTTATACTTCACAATTAATCATTATATGACATATATCATATACTCCCACAGCCCCATGGGTTGTTAACATCATTGTTAGACACAGAGATTAAAAAAATAAATTTTACTTAACGTCTAAGACTGTTTGTATTCCCTTTATATATATATAAATCAATCAGTCAATCAATCAATCAATCAATCAATCAATCAATTATATTCAATATATACCACATAAAGCAGTATATGTGGATGATATATTGTACACAGCCTTAGCCTCATTCCAAAGAATGAAGCGTCTATTTTTTTAGAATACCTTCAGCTTGTGTGTGCACATATATGTATGTTTAAAGTACGACGTGATATACAATGATATATAAAAGTACATGAAAGTAAGCGAGATAATATCTTCGCCAATGATTTTCTTCACATGAGACTTACCTTTGCCGTAAAAATCTTCGCTCATTAGATCACTTAAACCCTTCCCTCTGGCCAATTTTCCATTACAACACAATCAATCAAGAGATTTGAAGGTCAATAGTGACATAAATACATATACTTTGGCCATGGCCTTCTAACTATAGTACTATACATAAATACATATACTTCAGCCTATAAAATTGTAGATTCTGTATGTTCTCATGTCATGGCCTTCCAGGGAGAAAAGTATTTATCAAAAGGAATCATGTTAGAAATCTTTTATAAAGTGCCGATTTAATCTTTTGGGCAATGCATGTGTGTTTACAAAAATTGGTATTATATTATTGCTACTTTCTCCTTAATTAGAACTCATCTTACCTATTAAAAACCCTACACAAAGACCAACAAAAGGCATCGGGCTTATCCACTAATTAAATACTATTTTGGCAGTGCAGATACTATAATAAACTTTGTTAGAAAAAATTCATGATATCAGTATTAAACTATCAGAGTTTATTGAACCAGCATTTGGTATCATCATTTGACAGAGGCGGCGTCATCAGCATTTACCATCAGTATTTGCTGATCAGTACTTGACATCAGCATTTAGTTACTTCAGTAATTGTGAAGCTGGAAACCAAGAGATATTAAAGGAGAAAATGTTTCCAAATATATGTCGGTGTAGTACTTTACTTACTGTAGCAATCAATAGATAAATATGTTAAAGGATTCGTTATTGTATTGTAATAGGATTCCTTATTGAATGTGTAACTATGCAGTATATAAGCATGGATTAGGTTTACACTTTATGTGATTCGAACATTGTTATATTATTCACATAACCTAGCAGCTTTCAAGGATATATGTTCATCATTTGAGAGATTATTGTAATCAGTTTTATACATTAATAATAAAAACTGTTCTTTCAATTGTGTCTATTACTTCGATTTGATTGTTTAACTGTATTCACCCGCCCCTCTACAGTTGATTAAAGGCCTAACAAATGGTATCAGAGCTTGTTGTTGATACACAAACACTTTAAGATCCACAGAATAATCACTAATGGCGGATAAAGAAGCACAACAAAATCCCCCACCTCCACCAGCCACAAATCCAATCAACCACAACATGAGTAGATATGAGGCTATCAAGGTTCCAATTATGAAGATTTATGAATATCCAATCTGAAAAGTGAAGATGGACATGTGTCTGGCAGTAACAGATCCTGAATATCTGAACATGATTTATGATGGTCCTCACAGGACAATGAAGCTAGCTGTTGCTATTGCTGGCCAAGAGGAAAAGATGGTTGATAAATAGAAGAAAGACTATTCTCATTAGGATATTTCATCTATTATGAAAGATGCAAAAATTAGACATATTTTTTATAACAGTCTTGATAGTGTCATGTTCAATAGAGCATTGGATGCAAAACTGCCAAAGAAATTTGGGATACTCTGGAAATCAATTGTCAAGGAACTACTACTATCAAGAAAAACATAAGAACTATACTAACTCAGGAGTATGAACACTTTGACTCAAAAGCTGATGAGTGCTTGATTAAAATCTATGACATGTTTCAAAATATAATGAATGACTTGTCACTGGTTGATAAAGAATATGATCTAGAATATTCCAACTTAAAGTTTCTTCTTGCACTCTCCAAAATGTGGGACTTGAAAATCACAATAATAAAGGATAATTATGATCTTTATGAAACATCTCTAGATGAGATCTATGTCATGTTGAAGACTTATGAACTGGAGATGGAGCAAAGAAGCAAGAGGAAAGGACCTAAAGCAAGACAAGTTGCGCTCAAGGTTGAAGGGAAACCAAGGAGAAAAATCTACTCCAAAGGCAAGGCTATGATAGCAAAGTCTGACACTGAGTCATCAAACTCTGATGATGACTCAAACTCTGAAAGTGGATCAGACATTGAAAGTGATCATGACAATAATGAAGATATTGAACAACTGGCTGCTCTTTTGGTTAAAAGCTTCAAGTGGATGGTCTATAAGGACTTCAAGAAGGGAAAAAGGTTTTCTAAGAAGGGCTCAGTTCCTTGTTAGGACAAAAATACGCGCTAAATTTACACGCAAGTATACGCGTTCACAAGTAATATAGAATTCTTTCTAGTTTGTTCCCACAGAGACTGGTTTAGGTTAACTTCAATTTATGCACTTATGCAATAATGATATGGCTATCGTTCAATGCTAAAGTAATTAACAATTGGGGTTTTGATTAAACTAAGAGATTATACTAATTAACATTAACTAAGAGAATTGAGGTTGAATTACTTATATGAGATAAACATGGGATTCTAACTTCATTACTACTTCATTCAAAGTCATTGTTCTTAACCTTAGCATGCAATGGTGATGACAACTAATCAGACAACACAAAACTAGTAAACCCCAACTTTTGTTGTACAAATACCCTACTACCAGACATCCACAAAAGAGATAGAAGATGAATAGACACCAATTATATTGAGACCATATATGTCTATAGAATATGACAACATAACAGTTTAATGCGCATGTTATCTATCGTGATTACATAGGGTAAGTAAGATGGTTAAAAGTACCTACGAATTATGCATAACAAATACATGAACCTATGCTAGCATGGCAAGTTCTAAACCCCTATATTCACTTTCGCTTCAATAGAGATTAACACGCTATCTTATAAGTTCGCGACGCTCATAAGACGAATATGCACAACCAATACTAGGAAATCATACAATCACCACACACTAAGATATCAAAACAAATTAACTATTGAAATCCATTATTAAATCCTTTAGAACCCCACGATAACGATTAGTTCATAACCGAACTCATCATCACCGTGGGTTCCAATGAAAGCATGGTATAATAAACTAAGTCTTTATAAACTGAATAAATAATTAACGTATGTAATCAAGAGTAATAGGTTCAACAAAAAAGAAAACAAGCATCCAAGATTAGAACTCAATCAAAGAATCACAAGTAAAAATAAGCTTTTCTTCTCATTTATTGTATTTGTGCTCCTATGTCTTCTCGCTGTCTTCTTCTTCGTCTTTGTTCTGAAAAACGTCTTTAAGATGTCTTTAAATAGTAGCCCATCTGATTAGGATTCCAAAGAATTAGCCTTCTAATCAAATCAGGATTCCAGGATTTCGACCCGGCACAGCCGCTCTGTCAAGCGGCGCGGCCGCCTTGACATTCTGTTAAATCGGCGCGACCACCCTGGACTTGGGCGCGGCCGCCCTGACTCTCTTGAAAAGCTTATTTGCTTAGCTTTTCTTGTTGGTTTCTTTTGCGCACTTGACCGAGCCTTCATTCTAACACTCTTCTAGCATAAAAATAATGTAAAAACCTTTCCTGCTTCCAATTATGCCCTGAAATGCAAAACACTACAAAAACACATCAAATACACAAATAACTTGAGTACAAAACACCAATTCGAGCCTTTACGAAGCGTTATAAGTGGATATAAATGCCACTTAAAATGCCCCCAAACTTGAATCTATGCTTGTCCTCAAGCATAACAGACTCAAAAACAAGAAATAAAAATGCATGACTGCAACTAATATGAATGCAACGATCCCCTCAGAATAACTAAACCCACAAATAAGCATCATCTCAATAATTCAATTAATCGCACAAAGTTCAATCAAATCCCACAAATCAATTCACAAGCCAGAAACGTGCATGTGTGCAAATGCTTAACAGATATACTCTCGCAACTAGATCAATAATCATAACCCACTACTCATCAAGGCAATCACAAGAGTATAAACAGAATAAACAATAAACTCAAAATAACTAACAAGACTTTAACTTTTATATTAGACTTATACACGGAATCATATTTTTATTTATAACACATAACAAACACAAATATGCTGATTTGATCGTGCAATGAGTGAGGTCCACAAAAGATTTATGCAATAATACCCATGTAGCGAGCGTTAGGTTAACAGATCCTAGACTATAAAAGCTTTAGGTCACTAGGCACAAAGTCCCCTAAGAACTTAATAACTCGAGTATTAAAGAGCCCACTTTCAGAATCATCTCCAAAAGCTTACCATCCCTCCCCGATGGTAGAAAACCTCTCTCCTTCGCTATAGGCTTCGATAGCAGCCTCGTATACTCCGTTTCAGCCTCAGGAGTAGCAAACCTAGGTCTCACACCCCCAACACTTGAAGAATCGGGGGTAATACTGCTAACTTGAATCTTTGCTCTCTTGGGTGCCAATGGATTTGAAAAAGTTGCGAAAAGAGAAGTGTTTAAGAGAGATTTAGGTGCGAGAATTGAAAAGAATGGTGGAGATGATTGTGTTCAAGTGTATTTATATATATGGTTTGAGAATTAAAATTAGAATAGAAGTGGGTTAAGAATATGGGATTAGTGGGAGTAATAGGGTGATTGGTATAACGACTCGTACATTTTATATTATTTTGAAGTGTAATTATTGAATAATTTTTTAAAAAAATATGCGTATTGGTTTTAACAGCTATGTGTTGGTTCTTATTATTTATGTGTGAATTATTGGTATATAAGATGGAATTGTGCAATTAATTATTGAGTTGTATTGTTTTGTTTCCTGTTTAAAAGTGATTTTATTGCATTTTTATTTTCATAAATATTTGGATAGCCTTTAAAATTTGATTTTATAATTTTATAATTTCAATAATTATTTTTGGAATTTTATAAGATTGAGAAATCAATATTCCATTAACTATGTATCTTTCAATGATTTTTTGATTGAATTTATTTGTAAAATCCGTATTTAATTCCAGGATTCTTTAAAAAATTACGAAACTCATATTTTATGAAGTTTATATTATTCTGAGAATTTTAAAATTAATTTGGAAATTTTCGGGATTATTTTCACCCGCGCGATGTTTCGTTTGATTGTTAAAAGTGGGTATAAATTGTATTTCAAAAATTATTTTAAAATTACGAAATTTATGTTTTTATTAATTTCGGGATATTTAAAATATTTTAAGACTATTATCGTAATTTTTCAAATTTATTTTAAGGATGTCTCGGTTTGTTAATTTCAAATTCGGGATTAAAAAAATCCGGTCCCCGGGTATTCAGGGACACGTGTAACAACTTATAATAAGAAGTTAACACGTATCCCTTTCACAGGACACATGTTAGCTGTGGTTTATTTCCCCTTTGTTCCCATCGGGTACGACTGCAATCTCAATCTCTCTCTCTCGTCAAATCTCTCAATCTCAGTTTCTCGCCTTCCGGTGAGTTCTCCGGCCGGATTTTCTGGCGACTCCCTTGCTTCTTGTTTGACTTGTTGTATATACAATTATGTATATATATGTACTATATAATATAAAACGTACTATATAAACATAAAAGTTGCTGTCAAATTTTTTCTAAAAATTATTTTTAAATACGAGAAACGTACTATATAATATAAAACGTTTTACCCTCTGAATACATATTACGTGATTATGTGTATAATTACTATACGAGTCGGGTTATCGAATTGGGTTATTAGGATTCGAGGATATCAAGCATGTCGGTAAAACTGATTAGAGTATTCTGTTATTATAGATCTTAGTCGAGTCTCGCAAGGACCGAAGTCAGTGTAAAAGCTATTTAGGGTTTCCGAAAGCGTTGCAAGACAAGTACTCTTGTTAAGTCACACAACACTGTAGAAGGGGGTTGAATACAGTGTAAAATACAATCAAATCGATTTAAAGCACCAGTAACAAAAAACAGATGTATTCGATATAATAAACTCTTTTATAATGGAACTGTTCTCTCAGTGATGAATAAATATCACGATAGCTGCTAGGTTACAATTGTATGATCTTCTCGATGATTGTAACTCTTATAGAGTAAACATATGTCTGTGTTTATATAGACACACATTTACAAGATAACTTCTAGTTGATATGGAATATAATTTTGTCTCCTAAAATATATCAACCAGATATCTTATATAATTTTTCTAGTCCTCTAACTCTTTCCATGCATATCTTCTTCTTGTATTAGTCTCGATCTTCTTTCCTGTAAATCAGCTTCATTTCTTAACTGTTAGTCCTCCAGTACTTAAGTTCTGATATCCATCTTCTAAAATTATCTTCTGATAATCTAAGTCCTGATATCCTTAAGTCCTGACTTCCAGTAAGTCTTGATTCCAGTAAGAACTGATGTTTCCTGTTAGTTAAGATCTGAAAACTAAACATGCAACATATTAGACATGACATCTCAAATATATCCAACAATCTCCCCCAACTTGTAAATTATGCAAGAATGTACAAATTAATAGATTTGATGATGTCAAAAACATTTAAGTTCAAATGCAGTAAGAGTTTAATAAGACTATTAATTACAACTTACAAAACATCCAGCTTTACCAACATCACTGAATCAATCTGAATCCATAATGATTCTTAACGAAATCATTTATCAGATTATCTTCAGCTTTCTTCATAACTTCAGCTAACTGTGCTTTGACCTGCATCAGTTCTTCTTCTTTACTATCACCAATTTGGTAAATGGCTGTTCTGAGAGCTTGAATGGATGTTCTTTCAAGTCCATCACCAAGTCTGATAACCTTAGGATGTGAAGAGTTTAATAACTTCCACCTTGGCAGAATTCTTTAGCATAGGAATTTATCTTCCATCACCTTCAGTAATCATTGGACTGTAATGAGAAGTCTTTGTACCAGAGATTCTGAATAAATCTCTTCTAGCCTTTAAAATGTATTCTGACCATCTTCTTGTAACATCAGATTTTACTTCCAGAAGATAATGAATATGTTGAAGTTCTCTGATAGACTTCTTTAATACATCAGTATCAGCTGATCTATAAGTCCTTCCATCATTGAAAAATAAGATCAATTTCTCTTTTAGATTCTCCTTATCATGAGCATCTATCACAACTTGAGCAGACAACACCTTGTCAAGGTGTCTTTGTTTGATTTGTTCATATGGTTTGTCTGTCAATATGAAAGGATCTCTTAGAGTAACCTCTACTCCTGTTTGAATCTTCTCTATGTCAGAACGTAATCCAGCTCTATCTCTAGGTTGCTTGGCTTTCAACCCAAATGTAGCAAGTTGATTAATCATGAGATTGGATTTTGGTTCAACTGGAGTAGCTTTCTTCCATAACAGCTTCTTCTTATCAACAATTGTCATTTTATCCAAATCAACTTGAGCATTGTCAGTAGTTGATGTCTTGATAGCTTGATCCGAATTTGATGTTTCTTCTGTACCTTCCTGTCCTTTATTCTGAATAACAACTTGAGCAGTGTCAGAGGTTGTTTTAGAATCTTCAATTATCTTTCTTCTTTTTAGAATTTGAACAGTTTTATCTTCAACAAGATTATCATCAGTTACTTGAACCATTTTACACATTGGTTTCATCAGATCTTGAGAAGTTTTCAAGTCCAGTGACTTGGTTGGTTCATAAATTTTTCTTTCCCTTTGTCTTTGGAATCACTCTCAGTCTGTGATCTAGTCTTGAATTTTGAAGTTTCAGAATTTGACTTTTCCTTGATCATAATGCCTTTCTCCTTAGGCCTTGGAGGTTTCTTTGCATCAGAAGCTTTAGACTTAGGATTTGTCTTCTCAGCAGCAAATCTAGCTTCTTCTTCCTTGAGAGTTTCTAAATCCATTCCTGGATTGTGTTTCAGAAATAATCTTCTTGCTATCTCCTCATCAAGTGTCTGGATTTTAGGATCTTTGTAATAAATAGTAGTCTGCTTCCCCTTTAACTTCAGAGTTTGTAAGAACTTCTGAGAGTCTTCAGATCCTGACTGAATCAGAATATCAGAACTTGACATCAAACTTTGCTTATCACCACTTGACTTCAATATTTGAGCATTCACAGCATCAGAACTTGACTTGTTCTGAATAGAAGATTTTCCTTGAACTTTCTTTGACCTCTGCTCTTTTCAGAGTTTTCCTGGTTATCACTTTTATCATCCTTTTTCTTCAGTTCTTGAGTAGGTGAGTAATTGGACTAAAATACCTTCTCCCCCCCCCTTTTGGAATCATCAGGAAGTAAGAGAGAAAGAAGAAGTTCAACTAAAGATTGGATTTCATCCAATTGAGCTTTCTGAGAAGCTTGATTAGCCAGAACCTCAGCAATTTGGGCTTGTTGCTTCTCTTGAGTTTTCTCAATGGTTGCAACTATTTCAAAAATAGGTCTGATATACCTGTTCTTATCAAGCTTGATCTGTAGATCTAGCTTATCAGCTTTTTCTCTGAGTGTATGAATCTTTTCATGAGTAGAATTATGTAGACCTTGAAGATGTTTTATAGACAGAGCTGTGATCTTGAGTTGTGTCTTGAAATCAGCATTTGTGAGCAACTCATCATCTTTTGCAATATGCTCTATCAGAACTTTAGAACATGGAACAAAATCTGATTTATTCCAATTCTTGGTCCATTCAACACCTCTGTGAGTATCCTCCCAAAGAATAGGTGCTTCCTTTTCAACAAATTTCTTCACCAGTTCTTCCTTGCCCAGAGTAGATACTGGAGTCTCAACAGAAACACTGTCATCAGAACTTGAGGAAGACTTATTCTGTTCTGATAGCTCAATAGTGTGTGAAGCAACTAGAGATTCAGGAATAACATCATCTAAATTATGATCAGCAGAATTTATCTCCAGAGCTGGTGTCTTTGATGTAGATGGAGCTTCCAGATACAGAACTTCAGGTATATTCAAATTATGAATATCTATTTCAGAATTATCAGTTTGTTCTTTAGCATCATCTGTAGCTTTAATAGGAGAGACATGAGGGGTAACAATTGTGTCATTAGCAGTGTCTTTGGCTTGAGCTGGAAGGGTTTCAATGATAATTGGTTCCTGTGAGATCAGTGATTCCTGATCCCCTTCCTCAGCTTCTTAAGTATCTTCTGATATAGCCTTAGCCAAAATACCTCCTTACCTTCATTTTCTCCAATCTCCTTGCCAATGAAGGAGTCGCTTCAGCAGCATCAGAATTTATAGATTTCCTTTTCAAAGTATCAGAACTTTGAGCTGCTTTCTCTTTCTGAGAAGTAACATTCTCAGCTTCAATTATCACAGGTTCAGATGCATGAACTCGTGCTTCAAATATTTCCTCTTCACTCTCAGATTCATCTCTGAGAATCACCTTCCTTCTCTTTTGTTGAGGTTGAGGAACAGACTTTGTCCTCTTAGAAGTTTTGGAAGATGAAGGTCTGGTTGTTTGTGCTGATGGTTGAGAAGTCTGAGGTGTTTGTGTAGAGGTGGTAGGTGTTGATGGTTGAGGTTCTGATGGTTGGACATCAGGATATAGTACAGTGTATTTAACTGGATCATAGATTATTAAGGCTTGTTTGAAAGATAGAGGAACTCGGAGGGGTCTTAACACAACCTTCTTATTATCAGTAGATAATATGTCATTAAAAGCTCTTTTAGCTAGTCTGAATGATGGAATTAATTCACTAGCTGATTGAGGGCTTATCATCACAACAAAAACAATAAATAAGCTGACAGAATCTAGCAAAATAAATAGTATTTATTTCTTCTGTCATCCTATCCCCAATAAAACCTAAGACAACACTTGCATAATCAAAATCAGTTTGATTAATGAGAGCATACCCGATTTGTTGACTGAATATGGGGATTGCATCGAAGTTAGAACATTTGTTTGCAAAAGCCTTGGTAATGCAGTCAAAGAAGAAACTCCATTCCCTCCTTATGTAAGATCTCTTCAATTGACCCATCTTTGCCAATGTCTTTTCATACCCCAGACTGGCCATCATATTTTGAAGAACTGGCTCATCAACAGTAGAGAAAACACAGTTCTCAGGCAGCTGTAGTGCTTGTCGAACCATGGCCAATGTCACGACATGCTCATTCTCCCCTGATGAAAAGATAATACTTGGGGACCCTTGAGCACCACCATCATCATATAATCCACTTCTCCAGAACTCTAGCACTCGAGTTCTGGAGACTGCATCAGGTTGGGTCAGAGCGTACCCAATATCAGAATTAGCGAGAAAATCCTGAATGAAGTGAAGTTCTGATGGAGTTTCAGTTTTGCTAAGAATGGCAGAGTAGTTGTTAGGAACAAACTTAGCCCTATTGAAAATTACGTCTTTTGGTGCCATCGCTGGAAGAAATTAAGTAAGAAAGAGAGTGTTTGCAAATTGTTTGTTAAAAGTCCTGAAAGAAAACGCTTAAGAGAATATTAGAGAGAGAATAAGAGAAATGAAGATTAGAAAAGTAAGTAAAAGTTTATAAAATCTATTAACTCCCATATATATACTCTCTCCACTCAACAGTTATATTTTTGAAGCATAATATACACTTTACACCTGGCACCGTGTGAACAGTCAATAAACGGCTAGAGAGGAGTTAATGGGCACGTAAAATAAGCAATAATTACCGTGCACATGTAGTTTTTCAGGACATACAAGTTAACCACTAACCCATAATGATTATGACTATTTTTATTTCACCCAAATTTATTCTGATTTAAATATGACTGTTTCAGATTGTGCCACAAATAAGTCAAGTAAAGAAAAATGCCATGTAAGCATCAAAGATTCCATCAGGATTTAATATCAGAACTTAACTTATATCAGATTTTAACAGTCATCAGAACATGTCTTCTGCACTCAAAAAGTGTTGATCTTTTTCTGTGATTCTTCATAACAATACTGACTTGTTTTCTTCAGAGTTTAATCATCAGAACTTCCATCAGAACTGGTCCTCAGAATTTATGCAAATGACACTTAACTGTTTCTCAAAAAAAACTTAATCACCATAGTAATTTTCATCATTCATATGGAGTGAAAGTGTGTGCATTCAGCAAAATATCAGATAAAGATTAAAGTCTGATCAACTTCAGTACATCTTAGAAATAAGGCATAACTCTGAAAAATGCTTAAAATCTATCATCAGTCATGATGTCTACTATTGAACAAATTTATGCATGAGTCCACCTCAAATGTTTGTGCTCATTTTATGCATCTTTTGAAATTCCTTTTTACAGTGGCTTCTCAATGTAAGTGAGTCACGACTGCTTATCAGAATTTATGTTGTTATCAGAGTATTTCTCCACTAATCATAGAGTGTGAAAAGTCACCAAGAAAAAAAATTTCTTTTCTAATGCATATTACTTAATACCAGCAATGCACTTTGGTCTTCCCTTCCACATTTTTACTCTAGATCTCAAAGGAGTACCTGACTTTTATTCTTTTCTATTCTTTTCTTTTGATAAGTGAGGCTTATCAGCACTTAGTTTATTCTTAAGATTTACTGACATCAGAATTTGACAGATAAGAAACAAGAATCTAGTTTGTTACTTAGTAATAAGATATACAAAGTAAACTTGACTAATCTTAATATCAGAATCTGCTTGTGTTAATGAGTTTTCACATAAACAACTAATTCAAACATATAATTTCTAGTATGTTAAAGACTACTAGGTCAGCATCTAGTACAGTTATCCTCATTGGATTGAATAGCCACAGAACATTCAAAACATTTATCAGAGTATATAAATCCACATCAGATAACAATCAGCATTTAATGAATTTTCAAATTAAGCACATATTACATATAGATAATACAATCTGTAAACACTGATAATAAAGTCTGATGCATGAGAACAAAAACTAAGCAGATTTAGAGAAAGAACCTGAAAACATTCCAAGTTCATTTACCAATCTTATAAAACTAGCTTCACATAGTGGTTTTGTGAAGATATCTGCTAGCTGTTGATCTGTTGGAACAAAATGCAATTCCACTGTACCTTCATCCACATGTTCCCTTATAAAATGGTACCTAATGCTGATGTGCTTTGTCATTGAGTGTTGAACTGGATTACCTGTCATAGCAATAGCACTTTGATTATCACAATAAATAGGGATTTTAGAAAATTCTAACCCATAATCCAGTAACTGATTCTTCATCCAAAGAATCTGTGCATAACAGCTTCCTGCAGTAATATATTTTGCTTCTACAGTTGATGTGGAAATTGACTTTTGTTTCTTGCTAAACTAAGAAACCAATCTGCCTCCAAGAAATTGGCAGCTTCCACTAGTGCTTTTCCGGTCTATTTTGCATCGTGCAAAATCTGCATCCGAGTAACCAATTAGCTTGAAATCTGATTCCCTAGGATACCACAATCCTAGATCAGCTGTACCCTTAAGGTACTTGAAAATTCTTTTTACAGCTAATAAGTGAGGTTCTCTTGGATCAGCCTGAAATCTTGCACAAAGACAGTTTGGAATTAGTAGAACCAAATATGATATCATCAACATATATCTGTACCAAAAGTAAGTCCTTTCCATGATTGAGGTAGAATAAAGTCTTGTCAATTGTGCCTCTGTGAAATCTACTTTCCATAAGGAATTGAGCTAAAGTCTCATACCATGCTCTTGGAGCTTGCTTAAGGCCATAAAGTGCTTTGTCAAGCCTGTAGACATGATTGAGAAATTTAGGATCTACAAAGCCTGGAGGTTGTTCAACATATACCTCTTCTTCCGATTCTCCATTGAGAAAAGAACTTTTTACATCCATTTGAAAGACTTTAAACTTCTTGTGAGCAGCATAAGCCAAAAAGATCCTTATGGCTTCTAATCTAGCAACTGGTGCAAATGTTTCATCATAATCAATACCCTCCTGTTGAAAGTAGCCTTTAACAACCAGTCTTGCTTTATTCCTTGTAATTATGCCATCACTATCAGTTTTGTTTCTGAACACCCATTTTGTACCAACAACTGATCTGTTCTTTGGTCTTGACACTAGGGTCCAGACTTTATTTCTTTTAAATTCATTTAACTCTTCCTGCATTTCTTGCACCCAATCAGCATCTTGAAGAGCTTCTTCCACTTTCTTTGGTTCAATCTGAGATAGAAAAGAATGATAGAGACATTCATTTGAAGTTGTAGTTCTAGTTCTGACACCTGCTTCAGGATCTCCAATGATTAAATTAGGTGTATGTGCTTTAGTCCACTTCTTTGCAGATGGAAGTTGATCTATAGAACTGGATCCTCCCCCACGATCTATGCTGTCTCCATCAGCATTTTCTGATGCTCCCCCTGTAGATATGTTCTCCGAGACTTCAGAATTTGATTTTTCAGGAGTTGAAGAATCAGAGCTTCTAAAATTATCAGAATTTGGCTCATCAGAATTAGATGAATCAGAATTTGAAGAGCCAGTGACAGGTTCTGATGCTTCTCGAGAATCTTAAGATGTGGTAGGTTCTTCAGCTTGCTCCCCCCGGACAGGTGCATTTTCCTTTGAAGTTATTACCACAGTTTCAACGACATCAGAACTTAATCCATCAGAACTTACAGGATCAGGATTTAAGTCATCAGAATTTCCAAAATCTGAATTTAAATCTTCATTCTCAAATCTCAGTTGATCATGATCATCGAAATCTTCAAGTCCAGTAATCTTCTTATCATCAAAAGAGACATTGATAGATTCCATGACAACTCTTGTTCTCAAATTGTAGACTCTGAAGGCTTTTGTGGAAAGTGGATATCCAACAAAAATTCCTTCATCAGCTTTTAGGTCAAATTTTGACAGCTGTTCAGGATGAGTCTTAAGAACAAAACACTTGCAACCAAATACATGAAAGTATTTCAGATTTGGCTTCTTTTTCTTCACCATCTCATATGGTGTTTTTCCATGCTTGTTTATGAGTGTAGCATTTTGTGTAAAACAAGCAGTCTGCACAGCCTCAGCCCAAAAATAGGTTGGTAGCTTTGCTTCATCAAGCATTGTTCTTGCAGCTTCAATGAGAGTCATGTTCTTTCTTTCTACAACTCCATTTTGCTGTGGAGTTCCAGGTGCAGAAATTTCCTGTTTGATTCCATGATCTTTGAAGAACTCTTACATGATTGAATTCTTGAACTCAGTGCCATTATCACTCCTTATGATTTTAACAGAATCTTTGATCAATTTATCCAGCTGTCTGACATGATCAGTTAAGATATATGCAGTTTCAGTCTTCTTGTGCAAGAAGTACACCCAAGTGTACCTTGTGAACTCATCCACTATAACCATAGCATATTTCTTCTTTGCAATAGACATGATATTGACTGGACCAAATAGATCAACATGCAGTAGGTGATAAGGCTCAAGAATTGATGACTCAGATTTGCTCTTGAAAGAATATTTTCTTTGTTTTGCCTTCTGACATGAATCACAAAGGCCATCAGGAGCAAATACTATTTTTGGAAGTCCTCTCACAAGATCTTTCTTTACAAGCTCATTTATATTGTTGAAATTTAAATGAGAGAGTTTCTTGTGCCAATTCCAGATTTCTTCAATTGATGCTCTACTCAACAGATAGATTGCAGAACCATCAGTACTTGTTAAAAGTCCGGCTTCATAAATTTTACCATGCCTGTATCCTTTCAGAACCACATTGCCTGTTGAATTACTTATAACTTTACAGTGTTCTTCAAAGAAATCCACATGATAACCTCTGTCACATATTTGACTTATACTCAACAGATTGTGTTTAAGTCTTGAGACAAGAGCTAATTTTTCAACGATGACATTCCCAAGATTGATCTTGCCATATCCCGGAGTTTTTCCAATGTTGCCATCTCCATAAGAAACTTATGGGCCAACTTTCTCCACAAAATCTGATAGCAGGTCTCTATTTCCAGTCATATGTCCTGAACATCCACTGTCCAGAACTGGGATGTTCTTCCTGTGTCCCTGCAATCACAAAGACCACTAATGGTTAGTTTTAAGGACCCAGACTTGCTTGGATCCTTTGGCCTTTTTAAGTTTGTTAACATTTGCAGCGGATTTAACATCAGAGTTTATGCTAACAATTTTCTTATCATTATTAACAGTATCAAACTTTGCATCATACTTTACACTAGAAGGAATTAAAGCAACTTTCTTCAAAGAAGGTTTTATCTGATAATAATCATAGTACAAGCTATGATATTCCTTACAAGTATAAATGGAATATCATATACTACCACAATGAAAACAAGGATTTTGTGGCTTAAATCTAACAGACTGACTCTTAACTCCTGACTTAGAAGGTAAGGAGTTTATATTCTTATTCTTCCTGCAAAAAGAAGCCAGATGGTTAGAGTTTCCACAGTTATAGCATTTCTTTCTAGGAGCATTAGGAACAGGCATATAATTATTACTTTTTTTCACACCTTCCTTTCCATTCCTATTTTTCCTAGCTACCTTTACCTTGTTTACACTGGTAACCTCTTTCAGCTTATGTTTAAGCTGCTTCTTTGTCTTTAAGCCTATGTTAACTTCAGTTGGTTTATCCTGTTCTAATTTGTCAGAAGTTGACTCTGCTATCATTTTTGTCTCAATATCTTTCATCTTTTCAGAATCAGATTTTACAGTTTTAGCTACAAATTTAACAGGATTTACCTTTGGCTTAGCTTGTTCAGTTCCTTTTTCACTTTTCTCATCTCCATAACCTAAGCCCTCTTTCCAGTTTCCACTACTTAGTATATCCTGAGTTGCTCTGCCAGAGTTAGTCCAAGTCCTGATAATCTCCCTCTCTTTTTCTAACTCAGTTTTTAGAGATTTATTCATTTTTAGCACTTCATCTCTAACATAGAAAGCATCATCTCTATCCTTCTGAGTTTGATGGAACATAACTAACTCTTTTTCTAAATAATCATTCCTCTTTTTAAAAGCAAGATTTTCAGAATTTAATCTTTCACATATTAAAGTTTGATCTCTATAGCTAATAAACATGGTTTTAAGATATAACCTCAACTTAGTAATATCATCAGTATGAAAGGCATAAGTTGTTTGAGGTACCTTTAACTCAGCCGCATCAGATCTGCTATCAGCATTTGTCATCAAGGCATAGTTCTCCTCATCTTCAGAATCTGAGGTGTCTATCCAGCTTTTCTTCTTTGTGACAAGAGCCTTGCCTTTATCACTCTTTCCTTTCTTGCATTCAGGAGATATGCGGCCTTTCTCACCACCGTTGTAGCATTTGACATTTGAGTAATCTCCTCTATCAGACTTTCCTCTTTTGCCTTCAGATTTTCTAAAGCCCTTCTTATCAGAACTTCTACCTTTCCTGGAAAACTTATTTCCCCTTCTGAATTTCCTGTACGCTATCTTTGTGATACCCTTCACCATAAGAGCACACAGCTTTATCATCTCTTCATCAGCATCTACTTCAGGTAGACTTTCAGTTTCTGAATTATCATCATCATAACTTGATGATTCTGAATCAGACTTTATGATGAGAGCTTTTCCTTTTCCTTTCTTTGAGACAACCACTTTGGGGGATTTCTCCTCAGCATTAAGAGCAACTGTTCTTGACTTTCTCCCATGTCTCTTGCTACTTTGATCCATCTCAAGTTCATAAGTCTTGGGTATTGCATAAATTTCATCAAGAGTAGTTTCATTAAGAGCATAGTTATCTCTTATAATAGTAGCTTTCAAATCCCAACTTTCAGGAAGAGCTAAAAGAAATTTCAGATTTAAATCTTCAATGTCATATTGCTTGTCCACCAGTGACAGATCATTCAAGAGTTTGACAAACCTGTCATATAAGTCAGTTAATGACTCATCACTTTTTGAGTCAAAGTGCTCATACTCTTGAGTGAGTATAGTCCTTCTATTTTTCTTGATTGCATCAGTTCCCTGACACCTTGTCTCCAAAGTATCCCATATCTCCTTTGCAGTCTTGCATTGAATTACCCTATTTGACATGACATTATCAATGGCACTATGCAGCAAATGCCTTACCTTTGCATCCTTGGCAATAGATGAGATATCTTCAGCTGTGTATTCACTTTTCTCCTTTGGTATGGTCTTTGCTGGCTGATCTGCAACTACAACAGAGAGCTTGGTTGGCTTATGCGGTCCTTCATTAATTCTGTCAAGGTATTCTGGATATGTAGCTTCCAGAAATATAGCCATCTTCACTTTCCATATGGGATACTCAGATGGTCTCAACATGGGAACCCTGATAGTCTCATATCGATAATGGGTTTGAGTCTTTGGAGTTTCTTCAGTTTTGGCGGGCTTGGTTGGATTTTCTGCTTCTTTAGATATGATTATTTTTTATCTTTACTGTATGTGTGTTAACAGAGAGGCTCTGATACCACTTGTTAGGTCACACAACACTGTAGAAGGGGGTTGAATACAGTGTAAAATACAATCAAATCGATTTAAAGCACCAGTAACAGAAAACAGATGTATTCGATATAATAACCTCTGTTACAATGGAACTGTTCTCTCTCAATGATGAATAAATATCACGAGAGCTTCTAGGTTACAATTGTATGATCTTCTCGATGATTGTAACTCTTATAGAGTAAACCTATGTCTGTGTTTATATAGACACATAGTTACAAGATAACTTCTAGTTGATATGGAATAAAATTCTGTCTCCTAAAATATATCAACCAGATATCTTATATAATTCTTCTAGTCCTCTAACTCTTTCCATGCATATCTTCTTCTTGTATTAGTCTCGATCTTCTTTCCTGTAAATCAGCTTCCTTCCTTAACTGTTAGACCTCCAGTACTTAAGTTCTGATAACCATCTTCTGATATTATCTTCTGATAATCTAAGTCCTGATATCCATAAGTCCTGACTTCCAGTAATTCCTGATTCCAGTAAGAACCGATATTTCCTGTTAGTTAAGATCAGAAAACTAAACATGAAACATATTAGACATGACATCTCAAATATATCCAACAACTCTGACCATTCTTTTATGGTTCAGTACGTATGAATAGACTGTTTTAATTTCGTAAAGGAACAAACGTTTTAAGTTACATATCCCCTGTAGTTATAAACAATTATTTTCAAATCTGTTTTGGGGAAAAGTAACTTCGAAAGGTACCTATCTCAAATGAAAATGATTTGTGAACTAGTTTTAGGTGTGCTGTTAAAATGAATGGTTTTGAAATGAGATAGGTACAAGTGTTTTGAAAAGTGGATAAAACGATCAGATATGGGATACATAGGGGCTAGAGTAGGCTTATTGAGCTGGCGTAAGAGGCTAATTCGGTTGTGTGAAATTCATAACCGATTAGTCCAGCAGGTCAGAGACCTAGCTAGTCTCTGAGTTCCAAAACAGGTATATGGGATGGCAGTTGGAGCCGTCTGGTGTTGATAGCCTGATCAGCTATCTTCACATATCCGTTATGTATATGATTTGGCTTTGTGATTCCCGTAGGGGAATAGGGAATTGATATAGTTGATTTATAAATGTGAATAGCATGCTAAAATTGGACTCTGGTACTTACACAACACACAATTACGTTTGTTTTGTTGAAAGCATGCTAGTCAGTGATATCCAGTTATCTCAGCTTTTCTTTATTTACTGTTGTTCGAAATGAATTACAGATTACGGATTTCATGTTGAATATAGTCCTGTTCCTATAATTGTTTACATTACTTTTTTATCTTGATATTCATATGTTGGTAATGCTGAGCGATTATGCTCACCCTTGCAACCTGTTATATATATATCGCAGATGCCTAGAAGACCAGTCAGACTGTAATAACCCCAAAATTTTGAACTTTTTGTAACCCTTATGAATAGTGTTTTTGCTGATATTGCTGAATAAGAAAACTTTTCATGCCACACTATGTAGGGGTTCTTTTATGGATATTCTGAGATTTTATGGGTACTCTATGAGATATATAAGTGTATGTAAAGTCATCAGAATCCAAATTTGAAGCTTTTGATTTTTCCCGGAAATCCACCAGATATCGAAAGAATTGAGTATAAGGTAACAGGATAAAAAGGATTTAAATTCAAGGATTTTAATAGAGGATCATAAAAGGAATATAATGTATTGAGAAAGGTTAAGGGAACCTAAGTAATAAGATCCCGGGTATGATCCCTCAAACGATAAACAAAAATGAAAGTTAAGCGAACCGTATAACAGATCAGCGGTCATTAGCCAAATAATTAAAAGCTAATCAAAGAGATTAGTGGGGATGATGTCATCAAACCAATAAGAAGAGGACAAAGGAGGGAGGGTGACATCACATGGTGACATAAGCATGACCAAGCAAAGTGTGTTGTTGGTTGAATTAGAACCACACAAAAGTTACCATGGTAAAAAGGTAACAAAACAAAACAAATCAAAATGTCAACCAACCAAGCCAAAACATTTCATTTTCACCAAAAACACAAAATTTTTCATCTCCTTCATCAAAGCTCTCGGCTTTTCTTCTTTTCCAAAGAAAGAAAAATCAAAATCCTAGTTCCAAGCTTTGTTAAATTGCAAGGTAATTATTTAAGACTCCTTATGCATAGTTATGGATATCCTATAAGTTTGAGCTCCTAAATCATTCACAATCTCTTCCTAAAAATCATGGAAGAAGATGGTGAATAGTGTTTTTCAAGAACTAAATTTTTTGTTCTTGAAGTTTTGTTTAGATTAAGCTTGGATAAGGACTTTAAGGGTGATTCCAAGCTAATTACTTGATTCTCCACTCTCCAAGGAAGGTATAACCCCTCCAAACCCTAACTTTATTTGAGTAATTAGGTTTAGTTTTGTTGTTATAATTCATGAGAGGCTTGCTTGTTGTGAATGTAGAGATTAGTTGGTTTTGTGAAGTTTTTGGAGTGGTAGTTCTTAGATTGTTGATTAATGAACTTAAGTGTAGTTTAAATTCATGTTTAAGAATAGTATATGATGAAGTATGGATGGATTTTTGGTTGGGATGTTGATTGTGAGTTGATTGTGAGATGATTTGGAATGGTTTAAATTTGGGTAATCGTGTAAACATAGCTGTCGTAATGTCCGATTTACTTTAGACTGTTTTTGTTCTTAACATTAGGACCCGTGAACTCACTGCTAGCTTTTTACCATTGCCATGATTAGATAGTTCATGTTACGAGCTTCGTTTTGATATGTAGTTCGTTTGATTCCGATGTACGGTTTAGGAGAAACGGCCGTTTTAAGTAACGGCGTTTCGCGAACGAATCATTACCCCTCGCCTTACTTTGAATTATAGGTTAAAGACCTAAAAGGACTAATTGGAGTATGAAACATTTATGTGAAGTGTGTTAGGCAGTTGGTAAGACACTCGCGAAAGAATCTCCTTAAAACTCGTAATGGTTAATTTATTAAAAATGGTGGAGCCGAGGGTACTCGAGCGACTTAAGAGAATCATTAAACGCAAAGCGAGCGTTAGAGTCTAAATTGGTTAAAGTATAGATTTATAAGTGACTTTGGTTTAATTCCAACTTATATGTTGTTTATAGGTTACCAGACTCGTCCCAAACCATTTATAACCCCCAGTCGCTTAGGCAAGTTTTCTACCCGTTATACTGTTGTTGTGATGTATACATTTGTATATGCATTATCTTGCGACAGATGCATGATGGTTAATTAGCAAATTCTTGCGATATATTGTAGCATGTGATATGGTATATATGCATGCCTGTTTCGTATTTTGACACATATATCTGTTGATTCAGTTGATAATACCTATGCTAGAGATAAGCGGTAATTGGCATATACCCTTAGTACAGGGGACCCAAAGGTGAACTTTTTCTAAAACCGGGAGTCGAGGCTCCCGAGTATAATATATATATTTATATTTATATATGAATAGTTTTCAAAACTATGAATCGAATAAGGTTTATTCGATAACTTTATTTTATTATTGAATATTATCTTGAATATTCATTCGAGGGCTTATGACCCCGTTTAATTATTATTGAATATTATTTTGAATATTCATTCGAGGGCTTATGACTCCGTTTATTTTATTAATGAATATTATTTTGAATATTCCTTCGAGGACTTATGACTCCGATTATTTACTAAATAATATTCTTTATTTTATTAAAGAATAATGTGTCGATAATCAAACTTACTTTTGATTATTCAAATAAAGATATTACTTTCGTATAAGTACATCTTTGATTATTTAAGATTTATTTCAAGTATAAGTTTTACAACTTCTACTTCAATTATTTTTATAAAGATTATTCTTTATGGGAATATTATTTAAATAATAATATTCAGATATTTTCTAATATATTGGGACTGATTTATTTTATTAAATCAGCATTACTCCAAACATTCTTAAAAATGTTTTGCGAGTCTTCAAAATGATTTTAAAAGTTAGAGCGGATCCCAAAACTCATTTTATATTTAAGATCCTCCTTTTGAAGGGGATTTCAATACTCGCTCAAAACCTGAGGGATCCGGCTCTGTGGTGTGTTTTATATTCGCAACAAGGTTGCCGTCTTGATAAAAGAGTTTTTGATTACTTACCCAATACTCGGGAAGTAAAATTCTTGGAACAAGTTAATCCATTAACAGGCATCGCCTGGGAAATATCGGTGAGTTTTCCTTTCCAACTAGATACGACTTCTTGGTAAAGCCGTATCAACAAGTTTCCACTTGGGGAAACTAGGGACGAGCTTTACGTTTCAGCGTCATGGATTTCATCTAAACTAGGAGTGGCGTAAGTGGTCGAGTGGCCCCGGCCCAGCCTAATTATATTGGCCCAAATGGCCTGGAAGTTCCGCTAAGAAGGTCCATTCCTTAGGAGTCTAGTGTTCGGTTGACAAGTAAATCCGACAGGTTCTCCTCTACATGTAGAAAATGGTGGGGTTGTACTACTGCGACTGATCATCGTAAGTGGTCTTCCTGGCGCGACAAACTCCCGTAATGAGTTCATCATCCAGTTGGACAATTCTGCAACACTACCCAGAGCATTTCAATAGAAAGGCTACGAATGGGTGGTTGCCGAAGCTTTGACAAAGTCAAACAGTTATAATGGTGTTTCCATTGAATGAAGTATCTCGTAACTTCATTTCCTTTAAAAATATTTCAAAGATTGAATCTATTCAAGTTTTAAGTTGTGGTCTCATCTATGGGATGACCTTTTGAAACTTATTATACTTTGAATAGTAATAGTTCAAGTAGATTTCTAAAAATGGTATAAGTATAGTGAAGTAATTGGTAAATGCATCTTCCTTTAAACTTATATCCAGTAAGTAATTACCTTACACTTGATAAAGGATTCTAGTAAGTTATCCATTTAGATACTTGCATTATTATTTACACTATATATTATCTTGCGAGCTGTAATGCTCACTCTTGCTTCATTTCTTCATCATACAATAACAGTTAGGAAAGATGGACAAACTCAAGTAGACCCAGCGCAAGCGCGTGGGAAGCGTCCCGCGTCTTCCCGTTGATGTTGTAGCTGCTATAGCTGCATAGGTAGATCTATTGGTAGATCAGGCATTCTACTTTTGGGAACCAAATATTGTATAATTATAACTTGTGGCAGATAATGGCAATTAATTGTAAATTTATCAAGTAATCATTTTGGGTTGTAATAACTTTTAAATTATGGATTCAAGGACTTGTACTTATTTCAATTTCATCTCTGAGACTATAACGGGTTGTGGTGTGTGTTAGTGTGGGGTCATAGCATAAGGTTATTTATCATAATTAAGTGAAGTGATATTGTGGAAAGAAAGACCGTGATGACCCGGATTCCCGACCCCGGATCTGGGGGTGTTATAGAAATGGTATCAGAGCTAAGCGTTATAAACCTCAGAGATGATGCGATGATGTAATAATAAACTCACAAAGATAATAAGAACTCTTGCCAAGTTCATGGTAGAACTACTTAAAGTAGTGCTGACAGTTAAAACCCTTACGGGAACCCTTATAAGTATCATGATAGTAACTTAGCTCGTTTAATGTGTAGGCACATGAGATAGAGGACCCTGAGATGTTCGAGCGTGAGCATGATGAGGCACTGCTAGATGCCGAGGATCAGGAGGAGCTTGAGATGGAGGAGGATGAGGAGGACCCCTTAGAGGAGTCAGAGACAGAGGTTGTTTCTATTTCAGATGAGGAGGACCCGGATGAGGTCCCAGTGGCTGAGGAGCGTGTCGGAGCTATGGTAGTGTACACTGGTACCCCTTTACCCTCACTCCCAGTGGTCAAAGCTCCTACCCCTCCACCACTATCCTGGAGCCCATATGATGACAGCTCAGAGACCCATACTCCCGAGCCTAGGCAGACCGAGGAGGCACCCCCAGCGGCTCCGGATTCACCACCTCTTGACCCTGCCCATAGGCAGTCTTTGTTAGCCCATGGCTATGTTCAGGATGTACTGAGGACCCGAGTGGCTGTTGCTGAGGCTTGGCTGGATGAGGCCAGGAGGGAGTTGGATGCGGAGAGGGCGGGTAGGCGTACCCGAGCTTATGAGACTAGGGCTGCTATACCCCGATCCTTGAGGAGGGAGCTGACGGGGATAGAGCTCACATCCCGAGCGAGACTCAGATCGCTCCAAGGGGACAGGCATGGTAGGATCTCCAGGCGGCATGCCGACTATATCTTCCGTCATGCGATGGAAAGGGTATGGGAGCTGACCCGCTCCGGTGTGTGATTCAGGACTGACGATGGGATAGTCTAGTTGTCTAGTTAGTCGAGGCCTTAGTAAGAGCCAATTTTTCCGGGATAGTTGACTTGTATATAGCATCCCTTTTTCTGACTAGAAAGATAGACTATTGTGTATCACTTTTGGGACAGATGGCTGTAGCACTGTTGTACTTTTGACCAGATCAAACTATGTATTTCTCGCATTATGTATATATTTGTTTCCTTTCAGTTCAGTTCCTTAGTGACGAGCTCACTGTTTTTATCATTATTATTACTGCACTTCTTATTAGAACTGTCATAAAATAATAGAATTGCGAGATACATTCTCCCCATTATAGAACTGTGCAAGGCACAATATTGTGTATGATTGTGACCTAACGTTGAATTTCCTAAAAAAATTTTATTATCAGTATCATGCCGCCAAGGAAGATTGGAACTAGGGCGAACCCTGGATCTGAGGACCAGGGAAGCCATAACCAGGATGATAGGAACCAGGAACACAGTGAAGAGGAAGACGAGGATTATGTTGAACAGGATGACTCCCTGTATGAAGAGGATGAGGAAACATATGATGCTGAGGGATTTGAGATAGAGGCTGAGGAAGGAGAAACTGAGGTTGAGCAACCAATACCAAACCCAGGCATGGATCCCATGGGCCAGTTCATGCAACTACTAAGGCAGAACTTGGAACGTCAACCCAACCCACGCCCTCAAGGAAATAACAATGTTGTGGCAAACTCTTTCAGGGCTTTTAAGTCCCTTAAGCCCCCTGAGTTCCACGGATCAATCGACCCAGTTGAGGCAAGGGCATGGTTAAAGGAAATGGAGAAATCCTTTGAGATTCTAAGTATCGATGAGGCACAGAAGACTGTATTTGCCACCTACCTTCTGAAAGGAGAGGCTAACTACTAGTGGGAGGCCAAGAAAAATATGGAGACAGATGCTATTATAACCTGGGAGAGATTCAGTCAGTTGTTTCTGGGAAAATATTTCCTGAGGTTTATGGAAAACCAGATGGAGCTCAAGTTCTTGGAGCTAAAGCCGAATAACTTATCTGTAGCAGAGTACGAAGCGAAATTTACTGAGTTATCAAGGTTTGTGTCAGAATTTGTGAGCATCGAGGAAAAGAAAGCTAGGAGGTTTCAGCAGGGACTGAAACCGTGGATTCAGAATAGGGTGGCAATCCTTGAGCTTACTGATTATGCCACTCTGGTGCAAAAGGCAACAATTGTAGAAGCCAGAAGTGAACAGATGCAGAAGGAAAGAGAGAAAAAGGGAATAAAGAGGAAAAACATGAGCATGGGTGGAGGTTCCGCAGGAAGGAGCTTCCCAACTAGATTTAATCGAGGAGCAGTGTCCCTACCGGGAAAGAACACTGGGTTTAAGCGGCCAATGAGTGTGAATGTGAGCCAGAGCGGCCAGAAGTCAAGAATGTCCTATTCCAACCAGTCTCGACCCCCATTGCCAGCCTATAACACTTGTGGAAGGATGCATTCTGGGGAATGTAAGGGAAAGCCAGTAACATGCTTTAAGTGTGGGCAAGTGGGCCACTATTCCCACAAATGCCCTTCGTCAGCCCCTGCCGTCATTCCAACCACCACTTGTCATCAGTGTGGACGCCCGGGTCATTGGAAGAAGGAATGCCCAATGAACAAACCAGCAGCTTCAGAAGCCAGCAGGGCTGCCTCCAATAAGCCACCTAATGCGAGGACTTTCAACATGACAGTCCAGGATGTTATGAAAGACTCAGATGTGATAGCAGGTAACCTTTCTCTAAATTCAGTCAGTGCAAACATTTTATTTGATTCGGGAGCAACTAAATCTTTTATATCAAAGGACCTTGCGCGTAAATTAAGACTTAAGGCTGAACCCTTGATAGAACCCTTACAAGTAGAAATAGCCAATCATGAAATTATTCCTGTTAACCAGATTCACCCCATCTGTGAGTTAGGCATAGGGGAATAATCTTTTAGTGTTGATCTGATTCCTTTTAAATTAGGGGAGTTTGATGTAATTTTGGGAATGGACTGGCTATCTAGCAATGATGCTTAGATAGACTGTAAGGGGAAGAAAGTTAAGTTAAATATCCAAGGAAAGAAAGAAGTCATATTTAGAGGAAAAAGGCAGACGCATAAATTTTTGACTATGGCCCAGGCCAGAAGGATGTTACGAAAAGGAAATGAGGCTTACCTAGCCTATGTGGTGGACACGCAGAAGGAGGTGCCCAACTTACAAGATATTCCGGTAGCCAACGAATTTGAAGAAGTATTCCCACAAGACCTTCCGGGATTACCACCCAATAGAGTGATTGAATTTGCTATTGAGTTGGCCCCCGGGACGGCGCCAGTTTTAAAAGCACCTTACCGGTTAGCCCCATTAGAAATGAAGGAATTAGCTACCCAATTGCAGGAACTTTTGGATAAGGGTATGATAAGACCCAGTGTGTCTCTGTGGGGAGCACCAGTATTATTTGTTAAGAAGAAGGATGGGTGCATGAGGCTGTGCATCGACTATCGAGAGTTGAACAAGCTAACCATAAAGAACAGGTACCCGTTACCTAGAATAGATGATCTGTTCGACCGGCTAAAGGATGCTGTTTATTTTTCCAAGATTGACCTGAGAACTGGATATCATCAACTAAAGATTAAACCCGAAGATATTCCCAAGACAGCGTTCCGTACCAGGTATGGGCACTATGAGTTCTTGGTAATGTCCTTTGGATTAACCAATGCCACATCGGCTTTCATGGACTTAATGAACAGAGTATTCAAGAAGTACTTGGACAAGTGTGTGATAGTTTTTATCGATGATATTTTAATCTACTCAAGGACTGAGGCAGAACATGCAGAGCATTTGAGGATAGCTCTAGGAATACTCAGAGAGGAACAATTATATGCCAAATTCTCGAAGTGTGAATTCTGGTGGAATGAAGTACAATTTTTAGGACATGTGATCAATAAAGAAGGAGTATTGGTCGACCCCTCCAAGATAGAGGCGGTCTCAAATTGGGAAAGGCCAACCACACCCACAGAGGTAAGGAGTTTCATAGGATTGGCCGGCTACTATCGTAGATTTGTACAGGACTTTGCGAAGATCGCAGCCCCTTTGACACGACTTACTCGTAAGACAGAGAAGTTTGAATGGACGGAGAAATGCGAGAACAGTTTTCAGGAATTAAAGAAAAGGTTGGTAACGGCCCCGGTGTTGGCATTTCCAGACGGAAAAGGAGATTTTGTGATATATAGTGACGCGTCGCACAAAGGATTAGGGTGTGTACTTATGCAGCACGGTAAAGTGATTACGTATACGTCGAGATAACTGAAGGAATACGAGATTAGATATCCTACTCATGACCTTGAGCTCGCAGCAATAGTTTTGCCCTAAAAATTTGGAGGCACTACTTGTATGGAGAGAAGTGCGAGATTTTCACAGACCATAAGAGCCTCAAGTACATATTTACGCAGAAAGAGCTCAACATGCGCCAGAGAAGATGGTTAGAGCTAATCAAGGACTATGATTGTGAGATTCTCTATCATCCGGGGAAAGCCAATGTGGTGGCTGATGCCCTTAGTAGAAAGGAAAGACTCAGAATGATAATGACTTCGGAAGAATTTATAAAAGATTTCGAGAGGATGGAAATAGAAGTAAAGGTAACCGGAACCGGAACTGAAAAGCTGTTTGAGATCTCAATGCAACCAGAGTTATTGAAAAAGATCAGATTGTGCCAAGAGAAAATAATGAATGAAGGCAGAGAGTCAATAACTGGAGAAGAGATCCATACTGAGAAAGATGATAAAGGGATAATGAGGTACTCCTACCGGATTTGGGTTCCGAACGTTCAAGAGCTTAAAGATGAGATTTTGGATGAAAGCCATAGTTCAAGATATTCTATCCACCCGGGAAGCACCAAGATGTATAGGGATTTGAAGGAATATTACTGGTGGCCCAACATGAAGAGGGACGTAGCAGAATGGGTAAGCAAATATTTGACTTGCCAAAGAGTAAAGGCAGAGCACCAGAGACCCAGTAGACTCTTACGACCCCTGGAGATTCCCGAATGGAAATGGGAACAGATAGCCATGGATTTTGTTGTCGGTTTATCAAGGATGAAAGCCAACCATGATGCCATATGGGTGATTATAGACCGATTGACAAAGTCAGCTCATTTCATTCCTATCAATGAGAGATACACAGTCGATAGACTGGTGGACATTTATCTTAAGGAAATAGTGACGCGACATGGAGTCCCAGCGTCCATTGTCTCAGACCGAGACACCAGGTTCAACTCCAGATTTTGGAGGAGCTTTCAAGAATGTGTGGGGACCAAGTTAAATATGAGTACCGCTTACCATCCCCAGACGGATGGGCAGAGTGAAAGGACCATCCAGACACTAGAGGATATGTTGAGAGTCTGTGCAATAGACTTTAAAGGAAGTTGGGATGATCACTTGCCGTTGATCGAATTTTCTTATAACAATAGCTTTCATGCTAGCATCGGAATGCCGCCCTATGAGGCCCTGTACGGAAGAAGGTGTCGATCTCCCTTATACTGGGATGAAGTAGGAGAGCGGAAAATGCTTGGACCCGAAGTGGCCCAAAGGACCAAAGACATAGTGGATCTCATCAGAGGACGGTTGGTAGCAGCCCAAGACAGACAGAAGAAATATGCAGACCTAGCCCAAAAGGACAAGGAGTATGGAGTAGGGGACTTAGTACTACTAAAAGTATCCCCTTGGAAGGGGTTAATGAGATTTGGAAAGAAAGGAAAACTAAGCCCAAGATATATTGGACCTTTTGAGATACTAAGACGGATTGGGAAGTTGGCTTACGAGCTAGACTTACCCCCGAACCTACAACAAGTTCATAATGTGTTCCATGTGTCAATGCTAAGGAAGTATCATCAGGATGCCAGATACATAGTGGAGTACGAGCATGTGGATATGCAACCATATCTGACTTACGTGGAGAAACCAGTAAAGATTATGGATAAGAAGGAGCAGGTGCTTCGGAACAAAGTGATCAAGCTAGTCAGAGTGCTATGGCAGAATCATAATGTGGAAGAATCAGCTTGGGAACTAGAGAGCGCAATGCTAGAAAAGTACCCCCATTTGTTTTCTATTTGATTCCGGGACGGAATCCTTTTAAGGAGGGGAGACTGTAATAACCCCAAAATTTTGAACTTTTTGTAACCCTTATGAATAGTGTTTTTGCTGATATTGCTGAATAAGAAAACTTTTCATGCCACACTATGTAGGGGTTCTTTTATGGATATTCTGAGATTTTATGGGTACTCTATATGATATATAAGTGTATGTAAAGATCGTCAGAATCCAAATTTGAACCTTTTGATTTTTCCCGGAAATCCACCAGATATCGAAAGAATTGAGTATAAGGTAACAGGATAAAAATGATTTAAATTCAAGGATTTTAATAGAGGATCATAAAAGAAATATAATGTATTGAGAAAGGTTAAGGGAACCTAAGTAATAAGATCCCGGGTATGATCCCTCAAACGATAAACGAAAACGAAAGTCAAGCGAACCGTATAACAGATCAGCAGTCATTAGCCAAATAATTAAAAGCTAATCAAAGAGATTAGTGGGGATGATGTCATTAAACCAATAAGAAGAGGACAAAGGAGGGAGGGTGACATCACATGGTGACATAAGCATGACCAAGCAAAGTGTGTTGTTGGTTGAATTAGAACCACACAAAAGTAACCATGGTAAAAAGGTAACAAAACAAAACAAATCAAAATGTCAACCAACCAAGCCAAAACATTTCATTTTCACCAAAAACACAAAATTTTTCATCTCCTTCATCAAAGCTCTTGGCTTTTCTTCTTTTCCAAAGAAAGAAAAATCAAAATGCTAGTTCCAAGCTTTGTTAAATTGCAAGGTAATTATCTAAGACTCCTTATGCATAGTTATGGATATCCTATAAGTTTGAGCTCCTAAATCATTCACAATCTCTTCTTAAAAATCATGGAAAAAGATGGTGAATAGTGTTTTTCAAGAACTAAAATTTTTGTTCTTGAAGTTTTGTTTAGATTAAGCTTGGATAAGGACTTTAAAGGTGATTCAAAGCTAATTACTTGATTCTCCACTCTCCAAGGAAGGTATAACCCCTCCAAACCCTAACTTGATTTGAGTAATTAGGTTTAGATTTGTTGTTATAATTCATGAGAGGCTTGCTTGTTGTGAATGTATAGATTAGTTGGTTTTGTGAAGTTTTTAGAGTGGTAGTTCTTGGATTGTTGATTAATGAACTTAAGTGTAGTTTAAATTCATGTTTAATAATAGTATAAATTGATAATGTGGAGTTGTTGGGGCTGTTATGATGAAGTATGGATGGAGTTTTGGTTGGGATGTTGATTGTGAGTTGATTGTGAGATGATTTGGAGTGGTTTAACATTAGGACCCGTGAACTCACTGCTAGGTTTTGACCATTGCCATGATTAGATAGTTCATGTTACAAGCTTCGTTTTGATATGTAGTTCGTTTGATTCCGATGTACGGTTTAGGAGAAACGGCCGTTTTAAGTAACGACGTTTCGCGAACGAATCATTACCCCTCGCCTTACTTTGAAACATAGGTTAAAGACCTAAAAGGACTAATTGGAGTATGAAACATTTATGTAAAGTGTGTTAGGCAGTTGGTAAGACACTCGCGAAAGAATCGCCTTAAAACTCGTAATGGTTAATTTATTAAAAATGGTGGAGCCGAGGGTACTCGAGCGACTTAAGAGAATCATTAAGCGCAAAGCGAGCGTTAGAGTCTAAATTGGTTAAAGTATAGATTTATAAGTGACTTTGGTTTAATTCCAACTTATATGTTGTTTATAGGTTACCAGACTCGTCCCAAGCCATTTATAACTCCCAGTCGCTCAGGCAAGTTTTCTACCCGTTATACTGTTGTTGTGATGTATACATTTGTATATGCATTATCTTGCGATAGATGCATGATGGTTAATTAGCAAATTCTTGCGATATATTGTAGCATGTGATATGGTATATATGCATGCCTGTTTCGTATTCTTGACACATATATCTGTTGATTCAATTGATAATACCTATGCTAGAGATAAGCGGTAATTGGCATATACCCTTAGTATAGGGGACCCAAAGGTGAACTTTTTCTAAAACCGGGAGTCGAGGCTCCCGAGTATAATATATATATATATATTTATATATATATGAATAGTTTTCAAAACTATAAATCGAATAAGGTTTATTCGATAACTTTATTTTATTATTGAATATTATCTTGAATATTCATTCGAGGGCTTATGACCCCGTTTAATTATTATTGAATATTATTTTGAATATTCATCCGAGGGCTTATGACTCCGTTTATTTTATTAATGAATATTATTTTCAATATTCCTTCGAGGACTTATGACTCCGATTATTTACTAAATAATATTCTTTATTTTATTAAAGAATAATGTGTCGATAATCAAACTTGCTTTTGATTATTCAAATAAAGATATTACTTTCGTATAAGTACATCTTTGATTATTTAAGATTCATTTCAAGTATAAGTTTTACAACTTCTACTTCAGTTATTTTTATAAAGATTATTCTTTATGGGAATATTATTTAAATAATAATATTCAGATATTTTCTAATATATTGGGACTGATTTATTTTATTAAATCAGCATTACTCAAAACATTCTTAAAAATGTTTTGCGAGTCTTCAAAATGATTTTAAAAGTTAGAGCGGATCTCAAAACTCATTTTATATTTAAGATCCTCCTTTCGAAGGGGATTTAAATACTCGCTCAAAACCTGAGGGATCCGGCTCTGTGGTGTGTTTTATATGCGCAACAAGGTTGCTGTCTTGATAAAAGAGTTTTTGATTACTTACCCAATACTCGGGAAGTAAAATTCTTGGAACAAGTTAATCCATTAACAGGCATTGCCTGGGAAATATCGGTGAGTTTTCCTTTCCAACTAGATACGACTTCTTGGTGGAGCCGTATCAACAAGTTTCTACTTGGGGAAAGTGGCGACGAGCTTTACGTTTCAGAGTCATGGATTTCATCTGAACTAGGAGTGGCGTAAGTGGTCGAGTGGCGCCGGCCCAACCTAATTATATTGGCCCAAATGGCCTGGAAGTTCCGCTAAGACGGTCCATTCCTTAGGAGTTCAGTGTTCGGTTGACAAGTAAATCCGACAGGTTCTCCTCTACATGTAGAAAATGGAGGGGTTGTACTACTGCGACTGATCATCGTAAGTGGTCTTCCTGGCGCGACAAACTCCCGTAATGAGTTCATCATCCAGTTGGACAATTCTGCAACACTACCCAGAGCATTTCAATCGAAAGGCTACAAATGGGTGGTTGCCGAAGCTTTGACAAAGTCAAACAGTTATAATGGTGTTTCCATTGAATGAAGTATCTCGTAACTTCATTTCCTTTAAAAATATTTCAAAGATTGAATCTATTCATGTTTTAACTTGTGGTCTCATCTATGGGATGACCTTTTGAAACTTATTATACTTTGAACAGTAGTAGTTCAAGTAAATTTCTAAAAATGGTATAAGTATAGTGAAGTAATTGGTAAATTCATCTTCCTTTAAACTTATATCCAGTAAGTAATTACCTTACACTTGATAAAGGATTCTAGTAAGTTATCCATTTAGATACTTGCATTATTGTTTACACTATATATTATCTTGCGAGCTGTAATGCTCACTCTTGCTTCATTTCTTCATCACACATCAACAGTTAGGAAAGATGGCCAGACTCAAGCAGACCCAGTGCAAGCGCGTGGGAAGCAACCCGCATCTTCCCGTTGATGTTGTAGCTGCAATAGCTGCAGAGGTAGATCTATTGGTAGATCATGCATTCTACTTTTGGGAACCAAATATTGTATAATTATAACTTCTGGCAGATAATGGCAATTAATTGTAAATTTATCAAGTAATCATTTTGGGTTGTAATAACTTTTAAATTGTGGATTCAAGGACTTGTACTTATTTCAATTTCATCTCTGAGACTATAACGGGTTGTGGTGTGTGTTAGTGTGGGGTCATAGCATAAGGTTATTTATTATAATTAAGTGAAGTGATATTATGGAAAGAAAGACCGTGACGACCCGGATTCCCGACCCCGGATCTGGGGGTGTTACACAGACCCTGACAGAACCGTATTTCAGCCCTTTCAGGACCCAGCTCCTCAGAGGTAGTTAATATTAGGCCACGTGCGGTCTGATGAGTTGCTGAATAAGTTAATGTGTCAGGACTTTTGAATAAATAGTTTTGTAGGAATGTGTAGCTTAGATTATACTTGAACCTGGATCGGATCTTGTTATGGGGTCGTGTTAGTATATAATAATAATAATAATCTAGTTGTTTATATTTCTGTTTGTTGTGTTTGGTGACGTCAACTCCTGACCCCAGGGTTGAGGCCGTCACAGTTGGTATCAGAGCTACAGGTTCAAGTCCCTGATTCAGGTTAGGTATTAAGTCAAAAAGGTATAGAAATGTGTCCTAAAGTGTGAGTCAGCAACTCATATAGATGAGCAAACCTTAGAGTCAGTCGAGGGTTTCGACGGCGTTACCCTGACATCTATTGATGTTATGATAGAACTGCCTTAACCTTGTCATGTCTTTCTTGTATATTTATCATGTTGGCAGTGGCCTATAGTGATTTCTAGTTCTCCATCCCGGGAGAATAGGTCAGACTATGACAGTTTAGACTCAGAGAAGACCTTAGATGTTGTAGTTGAGGAGACTCCTTTGCTTCCCCCACCAGTTCATCCATTTGTACCGAGGGATATCCCTGGACCTAGTGCCCATCCCCGTTGGGTACGGAGATCAGTATCTGTTGTTAGGGACTTCCCTCTAGGTTGTGGTCCCAGTTCTTCCTCCTCGAGACCTCCGGTTCCTTCATCTGCTCCTACAGGTGCTTCTTCCCCGATTCCCTATCATGTTCACCGAGCGATGAATAGATCTTTCATTAGAGAGCGGAGTCCGGAGCTAGCCGCGCATCTTGACCAGATACCAGTTGGACCTTTTTAGGGCATCCATGCCCCTTCACCTCATGTTCAGGCCCGATTGAGATATTTGACTCAGATTTCTATTAAAAGAGCTAGGTTTATTAACCCTTTTATTAACTCATAGTTGAGGGCCATTCAGTACCAGGACCTGATGAACTGGTTGGTGTTCGAGTTAGACTCTATTGGTGGCACGGTAGTGGCAGTGGTTATATCAGGGTTGCAGTAGTGAGATACAGAGCTCAGAGTTGGTTTCCAGGAGTTCTGTAGTTGTTTCTTTATATATGTACATTATGTTTTTGTAGTTTGTAGTAGGTGGAGGCTGCTAATACAGCCAGTTTTGTTGTGTACTTGGATGGTTTCTTTTCGGTTGGATTTCCGTTATATCAGTTGGATTCTGTTGGTTGTTATATACTAGCTGCTTCATTATGTTGTTCAGTTTTCATATATATACTTGTGCGTTGTTATTATTGTTGTTACTATCATTGTTGTTTCGGTTGCTGGTATTTCTAGAGTATGATCATTCACTCAGGATAGATCCAATTAACTGAGGATGAGGATATTGTCTTAGTGGCAACACTCTCCTGATACATATGTATAAACTGTTGGAGTAATCCATTTTCTTATATATGACTGTTATATTTCAGGAGAATGCCGCTAAAGAAGAATTCTCAACCCAATAATGGATCTGCTGGGGATCCCTCCATGAATGAATTGATAGATTTGTTGCATCAGCAGTCTACCCAGCTGGCCCAACAACAACAACAATTCCAGCAGCAGCAGTAACAACAACAACAACAACAACTCATACAACAACAACAGCAAATCTAACAGCAGCAACTGTAAATCCAACAGCATCATGAGATGAGGGGGACAACCCAAGTTGTTAGTTTTATGTCTTTCCAGGCTGTGAAACCCCCAGAATTTAAAGGTGAAGTGGATCCTGTTGCTGCCAGTGTAACACCCCCAGATCCGGGGTCGGGGATCCGGGTCGTCACGGTCTTTCTTTCCACAATATCACTTAACTTAATTAATAATAAATAACCTCATGCTGTGACCCCACACTAACACACACCACAACACGTTATAGTCTCAGAGATGAAATTGAAATAAGTACAAGTCCTTGAATCCAGAATTTAAAAGTTATTACAACCCAAAATGATTACTTGATAAGTTTACAGTTAATTGCCATTATCTGCCACAAGTTATAATTATACATAATTGGTTCCCAAAAGTAGAATGCCTGATCTACAAATAGATCTACCTCTGCAGCTATAGTAGCTACGATATCAACATGAAGATGCGGGACGCTTCCCACGCGCTTGCGCTGGGTCTGCTTAGTATGGCCATCTTTCCTAACTATTGTTGTGTGATGAAGAAATGAAGCAAGAGTGAGCATTACAGCTCGCAAGATAATATATAGTGTAAACAATAATGCAAGTATCTAAATGGATAACTTACTAGAATCCTTTATCAAGTGTAAGGTAATTACTTACTGGATATAAGCTTAAAGGAAGATGAAGTTACCAATTACTTCACTATACTTATACCATTTTTAGAAAACTACTTGAACTACCACTGTTCAAAGTATAATAAGTTTCAAAAGTTCGTCCTATAGATGAGACCACAAGTTAAGACTTGAATAGATTCAATCTTTGAAATATTTTTTAAAGGAAATGAAGTTACGAGATACTTCATTCGATGGAAACACCATTACAACTGGTTGACCCTGTCAATGCTTCGGCAACCACCCATTCATAGCCTTTCGATCGAAATGCTCCGGGTAGTGTTGCAGAAATATCCAACTGGATGATGAACTCATTACGGGAGTTTGTCGTGCCAGGAAGACCATTTACAATGATCAGTCGCAGTAGTGCAACCCCACCATTTTCTACATGTGGAGGAGAACCTGTCGGATTTACTTGTCAACCGAACATTGGACTCCTAAGGAATGGACCGTCTTAGCGGAACTTCCAGGCCATTTGGGCCAATATAATAAGGCTGGGCCGGCGCCACTCGACCACTTACGCCACTCCTAGTTCAGATGAAATCCATCACTCTGAAACGTAAAGCTTGTCCCCCTTTTCCCCAAGTAGAAACTTGTTGATACGGCTCCACCAAGAAGTCGTATCTAGATGGAAAGAAAAACTCACCGATATATCCCAGACGGTGCCTGTTAATGGATTAAATTGTTCTAAGAATTTTACTTCCCGAGTGTTGGGTAAGTAATCAAAAACTCTTTTATCAAAACAACAACCTTGTTGCGAATATGAAACACACCACAGAGCTGGATCCCTCAGGTTTTGAGTGAGTATTTAAATCCCCTTCGAAAGGAGGATCTTAAATATAAAAATGAGTTTTGGGATCCGCCCTAACTTTTAAAATAATTTTGAAGACTCGAAAACATTTTAAAGAATGTTTAGAGTAACGCTGATTTAATAAAATAAATCAGTCCCGATATGTTAGAAAGTATCTGAATATTATTATTTAAATAATATTCCCATAAGGATGATCCTTATAAAAATAATCGAGGTAGGAGTTTTAAAACTTATACTTGAAATGAATAATAAATTACCAAAGATATACTTATACGAAAGTATGATCATTATTTAAATAATCAAAAATAAGTTTGATTATCGAAATATTATTCTTTAATAAAATAAAGAATATTATTTAGTAAATAAGCGGAGTCATAAGTCCTCGAATGAATATTCAAAAATAATATTCATTAAATAAAATAAACGGAGTCATAAGTCCTCGAATGAATATTCAAAATAATAGTCATTAAATAAAATAAACGGAGTCATAAGTCCTCGAATGAATATTCAAAATAATATTCATTAAATAGAATAAACGAAGTCATAAGCCCTCAAATGAATATTCAAAATAATATTCATTAATAAAAATAAAGTTATCGAATAAACCTTATTCGATTAATAGTTTTGAAAACTATATATATATATAAATATATATAATATACTTGGGAACATCGACTCCCGGTTTTAGAAAATGTTCACCTTTGGGTCCCCTATACTAAGGGTATACGCAATTACTGCTTATCTCTAGCATAGGTATTATGAAACTATAAGCATTGGAATCAACAGATAGATATCAAAATTACGAAACAGACATGCATATATCCCATATCAGTATGCTCCAATATATATTGCAAGATTTGCTAATTAACCATCATGCATCTATCACAAGATAATGCATATACATATATACATCACAACAACAGTATAACGGGTAGAAAACTTGCCTGAGCGACTGGGGGTGATAAAAGGCTTGGGATGAGTCTGGTAACCTATAAAAAACATATAAGTTGGAATTAAACCAAAGTCGCTTATGAATCTATACTTTAACCAATTAGACCCTAACGTTCGCTTTTGCGCTTAACGATTCACTTAAGTCACTCGAGTTCCCTCGGTTCCACCATTTTTAATAAATTAACCATTAAGGGTTTTAAGGCGATTCTTTCGCGAGTACCCTACCAACTGCCTAATCCAATTTATATAATTGTTTTATACCCCAATTAGTCATTTAAGGGCCTTAACCAAGGTTTTAAAGTAAGTCGAGGGGTAAGGGTTCGGTCGCGAAATGCCGTTACTTAAAACGGTCGTTTTTCCCAAACCGTACATCGGATTTAAGCGAACCACATATCAAAACGAAGCTCGTAACATGAACTATCTAATCATGGCAATGGTCAAAACCTAACAGTGAGTTCACGGGTCCTGATGTTAAGAACAAAAGCAGTCTAAAGTAAATCTGACATTATGACGGCTATGTTTACGCGATTACCAAATTTAAACCATTCCAATCAATTCACAATTCAATCCACAATCACCACTACAACCAAACTTCATCCATTCTTTACTAGAACAGCCCCAACAACTCAATATTTCCAATTTATACTACTTCTCAATCATGAACTACGAGCTTACTTAAGTTCATTAACTAATCATCAAGATTTACAACTCCAAAACATTACAAAACTAACCAATCTCTAAATATTCAATAATCATGCCTCTCATGAACTATACTACTCATAATAAGCTCTTAACATTCAATAATAATGCTAGGTTAAGAGATTATACCTTCCTTGTGAGTAGGAGTAACTAATGAGCTTGAAACAACCTTGGAAAATCCTTACTAAAGCTTTATCTAAACAAAAACACAAGATCAAAATTTCAAGTTCTTGAAAAACACTATTCACTCTCTTCTTCCATGAATTATAGGAAGAGATTGTGAAGGAATTTGAAGCTTAGATTCATAGGATATCTATATCCATGTACAAGGAACCTTAGATAATTACATCACTAATTAACAAAGCTTGGAACTTGAATTTGAGTTTTTCTTTCTTTGAAAAATAAAAGGGGCCGAGAGCTTATTCTTGAAAAGGTGGAGTAAAATGTGTTTTTGTGATTTGTTTTGTTGGTTGTTTTGCCTTTTGTTTTGCTTAATTACCTTTTAACCATGGTAAATTTTGTGTGGTTTATAATCAACCAACACTTCCTTCCCTTTGGTCATGCTTATGTCATTTTCCTATGTCATCTTCCCACACTTGTCCTCTTCTTGTTGGTGTGGTGACATCATCATCACTAACCTCTTTGATTAGCTCCTAATTACTTGGCTAATGACCGCTGATCTGTTATACGGTTCGCTTAACTTTCATTCTCATTTATCGTTTGAGGGAACATACCCGTGATCTTATTACTTGGGTTTCCTTAACCTTTCTCAATATATTATATTCCTTTTATGATCCTCTCTTATAATCCTTGAATTTAAATCCTTTTTATCCTGTTACCTTATACTCAATTCTTTCAGTATTTGGTGGATTTTCGGGAAAAATCAAAGTGTTCGAATTTGGATTCTGACGATCTTTACATATACTTATATACCATATAGAGTACTAATAAGATCTCAGAATAACAATAGAAGAACCCCTACATAGTGTGGCATGAAAAGTTTTCTTATTTAGCATAATCAGCAAAAACACTATTCATAAGGGTTACAAAAAGTTCAAAATTTTGGGGTTATTACTGTCTCCCCTCCTTAAAAGGATTCCGTCCCGGAATCAAATAGAAAACAAATGGGGGGTACTTTTCTAGCATTGCGCTCTCTAGTTCCCAAGTTGATTCTTTCACATTATGATTCTGCCGTAGCACTCTGACTAGCTTGATCACTTTGTTCCGAAGCACCTACTCCTTGTTATCCATAATCTTTACTGGTTTCTCCACATAAGTCAAATCTGGTTGCATATCCACATGTTCGTACACCATTATGTGTCTGGAATCCCGATGATACTTCCTTAGCATTGACACATGGAACATATTATGAACTTGTTGTAGGTTCGGGGGTAAGGCTAGCTCATAAGCCAACTTCCCAATCCGTCTTAGTATCTCAAAAGGTCCAATGTATCTTGGGCTTAGTTTCCCTTTCTTTTCGAACCTCATTAATCCCTTCCAAGGGGATACTTTTAGCAGTACTAAGTCCCCTACTACATACTCCTTGTCCTTTCGGGCTAGGTCTGCATATTTCTTCTATCTGTCTTGGGCTGCTACCAGCCGTCCTCTGATGAGATCCACTATGTCTTTGGTCCTTTGGACCACTTCGGGTCCGAGGATCTTCCGCTCTCCTACTTCATCCCAGTAAGGGAGATCGACACCTTCTTCCGTACAAGGCCTCATAAGGCAGCATTCCGATGCTGGCATGAAAGCTATTGTTATAAGAAAACTCGTTCAACGGCAAGTGATCTCCCAACTTCCTTTAAAGTCTATTGCACATACTCTCAACATATCCTCTAGTGTCTGGATGGTCCTTTCACTCTGCCCATCCGTTTGGGGATGGTAAGCGGTACTCATATTTAACTTGGTCCCCACACATTCTTGAAAGCTCCTCCAAAATTTGGAGTTGAATCTGGGTTCTCGGTCTGAGACAATGGACGCTGGGACTCCATGTTACGTCACTATTTCCTTAAGGTAAATGTCCACCAGTCTATCGACCATGTATCTCTCATTGATAGGCATGAAATGAGCTGACTTTGTTAGTCAGTCTATAATTACCCATATGGCATCATGATTGGCTTTCGTCATTGGTAAGCCGACAACAAAATCCATGGCTATCTGTTCCCATTTCCATTCGGGAATCTCCAGGGGTCGTAAAAGTCTACTGGGTCTCTGGTGCTCTGCCTTTACTCTTTGGCAAGTCAAACATTTGCTTACCCATTCTGCTACGTCCCTCTTCATGTTGGGCCACCAGTAATATTTCTTCAAATCATACATCTTGGTGCTTCCCGGGTGAATGGAATACCTTGAACTATGGCTTTCATCCAAAATCTCATTTTTAAGCTCTTGAACATTCAGAACCCAAATCCGGTAGGAGTACCTCATTATCCCTTTATCATCTCTCTCAGTATGGATCTCTTCTCCAGTCATTGACTCTCTGTCTTCATTCATTATTTTCTCTTGGCACAATCTAATCTTTTCCAATAACTCTGGCTGCATCGAGATCTCAAACAGCTTTTCAGTTCCGGCTCTGGTTACCTTTACTTCTATTTCCATTCTCTCAAAATCCCTTATTAATTCTTCCGAAGTCATTATCATTTTGAGCTTTTCCTTCCTGCTAAGGGCGTTAGCCACCACATTGGCTTTCCCTGGATGATAGAGATTCTCACAATCATAGTCCTTGATTAGTTCTAACCATCTCCTCTGGCGCATGTTGTGCTCTTTCTGCGTAAATATATACTTGAGGCTCTTATGGTCTGTGAAAATCTCGCACTTCCCTCCATACAAGTAGTGCCTCCAAATTTTGAAGGCAAAAACTATTGCTGCGAGCTCAAGGTCATGAGTAGGATATCTAATCTCGTATTCCTTCAGTTGTCTCGACGTATACGCAATCACTTTACCGTGCTGCATAAGTACACACCCTAATCCTTTGTGCGACGCATCACTATATATCACAAAATCTCCTTTTCCGTCTGGCAATGCCAACACCGGGGCCGTTACCAACCTTTTCTTTAATTCCTGAAAACTGTTCTCGCATTTCTCCGTCCATTCAAACTTCTCTGTCTTACGAGTAAGTCGTGTCAAAGGGGCTGCGATCTTCGCAAAGTCCTGTACAAATCTACGATAGTAGCCGACCAATCCTATGAAACTCCTTACCTCTGTGGGTGTGGTTGGCCTTTCTGAATTTGAGACCGCCTCTATCTTGGAGGGGTCGACCAATACTCCTTCTTTATTGATCACGTCCTAAAAACTGTACTTCATTCCGCCAGAATTCACACTTCGAGAATTTGGCAAATAACTGTTCCTCTCTGAGTATTCCTAGAGCTATCCTCAAATGCTCTGCATGTTCTGCCTCGGTCCTTGAGTAGATTAAAATATCATCGATAAAAACTATCACACACTTGTCCAAGTACTTCTTGAATACTCTGTTCATTAAATCCATGAAAGCCGCTGGGGCGTTGGTTAATCCAAAGGACATTACCAAGAACTCATACTGCCCATACCTAGTACGGAACGCGGTCTTGGGAATATCTTCGGGTTTAATCTTTAGTTGGTGATATCCAGTTCTCAGGTCAATCTTGGAAAAATAAACAGCATCCTTTAACTGGTCGAACATATCGTCTATTCTACGTAACGGGTACCTGTTCTTTATGGTTAGCTTGTTCAACTCTCGGTAGTCGATGCACAGCCTCATGCTCCCATCTTTCTTCTTAACAAATAACACTGGTGCTCCCCACAGAGACACACTGGGTCTTATCATACCCTTATCCAAAAGTTCTTGCAATTGGGTAGCTAATTCTTTAATTTCTAATGGGGCTAACCGGTAAGGTGCCTTTGAAACTGGCGCCGTCCCTGGGGCCAACTCAATAGCAAATTCAATCACTCTATCGGGTGGTAATCCTGGAAGGTCTTGTGGGAAGACATCTTCAAATTCGTTGACTATCGGAATATCTTGCAAGTTGGGCACCTCCTTCTGCGTGTCCACCATATAGGCTAGGTAAGCCTCATTTCCTTTTCGCAGCATCTTATTGGCCTGGGCCATGGTCAAAAGTTTCTGCGTCTGCCTCTTTCCTCTAAATATGACTTCTTTCTTCCCTGGGATATTCAATTTAACTTTCTTCCCTTTACATTCTATCTGAGCATCATTGCTAGATAGCCAGTCCATTCCTAAAATTACATCAAACTCCCCTAATTTAAAAGGAATCAGATCAACACTAAAATATTGTTCCCCTATGCCTAACTCACAGGCGTGGTGAATCTGGTTAACAGGAATAATTTCATGGTTGGCTATTTCCACTTGTAAGGGTTCTATCAAGGGTTCAACCTTAAGTCTTAATTTATGCGCAAAGTCCTTTGATATAAAAGATTTAGTTGCTCCAGAATCAAATAAAACATTTGCACTGATTGAATTTAGAGAAAGGGTACCTGCTATCACATCTGAGTCTTTCATAGCATCTTGGACTATCATGTTGAAAATTCTTGCAGTAGGTGGCTTATTAGAAGCTGCTCTGCTTGCTCCTGAAGCTGCTGGTTTATTCATTGGGCATTCCCTCTTCCAATGACCCGGGCGTCCACACTGATTACAAGTGGTGGTTGGAATGACGGCAGGGGCTGACAAAGGGCATTTGTGGGAATAGTGGCCCACTTGTCCACACTTAAAGCAGGTTACTGGCTTTCCCTTACACTCCCCAAAATGCATCCTTCCACAAGTGTTACAGGCTGGCAATGGGGGTCGAGACTGGTTGGAATAGGACATTCTTGACTTCTGGCCGCTCTGGCTCATATTCACACTCATTGGCCGCTTAAACCCAGTGTTTTTTCCCGGTAGGGACACTGCTCCTCGATTAAATCTAGTTGGGAAGCTCCCTCCTGTGGAACCTCCACCCATGCTCATACTTTTCCTCTTTATTCCCTTCTTCTCTCTTTCCTTCTGCATCTGTTCACTTCCTGCTTCTACAATTGTTGCCTTTTGCACCACAGTGGCATAATCAGTAAGCTCAAAGATTGCCACCATATTCTGGATCCACGGTTTCAGTCCCTACTGAAACCTCCTAGCTTTCTTTTCCTCGGTGCTCACAAACTCCGGCACAAACCTTGATAACTCAGTAAATTTTGCTTCATACTCTGCTACAGATAAGTTATTCTGCTTTAGCTCGAAGAACTTGAGCTCCATCTGGTTCTCCATAAACCTCAGGAAATACTTTCCCAAAAATAACTAACTGAATCTCTCCCAGGTTATAATAGCATTTGTCTCCATATTTTTCTTGGCCTTCCACCAGTAGTTGGCCTCTCCTTTCAGAAGGTAGGTAGCAAATATAGTCTTCTATGCCTCATCCGTACTCAGAATCTCAAAGGATTTCTCCATTTCCTTTAGCCATGCCCTTACCTTAACTGGGTCGGCTGATCCGTGGAACTCAGGGGGCTTAAGGGACTTGAAAGCCCTGAAAGAGTTTGCCACATCATTGTTATTTCCTTGAGGGGGTGGGTTGGCTTGACGTTCCAAGTTCTGTCTTAGTAGTTGCATAAACTGTCCCATGGGATCCATGCCTGGGTTTGGTACTGGTTGCTCAACCTCAGTTTCTCCTTCTTCAGCCTCTATCTCAAATCCTTCAACATCATATATTTCCTCCTCCTCTTCATACAAGGAGTCATCCTGTTCAACATAATCCTCATCTTCCTCTTCACTGTGTTCTTGGTTCCTACCGTCCTGGTTATGGCTTCCCTGGTCCTGAGATCCAGGGTTCGCCCTAGTTCCAATCTTTCTTGGCGGCATGATACTGATAAATTTTTGGGAAATTCAACGTTAGGTCACAATCATACATAAAATTGCGCCTTGCACAGTTCTATAATGGGGAGAATGTATCTCACAATTCTATTATATTATGACAGTTCTAATAAGAAGTGCAGTAATAATAATGATAAAAATAGTGATCTCGTCACTAAGGAACTGAACTGAAAGAAAACAAATATATACATAATGCGGGAAATACATAGTTTGATTTGGTCAAAAGTACAATAGTTCTATAGCCATCTGCCCAAAAGTGATACACAAGAGTCTATCTTTCTAGTCAGAGAAAGGGATGCTATATACAAGTCAACTATCCTGGAAAATTATCTCTTACTATGGCCTCGACTAACTAGACGACTAGACTACCCCATCACCGGTCCTGAATCACACACCGGAGCGGGTCAGCTCCCACACCCTTTCCATCGCATGATAGAAGATGTAGTCAGCCTGCCTCCTAGAGATCCTGCCATGCCTGTCCCCCTGGAGTGATCGGAGTCTCGCACGGGCCGTGAGCTCTATCCCCGTCAACTCCCTCCTCAAGGATCAAGGTATAGTAGCCCTAGTCTCATAAGCTCGGACACGCCTACCCACCCTCTCCGCATCCAACTCCCTCCTGACCTCATCCAGTCGGCCTCAGCAACAGCCACTCGAGTCCTCAATATATCCTGAACATAGCCGTGAGCTAACAAAGACTTCCTACGGGTAGGGTCGAGAGGTGGTGAATCCGGAGCCACTGTGGGTGCCTCCTCGGTCTGCCTAGGCTCGGGAGTATGGGTCTCTGAGCTGTCATCATAGGGTCTCCAAGATAGTGGTGGAGGGGTAGGAGCTCTGACCACCGGGAGTGAGGGTAAAGGGGTACCAGTGTACTCTATCATAGCTCCGATATGCTCCTCAGCTACTAGGACCTCATCCGGGTCCTCCTCATATGAACTCGCAATAACCTCCATCTCTGACTCCTCTGAGGGGTCCTCCTCCTCCTCCTCCTCCTCCATCTCAGGCTCCTCCTGATCCTCGGCATCTAGCAGTGCCTCATCATGCTCACGCTTGAACATCTCTGGATCCTCTATCTCATGAGCCTACACAATAAACGAGCTAAGTTACTATCATGATACTTATATGGGTTCCCGTAAGGGTTTTAACTGTTAGTGCTACTTTAAGTAGTCTAACTATGAACTTGGCAAGAGTTCTTATTATCTTTGTGAGTTTATTATTATATCGTCGCATCATCTCTGAAGTTTATAACGCTTGGCTCTGATACCATTTCTGTAACACCCCCAGATCCAGGGTCGGGGATCCGGGTCGTCACGGTCTTTCTTTCCACAATATCACTTAACTTAATTAATAATAAATAACCTCATGCTTTGACCCCACACTAACACACACCACAACATGTTATAGTCTCATAGATGAAATTGAAATAAGTACAAGTCCTTGAATCCACAATTTAAAAGTTATTATTGTTGGATTTTAAACGCAGCGGGGGCATGGCAAAACACTTTTACACATATAAAATCCAAATAAAAGCATACAGATCATGAATAAAAATTCGAGGGATCGAATCTAACCTTTAAAAATAATTCGGAGACAACGATCAGAGATCCTTAGCAGTTGCTCCTCAAGTGTGAAGCACTCCACCGGTATCCACCAAGAAAACGATGTTAAGGAGGAGGAAGGAGGTGGGGAGAATTGGGTTTTCCAAACTTTTTGTGTTTTGTGTGGGTTAGAATAAAATTAGGGTCTATAATAGTGTATTTATAGGCAAAATTTCAGTTGAAATTTTCCCATAAATATTATTATTATTATCCCATTTATTATTCTTATTAATAATTAAAACACCTTTTAATCATTAATCCTTTTTCTAAACACTTTAAAAATAATTCTCTCTCTTGATTTAATTTCCAAAAATTAAATCCTTTAATTAATAATATTAATAACTTTTCTTAATTAATTTATAATCAATTAAATCTCATTTAATCAATTATTAAATTTGCCAATTATTTATTTATTTCATAAATAAATAATTATTAGCCATTATTAATTAATTCCTCCACCATTAAATCATTCTCTTTTTATGGTGTGACCCTGTACGTTCAATATTAAGCCGGTAGTAGAAATAAATAATAATAAAACTATTTTATCATTATTTATATAAATTCTCTAATTTATTAAATATGATTAATTAATTAATCACATTTATTCTACATCGTGAGGGATACTTCTCAGCATATCGCGACTATCCGGATAATATGAATTCACTGCTTAGAATACCAAGAACCTATTCAGTGAATAGTTACCGTACAATAAACTCCTTCTACCCTACAATGTCCCGATTAAATACAAGGCATGGATCTCGTGTCAAGCCTATCTAATTCAATCACTTGCTTACCATTTACTATGCGTAGTTCTATGCAAATTAGAAACTCCTTTCTAATTTCATTCACTCTGGCCAGAGATTCCTGAACTAACATAAGTGGATCAGCCTTGAACATTCGCTTCCTTCACTGGAAGGGGTAGATCCTTTATTGATCATACACTATCTTCGTGTACAAATTCCTATACCCAGTAGAGCCCTAATAATTGTCCCTGGAGACTAAGAACTAAACCAAAGCATAGTTCAGTGTACACAAGATGAATATGATGACCTCAAGTCTAAGGATACTTGTACAACTATCACTATGTGAACAACTGCTGACACGTGAGTGAACTTCATCAGTTGTTCAGCTGTGCGAGTCATGTTCAGTGAACTTATTCTATAATAAGCACCTACATACTAGCTATAGTGTCACCACATAAATGTCTATGAGAACAGACATCCTTCATAATGAAGCAAGCATAATATGTACCGATCTTTGTGGATTATTAATTACCAGTTAGTAATCCTATGACCAGGAACTATTTAAGTTTAGAGTTATCATCTTTTTAGGTCTCACTATTATGATCTCATCATAATCCATAAAAAGCTTTACTCTAAACTATGGTATATCTTATTTAAACACTTAAATAGATAAAGCCCGTAATAAAAACAAAACAAGTCTTTTATTAATATCAATGAAATTAAAATAGATTACATAAAAGTTATTCCTAAATACTTATACATGATTGGACTTAGGACATATTACTTTCAATTATAACCCAAAATGATTACTTGATAAGTTTACAGTTAATTGCCATTATCTGCCCCAAGTTATAATTATACATAATTGATTCCCAAAAGTAGAATGCCTGATCTACAAATAGATCTACCTCTGCAGCTTTAGCACCTACAATATCAACGGGAAGACGCGAGACGCTTCCCACGCGCTTGCGCTGGGTCTGCTTGAGTCTGGCCATCTTTCCTAACTGTTGTTGTGTGATGAAGAAATGAAGCAAGAGTGAGCATTACAGCTCACAAGATAGTATATAGTGTAAACAATAATGCAAGTATCTAAATGGATAACTTACTAGAATCCTTTATCAAGTGTAAGGTAATTACTTACTGGATATAAGCTTAAAGGAAGATGAAGTTACCAATTACTTCACTATACTTATACCATTTTTAGAAAACTACTTGAACTACCACTATTCAAAGTATAATAAGTTTCAAAAGTTCATCCCATAGATGAGACCACAAGTTAAGACTTGAATAGATTCAATGTTTGAAATATTTTTTAAAGGAAATGAAGTTACGAGATACTTCATTCGATGGAAACACCATTATAACTGTTTGACCCTGTCAATTATTCGGCAACCACCCATTCATAGCCTTTCGATCGAAATGCTCTGGGTAGTGTTGCAGAAATATCCAACTGGATGATGAACTCATTATGGGAGTTTGCCGTGCCAGGAAGACCACTTACGATGATCAGTCGCAGTAGTGCAACCCTACCATTTTCTACATGTAGAGGAGAACCTGTCGGATTTACTTGTCAACCGAACACTGGACTCCTAAGGAATGGACCATCTTAGCGGAACTTCCAGGCCATTTGGGCTAATATAATAAGGCTGGGCCGGCGCCACTCGACCACTTAAGCCACTCCTAGTTCAGATGAAATCCATGACTCTGAAACGTAAAGCTTGTCCCCCTTTTCCCCAAGTAGAAACTTGTTGATACGGCTCCACCAAGAAGTCGTATCTAGATGGAAAGGAAAACTCACCGATATTTCCCAGGCGGTGCCTGTTAATGGATTAACTTGTGCTAAGAATTTTACTTCCCGTGTGTTGGGTAAGTAATCAAAAACTCTTTTATCAAAACAGCAACCTTGTTGCGATATGAAACAGAGCCGGATCCCTCAGGTTTTGAGCGAGTATTTAAATCCCCTTCGAAAGGAGGATCTTAAATATAAAAATGAGTTTTGGGATCCGCCCTAACTTTTAAAATCATTTTGAAGACTCGAAAACATTTTAAAGAATGTTTAGAGTAACACTGATTTAATAAAATAAATCAGTCCTGATATGTTAGAAAGTATCTGAATATTATTATTTAAATAATATTCCCATAAGGATGATCCTTATAAAAATAATCGAGGTAGGAGTTTTAAAACTCATACTTGAAATGAATAATAAATAACCAAAGATACTTATACGAAAGTATGATCTTTATTTGAATAATCGAAAATAAGTTTCATTATCGAAACATTATTCTTTAATAAAATAAAGAATATTATTTAGTAAATAAGCGGAGTCATAAGTCCTCGAATGAATATTCAAAAATAATATTTATTAAATAAAATAAACGGAGTCATAAGTCCTCGAATGAATATTGAAAATAATATTCATTAAATAAAATAAACGGAGTCATAAGTCCTCGAATGAATATTCAAAATAATATTCATTAAATAGAATAAACAGAGTCATAAGCCCTCGAATGAATATTCAAAATAATATTCACTAATAAAAATAAAGTTATCGAATAAACCTTATTCGATTAATAGTTTTGAAAACTATATCTATCTATCTATATATATATATAATATACTCGGGAACATCGACTCCCGGTTTTAGAAAATGTTCACCTTTGGGTCCCCTATACTAAGGGTATACGCAATTACTGCTTATCTCTAGCATATGTATTATGCAACTATAAGCATTGGAATCAACAGATATATATCAAGATTACGAAACAGACATGCATATATCCCATATCAGCATGCTCCAATATATATTGCAAGATTTGATAATTAACATCATGCATCTATCACAAGATAATGCATATACATATATACATCACAACAACAGTATAACGGGTAGAAAACTTGCCTGAGCGACTGGGGGTGATAAAAGGCTTGGGACGAGTCTGGTAACCTATATACAACATATAAGTTGGAATTAAACTAAAGTCGCTTATGAATCTATACATTAACCAATTAGACCCTAACGTTCGCTTTTGCGCTTAACGATTCACTTAAGTCGCTCGAGTACCCTCGGATCCACTATTTTTAATAAATTAACCATTAAGGGTTTTAAGGAGATTCTTTCGCGAGTACCCTACCAACTGCCTAATCCACTTTACATAATTGTTTTATACTCCAATTAGTCATTTAAGGGCCTTAACCAAGGTTTTAAAGTAAGGCGAGGGGTAAACGTTCGGTCGCGAAATGCCGTTACTTAAAACGGTCGTTTCTCCTAAACCGTACATCAGATTCAAGCGAACCACAAATCAAAACGAAGCTCGTAACATGAATTATCTAATCATAGCAATGGTAAAAACCTAACAGTGAGTTAACGGGTCCTGATGTTAAGAACAAAAGCAGTCTAAAGTAAATCGGGCATTACGATGGCTATGTTTACGCGATTACCAAATTTAAACCATTCCAATCAATTCACAATTCAACCCACAATCACCACTACAACCAAACTTCATCCATTCTTTACTACAACAGCCCCAACAACTCAATATTTCCAATTTATACTACTTCTCAATCATGAACTAAGAGCTGACTTAAGTTCATTAACTAATCATCAAGATTTACAACTCCAAAACATTACAAAACTAACTAATCTCTAAATATTCAATAATCATGCCCCTCATGAACTATACTACTCATAATAAGCTCTTAACATTCAATAATAATGCTAGGATAAGAGATTATACCTTCCTTGTGAGTAGGAGTAACCAATGAGCTTGAAATAACCTTGGAAAATCCTTACTAAAGCTTTATCTAAACAAAAAAACAAGATCAAAATTTCAAGTTCTTGAAAAACACTATTCACTATCTTCTTCCATGAATTATAGGAAGAGATTGTGAAGGAATTTGAAGCTTAGATTCATAGGATATCTATATCTATGTACAAGGAACCTTAGATAATTACCTCACTAATTAACAAAGCTTGGAACTTGAATTTGAGTTTTTCTTTCTTTGAAAAATAAAATGGGCCGAGAGCTTCTTCTTGAAAAGGTGGAGTAAAATGTGTTTTTGTGATTTGTGATTTGTTTTGTTGGTTGTTTTGCCTTTTGTTTTGCTTAATTACCTTTTAACCATGGTAAATTTTGTGTGGTTTATAATCAACCAACACTTCCTTCCCTTTGGTCATGCTTATGTCATTTTCCTATGTCATCTTCCCACACTTGTCCTCTTCTTGTTGGAGTGGTGACATCATCATCACTAACCTCTTTGATTATCTCCTAATTACTTGGCTAATGACCGCTGATCTGTTATACGGTTCGCTTAACTTTCGTTCTCATTTATCATTTGAGGGATCATACCCGGGATCTTATTACTTGGGTTTCCTTAACCTTTCTCAATACATTATATTCCTTTTATGATCCTCTCTTATAATCCTTGAATTTAAATCCTTTTTATCCTGTTACCTTATACTCAATTCTTTCGGTATCTGGTGGATTTTCGGGAAAAATCAAAGTGTTCGAATTTGGATTCTGACGATCTTTACATACACTTATATACCATATAGAGTACTAATAAGATCTCAGAATAACAATAGAAGAACCCCTACATAGTGTGGCATGAAAAGTTTTCTTATTCAGCATAATCAGCAAAAATACTATTCATAAGGGTTACAAAAAGTTCAAAATTTTGGGGTTATTACAGCCAAGATCTGGTTAAAGGAAATGGAGAAAGCTTTTGCACTCACCAAAGTGAGTGAGGATTTAAAGACATATTATGCTAGTTATTTCTTGAAGAATGATTCAAACTATTGATGGGAGTCTACGCGAGCGTTAGATGGAGAAGGTCCTATTCCTTGGACCCGATTCACAGAACTATTCTTGGAAAAATATTTTCTGGATTGTCTCCAGAGTCAGATGGAGATAGAGTTCTTAGAGTTGAAGCAAGGAGACAGAAGCGTCACGGAGTATGAAGCCAAGTTCACGGAGTTGGCTCGTATAGAACCAAAATATGTGAGTTTGGAAGCTCAAAGAGCGAAGCAGTTTCAACAAGGGTTGAAGCTAGAGATTAGGAGTGGAGTTGTAGCCTTACAACTCAAGACGTATACTTCGGTAGTTCAGGCTGCCTTAGTGATAGAAAGTGACCAAAGGTTAGCTGCTAAGGAGATGGGTGAGAAGAAAAGGAAGTTTGAAGGTGGACCTACCAGGTCAGAACCAGAAGGAGTAAACCAGAAGTTTCAACGCCGGTTTGGAAAGAATAAAGATAGAAAGTTCATGAGACAGAATTTCCCCTAGGCTAGGCCCAGTACTACCTCGGTCAGTTCTACACTAACAAAGTTCAACAAGCCAATGATCGACTGCAAGATATGCGGAAAGAAGCACAATGGTCAGTGCAAGGAAAACATCAATTGTTTCAACTATGGCCCGAAGGGTCATTATTCCACTGATTGCAAGTCCGAGAACCAAGGAGTAACCTGTTTCAGCTGCGGCAAAGTGGGGCATATTACTTGGAATTGCAGATCAGTTACCCAGGGCAGTGTTGGAAGAAGTGTGTCCCAAGGACCAGCAACAAGTACCGCTAGGGCTAGAACTTTTAAGATGATTCCTAAATCTCCAGCTCAGGATTCCGATGTCGTTGCAAGTACGCTTTCTCTTAATTCTGTACATGTTAATATTTTATTTGATTTGGGAGCGTCCAAATCTTTTATATCCATGAACTGTGTGAATAAAATGCAATTAATGTTGGAAGACTTAGATGAACCTTTGACCATAAAGGTGGCTAATAAAGATAAAGTGCCTGTTAGTCAATTCTGTCCTAAGTGCTCCATAGAGATTTCAGGATATACTTTCCTTGCTGACCTAATACCTTTTGAGTCAGGAGAATTTGATGTTATTTTAGGCATGGATTGGTTATCTTTGTATAAGGCAAATATTGACTACAAGAAAAAGAGAGTTGTTATGAATACCATAGATAATGTAATGATAAGCTACCAAGGACAGAAGCAGGATAAGAAGTTTCTTTCAGTACTGCAAGCAAAGAAATTGTTGCAGCAATGGTGTGAAGCATATTTGGCTCATGTGGTGGATACGAAGAAAGAGGCCCCTACCTTGGATGAGATCCCCGTAGTAAGGAATATCCCGACGTCTTTCCAGAAGAATTTCCAGGATTACCACATGATTGAGAAATAGAGTTCTCCATTGATTTGATACCAGGAGCTGAAACAATTTTTAAAGCTCCATATTGAATGGCTCTAGTGGAAATGAAGGAATTGGCCAAACAACTTCAGGAACTATTGGATAAGGGAGTTATCCGACCAAGTGTTTCTCTATGGGGTGCTCCAGTGTTATTCATAAAGAAGAAGGATGGAAGTATGAGGTTATGCATTGATTATAGAGAGTTGAACAAGTTGACGATAAAGAACAAGTATCATTTGCCGAGAATTGACGATTTGTTTGATCAGCTTAAGGGAGCATGCCATTTTTCAAAGATTGACTTAAGATCTGGATACCATCAACTGAAGATTAAACCTGAAGATATTCCCAAGACTGCATTCAAAACAAGGTATGGCCATTATGAGTTCTTAGTGATGTCGTTTGGATTGACCAATGCACCAGCGACTTTTATGGATTTAATGAACCGGGTGTATAAGGAGTACTTGTATAAGTGTGTTATTATATTTATTGATGATATCCTCATCTATTCAAAGACTCCAGAAGATCACGCAACACATCTACGGATTGCCCTTCAGAGGTTAAGAGAAAAGCAACTGTATGCGAAGTTTTCCAAGTGTGAGTTTTGGTTGTCAGAAGTACAGTTTCTTGGACATGTGGTAAGTAAGGAAGGCATCAAGGTAGACCCTATAAAGATTGAAGCCGTATCCAAGTGGGAGCAACCTAAGATTCCGACGGAAATAAGAAGTTTTCTTGGACTAGCAGGATATTACCGAAGGTTTGTAAAGGATTTCTCTAAGATCGCATCTCCATTAACCAAGTTAACCAGGAAGAATGAGAAATTCATTTGGACGGAGAAGTGTAAAGAAAGCTTCCAGGAATTGAAAAGAAGGTTAGTGTCAGCTCCAGTATTATCTTTTCCAGATGAGACGGGAAACTTTGTGATTTATAGCAACGCTTCTTTAAAAGGTTTAGGTTGTGTACTGATGCAACACGATAAAGTCATCGCCTATGCCTCCCGATAACTAAAGCTTCACGAGCAGAAGTATCCAGTCCATGATCTTGAGTTGACAGCTATAGTGTTTTCTTTGAAATTATGGAGACATTACCTATATGGGGAAAAGTGTGATATCTACATGGATCATAAAAGCCTGAAGTATATATTCACCCAGAAGGATTTAAATATGAGACAGAGAAGATGGCTAGAGTTAATCAAGGATTACGGCTTTTCCATTAACTATCATCCAGGCAAGGCCAATGTGGTGGCTGATGCCTTGAGCAAAAAAGAGAAGCTAAATATGGTTCAGATTGCAGAAGAGTTAGCACGAGACTTAGAAAAGATGGATATTGAAGTTCGAGTACCAAGAGATTGTAAGGAGCAACTGTACGAGATTACTTTCCAGCCAGCATTGATGGAAAAGATCAAAAGATGTGAAGAGGGAGTCATGGATAAAGAATTGGATAATCTGGCAGGAGAAGAACTATGTACCCAAAAGGATAACCAAGGTATTTGAGATTCTCTTCCAGAATTTGGATTCCCAATGTGATAGAACTGAAGAATGAAGTGTTACATAAAGCGCACAACTCTCGGTTTTCTATCCATCCTGGTAGCACTAAGATGTATCAAGATTTGAAGAAAAACTTCTGGTGGCCAGGAATGAAGAAGGATATTGCAAATTGGGTTAGCAAGTGTCACATATGTCAGACGATAAAAGCAGAACATCAACGGCCAAGCGGATTGTTAAAACCTTTGGAGATTCCCCAAAGGAAGTGGGAAGAGATTGCAATGGATTTTGTGGTAGGATTGCCAAAGATGAGAGCTAATCATGACGTTATTTGGGTAATCATTGACAGATTGACAAAGCCTGCGCATTTCTTTTCGATCAACGAAAGGTATTCTTTGGAAAAGTTAGTTAAGTTGTATTTGGATGAGATAGTGACCAAGCATGGAGTTCCTGTGTCCATTGTGTCAGATCGAGACACGAGGTTCAATTCAAGGTTTTGGACCAAGTTCCAAGAATGTTTAGGAACCAAGCTGAATATGAGTATCGCCTATCATCCTCAGATGGACGGTCAAAGTGAAAGAACAATCCAGACCATAGAGGATATGTTAAGAGTTTATGCTTTGGATTTTAAGGGAAATTGGGGCGAACACTTACCTTTGATTGAGTTTTCGTACAACAACAGCTATCATGCAAGCATTGGAATGCCGCCCTACGAAGCTTTGTATGGACGTAAGTGTAGATCACCATTGTATTGGGATGAAGTAGGAGATAAGAAAGTATTAGGCCCGGAGCTGGTTCAGCAGACCAAAGATGCAGTGGTATTGATTCGGAAAAAGTTAGAAGCAACCCAGGATAGGCAGAGAAAGAATGCAGATTTGCATCGGAAAGACATGAACTTTGAATTAGGGTCATTGGTATTGCTAAAAGTATCACCCTTGAAAGGATTAGTGCGATTTTCTCAGAAAGTTAAGCTTAGCCCCATCTTTATAGGACCATTTGAAGTTTTGAAGAAAATGGGGAAAGTTGCCTACGAGATAGCGTTGCCACCGCAGTTACGGCACATCCATAATGTGTTCCACGTATCCATGTTGAAGCCCTATATTCCTGATTCAAATCAAGTCATAGAGTACGAAACAATTGAGCTTCAGCCAGATTTGTCCTATGTGGAACAGCCAATCCAAATCTTAGATCGTAAAGTGCGAGTCCTTAGAAATAAGTCGATCCCCATAGTGAAAGTCCTTTGGAGAAATCCTCGAGTAGAAGAGTCTACTTGGGAGTTAGAGTCAGACATGCTTGGTGAATATCCTCACATGTTTAGTTAAATCAGATTCTGGGGACAGAATCTTTTTAAGGGGGGAGGATATAACGACTCGTACATTTATATTATTTTGAAGTGTAATTATTGAATAATTAATTAAATAAAATATGTGTAATGGTTTTGACAGCTATGTATTGGTTCTTATTATTTATGTGTGAATTATTGGTATATAGGATGGAATTGTGCAATTAATTATTGAGTTGTATTATTTTGTTTCGTGTTTACAAGTGATTTTATTGCATTTTTATTTTTATAAATATTTGGATGGCCTCTAAAATTTGATTTTATAATTTTATAATTTCAATAATTATTTTTGGGATTTTATAAAATTGAGAAATCAATATTCCATTATATGTATCTTTAAATGATTTTCTGATTGCATTTATTTGTAAAATCTGTATTTAATTCCAGGATTCTTCAAAAAATTACGAAACTCATATTTTATGAAGTTTATAATATTCTGAGAATTTTAAAATTAATTTGGAAATTTTCGGGATTATTTTCACCCGCGTGATGTTTCGTTTGATTGTTAAAAGTGGGTATAAATTGCATTTCAAAAATTATTTTAAAATTATGAAATTTATTTTTTCATTAATTTCGGGATATTTAAAATATTTTAAGACTATTATCGTGATTTTTCGAATTTGTTTTAAGGATGTCTCGGTTCGTTAATTTCAAATTCGGGATAAAAAAAATCCGGTCCCCGGGTATTCAGGGACACGTGTTAACAACTTATAATAAGAAGTTAACACGTATCCCTTTCACATGACATGTGTTGGCTGCGGTTTGTTTCCTCTTTGTTCCCATCAGTTTCGACTACAATCTCAGTCCCTCTCTCTCTCTCTCTCTCGTCAAATCTCTAAATCTCTTTCTCTTCTCTATCTCTCTTTCTTCCTTTCTCTCATTCTTTCTTTTCCCTCTCTGTTCTTCCCCGGTTTCTCGCCTTCCGGTGAGTTCTCCGGCCGGATTTTTCGGCGACCCCCTTGCTTCCTGTTTGACTTGTTGTATATACAATTATGTATATATATATATATATGTGTGTGTGTGTTGTGTGTGTTAGTAACTGTGTGTGTATATGTTTAAGTGTGTGTGTGTGTGTAAGTGGTGGTGAAAGGCGGCGATGCCGCCTATTTTTGTGTCCCTGCTTTGTTTGTTCTGTGGCGCGTTCGCGCTTGTTGGCTGCGTGGTTTTGTTTTGGTTCCTATTCTATTTTTACAGATTGTGAATTGGAATATTATATTAATATTTAACAATTTTTCTGCAAGATTTTACTTGAGTAATTTTGTGATATGAATTATTGTTTCATACGGGAAATTGTTAATAGTTAATCAGCGAAGTTTCGCGTTGGAAATCCGAGAATTAATCGGGTATCCGTGAAATTTTACCGCTGTATGCGATAACTTTTTACGAGTGGACAGTGGGCCGTGATGATCGATATCTGAACCCCTAAATTTTATAAATAAATAGAATAATTCGTATAACCAGTTTCGTATGTAAATGATTTTGGAATTGTGGAATTGTTGTGAAATTTGGACGTCGATTGTGATCGACGGGTAGGCTTATAAACATAAAAGTTGCTATCAAAAATTTTCTAAAAATTATTTTTAAATACAAGAAATGTACTATATAATACAAAACGTTTTATCCCTATTTGAATATGGATTACGTGATTATGTGTATAATTATTATACGAGTCGGGTTATCGAATTGGGTTATTAGGACTGGGGATATCAAGCATGTCGGTAAAACTGATTAGGATATTCTGTTATTGTAGATCCCAGTCGAGTCTCGTAAGGACCGAGGTCAGAGTAAAAGCTACTTAGGGTTTCCGAAAGCATTGCTAGGCAAGTACTCTGACCATTCTTTTATGGTTCAGTACGTATGAATATACTGTTTTAATTTCGTAAAGGAACAGTAACGTTTTAAGTTACATATCCCCTGTAGTTATATATAATTATTTTCAAACCTGTTTTGGGAAAAAGTAACTTCGAAAGGTACCTATCTCAAATGAAAATGATTTATGAACTAGTTTTTTGTGTGTTGTTAAAATGAATGGTTTTGAAATGAGATTAGTACAAATGTTTTGAAAACTGGATAAAATGATCAGATATGGGATACATAGGGGCCAGGGTAGGCCTATTGAGGTGGTGTAAGAGGCTAATTCGGTTGCGCGCAATTCATAATTGATTAGTCCAGCAGGTCAGAGACCTAGCTAGTCTCTGAGTTCAGGAACAAGTATATGGGATAGCAGTTGGAGCCGTCTGGTGTTGATAGCCTGATCAGCTGTCTTCACATATCCGTTACATATCTGATTTGGCTTTGTGATTCCCGTAGGGGAATAAGGAATTGATGCAGTTGATTTATAAATGTGAATAGCATGCTAAAATTGGACTCTGGTACTTACACAACACACAACTACGTTTGTTTTGTTGAAAGCATGCTAGTCAGTGATATCTAGTTATCTTAGCTTTTCTTTATTTACTGTTGTTCAAAATGAATTACCGATTATGGATTTCATGTTGATTATAGTTCTGTTCCTATAATTGTTTACATTGCTGTTTTTATCTTGATATTCATATGTTGGTACTGCTGAGCGATTATGCTTACCCTTGCAACCTGTTATATATATATTGAATATGCTTAGAAGACTGGTTAGACCCTGGAAGAACCGTGTCTCAGCCCCTTCAGGACCCGGCTCCTCAGAGCTAGTTAGTATCAGGCCACGTGCGGTCCGATGAGTTGCTGAATAAGTTAATGTGTCAGGACTATTGAATAAATGGTTTGTAGTAATGTGTAGCTTGAATCATACTTGAACCTGGATCGGATTTTGGTATGGGGTTGTGTTAGTATATAATGATAATAATAATCTAGTTATTTATATTTCTGTTTGTTGTATTTGGTGATGTCTACTCCTGACCCCGGGGTTGAGGCCATCACAATTGGAGGGCTTAAAAATTGGGTATGAGCGTTTGTAACTGATGAGGGAAACTATTTTTGTGTTTTTTAGATTTTCTTGTTTTCTATTTTTTTCCGAATCCCGGGCTTCAGCGCGGCCACCCCGCCAGGCAGCGCGGGTGCACTGTATGTCTGTCAACCCAGCGCGGCCGCACCGCTTCCCAGTGCGGGCGTGCCATGCTCCTATACTTTCAGCATGGTCGCCCCGCTTTCCAGCGCGGGCGCGCTGTGCTCCTGTACTTTACGCCCTATTTTTTTGTTTTTCTGAATTTTTTGTGTTTTATTCTGATTTTGTGTGGGTGCGCCGTGCTTCTGTCAAAAACGCCCTATTTTTCCGTTTTTCTAATTTTTTTGTGTTTTCTTCTGATTTTTCTTCCTTCTATCTTCTACTAATGTACAACAAACTTGGGTTGCCTCCCAAGAAGCACTTGGTTTACATCGCTAGCTTGACGTAGAGTCCCGAGATCAAGTTGACAATAAAACGGCACTAACCACATCATAATTTACCGTATTCCCATAGTAATGCTTCAACCGTTGTCCATTCACCTTGAACACTTGGCCTGTATCATTCTCAAAAATTTCCACCGCTTCATATGGAAACACAATTTTGATAACAAACGGCCCTGACCATCTTGACTTCACTTCCCAGGAAAAAGACGGAGATGATAGTTAAACAAAAGAACTTGTTGCCCCCGCACAAATGATTTGAGCACTAGACCCCCATCGTGCCACCTCTTGACTTTCTCCTTATACATCTTGTTGTTCTCATATGCTTGAAGTCGTAACTCATCGAGTTCATTCAATTGAAGGATCCTTTTCTTACCAGCTACATCCATATCAAGGTTCAATTTCTTCAAAGCCCAATACGCTTTGTGCTCTAGCTCCACAAGCAAATGACACCATAAACCAGCTGAAATGGTGACATGCCTAGCGGAGTCTTATATGCTGTTCGATAAGCCCAAATAGATTCATCCAGCTTCAAAGACCAATCGTTTCTCGATGGACATATAACTTTCTCCAGAATACACTTGATCTCTCTGTTAGATACCTCAACTTGACCATTAGTCTGAGGATGGTAGGCTGTAGCAATGCGATGATTCATATTATATCTTTGCATCATAGCAGTGAACTTGTAATTGCAGAAATGCGATCCCTCGTCACATATTATGACCCTTGGAGTCCCAAATCTTGTGAATATCTGCTTATGAAGAAAACTAAGCACTACCTTCGCATCACTCATCGGAAAAGCTTTAACTTCAACCCATTTTGAGACATAATCAACTGCCAACAAGATATACTGATTATTGGAAGATGAGAAAAATGGCCCCATGAAGTCAATTTTCCAAACATCGAAGACCTCAACCTCGAGAAGCACATTAAGAGGCATCTCATCCCTTTTGAACATATTACCAATACGCTGGCATCGATCACACTTCAAACGGACTGATGTGCATCCTTAAACAATGTAGGCCAGAAGAATCCTGCTTGAAGGATATGAGCTGTTGTCTTCTCTCCACCATAGTGGCCTCCATAAACAGTCTAATGACAGTCTCACAAGATACCCTCCATCTCTCTATACATCTCCTGATGATTTGGTCAGCTCCTTGACGAAAAAAAATGGCTCATCCAATATGTACCACTTCACCTCATGAAAAAACTTCTTCCTTTGAGCAGAAGACAAGTCTGGAGGCATAATGTTGCTCACAAGGTAGTTCACAATGTCTGCGAACCACGGTTCTTCTTCTTGTACCCCAAATAACTGCTCTTCGGGAAAAGACTCATTTATCAATATCTTGTCCTGTGAAGCTGTACTTGGATCTTCTAACCGAGATAGATGATTAGTAACTTGATTCTCAGTACCTTTCTTATCCTTGATCTCCAACTCAAATTCCTGAAGTAAAAGAACCCATCGAATCAGTCTAGGCTTTGAGTCCTTCTACGAGACGAGATAGTGAATTGTAGCGTGATGAGTGAAAACTGTCACCTTCGTCCTAAGAAAATAAGATCAAAACTTCTCAAAACCGTAGACAATGGCCAAGAGTTCCTTCTCAGTAGTAATATAGTTCAGTTGAGCACCATTGAGGGTCTTACTAGCATAGTAGACCACATGAAATATATTTTTCTTTCTTTGCCCAAGAACTGCTCCAACTGCATAGTCACTTGCATCGCACATCATTTCAAAAGGCTCATTCCAATCAGGTACAGTTATGACAGGTGTCATGATCAAACTCTTCTTTAAGATCTCAAATGCAGCTCAACACTCATCATCAAACTTGAAAGGGACATCTTTCTCTAGAAGATTACACAACAGTTTAGAGATTTTAGAGAAGTCCTTGATGAAACATTGATAGAAACCCGAATGACCAAGAAAACTGCGAATCCCCTTAACAGAAATTGGTGGAGGAAGGTTTTCAATAACCCCCACCTTGGCTTTGTCCACCTCAAGACCTTTACTAGAGACCTTGTGCCCAAGAATGATGCCATGTTGCACCATAAAGTGACATTTCTCCCAGTTGAGAACCAGATTGGTCTCAACACACCTTTTAAGAACTGTGCCAAGATTTTGCAAGCACTCGTCGAAAGAATCCCCAAACATAAAAAAATCATCCATGAACACCTCCACATTCTGACCAATCATATCAGAGAAGATAGCCATCATGCATCTCTGAAATGTGGCAGGTGCACCACATAACCCAAAAGAAACTCTTCTAAAGGCAAAAGTACCAAATAGACACATGAAGGTAGTCTTTTACTGATCTTCTGGAGCAATGCAAATCTGATTATAACCCGAATAGCCATTCAGAAGACAATAGTATTCATGCCCATTCAATATGTCAAGCATCTGATCAATAAAAGGAAGAGGGAAGTGATCTTTCCTTGTTTTGTTCAGCTTCATGTAATCCATACAAACTCTCCACCCTGTGACTTTTTGAGTAGGAATGAGCTCATTCTTTTCATTATCAATCACTGAGATGCCTCATTTCTTTGGCACACACTGAACTGGGTTCACCCAAGAACTTTCAGAAATAGAGTAGATGATTTCTACATCAAGCCATTTGAGAATTTCCTTCTTTACGACCTCCTTCATGATAGGATTTAGCCTTCTTTGTTGCTCAATAGTCTGCTTACTTCCTTCCTCTAGCAGTATTTTATGCATGCAATAAGAATGGCTGATTCCCTTATTATCTACTATAGTCCATCTAATTACCGATTTGAACTCTCTCAGAATTCTCAAGAGCTTTTCCTCATCACTACCTGAAAGGTTAGATGCAATAATAACAGGGAAAGTAGATGCATCACCTAAAAACGCATACCTCAAGTGTTCAGGCAAAGGTTTAAGCTCGAGTGTAGGAGCTTCCTCAATATATGGCTTGAGACACCCCTCAACATTTTTAAGTTCTGACATTCCAAGAGATTCAAAAGGCATATCCAGCCTTCTCTTCTAAGGAGAAGCATTCAAATACTGCAACTGCTCGTCACCTTCATCATCTTCACTATCTGAATTCCCAACAATGCTTTCTCTAAGGCATCAAACCTTAGCATTTGATCAAGTTCTGAAGTAACCACAGAATCGACCAATTCCACTTTTAAGCACTCCTCATTATCAATAAGGAATTTCATGGCATTGAAAACATTGAAAGTCACATCCTGATCCAGTACTCGCATAGTGAGCTCACCCTTCTACACATCAATCAAGGTTTGACCAGTAGCCAAGAATGGTCTTCCCAAGATTATGGGAATCTTTTTATCCTCCTTAAAATCAAGAATTACAATGTAAGCAGGAAAGATGAGTTTGTCCACCTTGACCGAGACATCATCCACAATGCCTCGTGGATATGTAATAGAATGATCATCCAACTACAAGACATATATGTAGGCTTTGCCTCAGGTAGATCCAACTTCTTGAAGACAGACAAAGGCATCAGATTAATGCTAGCTCCCAAATCACATAAACACTTGTCGAATGACAAGTTCCCGATAGTGTAAAGAATAGTGAAGCTTCCAGGATCTTTAAACTTCAAAGGCAATTTTTGTTGTAGCACAGCATTGCATTTCTCCGTAAGAGCAACGGTCTTTAAGTCATCGAACTTCACTTTCCGAGAGAGAATGCCTTTCATAAAATTCACATAGCTAGGCATCTGTTCAAGAGCTTCGGCGAAAGGTATGTTGATGTGAAGTTTCATGAACATCTCCAGAAACTTAACAAATTGCTTATCCAACTTTTGCTTCTACAGCCTTTTAGCAAAAGGAGGTGGAGGATAGATCTGTTTCTCCCCTGTATTACCCTCAGAAGGAGTGTGTTCCACAATTTTCTTCCTTGGTTCTACTTTTGCTTCCTTCTACACATCTTCCTCAGCCACAACTTCATCTTCTGGAACTTGAGATTTTTCAGGATTCGCAACCTTCCCAGACCTCAATGTAATTGCCTTAACCTGCTCTTTTGCTTCCTTCTTGCTTGGAAATTCTGTGTTACTAGGGAGAGTACCAGGTTGTTGATTCAGCAAGGCTTTGGCAATCTGCCCAATTTGATTTTACAAGGTCTTAATAGAAACCACTTGGCTCTTACACATAAGCCTCAACTCCTCCAATTCAGATTTTTCATTAGATTGTTGCAGTTAGAGTTGTTGTCTTGGTGCATATTGCAGTTGCTGAAAACCAGGATGGTTGAATTACTTTGCTACATACTGCTAACAAGGCTGTTGTACCACATTCTGATTGTTGCTCCAGTTAAAGTTAGGATGATTACGGTTGTTGGGATGATAGGTGGGTGGAACTGGTTGCTGCAACCTCTAAAAGTTGCTCACGAACTGAGGTAATTCACTAGAAATAGCACACTAATCCGTATCATATGTACCAGCACAAAGCTCACGAACACTAGTGATCTAATTAACCCCATAATTAGCCAAAGAATCCACCTTCATCGTTAAAGCCTTAAGCTGAGCAGCTATAGCAGTAGCTGCATCCACCTCCAGAATTCCCGTTACCTTGCCTTAAGGTAGTCTCTGAGAAGGGTTCTAGTATTCGTTAGCAGCCATCAGTTTAATCAACTCATAAGCTTCATCGTAGTTCTTAACCCATAAGGCTCCACCTGATGCTGTATCAAGCATGGGTCTAGACTGTGCTCTCAAGCCATTATAAAAGCAGTTGATAATCATCCAATCTGGCATCCCATGACGAGGACACTTTCTAAGCATCTCCTTATGATGATCCCAATCTTCACATAAAGACTCTCCCGATTGCTGCGCAAATAGAGTAAGAGTGTTTCTGATTGCAGCTGTCTTTGCCATAGGGAAGAATTTAGCAAGAAACTTTAGAGCAAGATCTTCCCAAGTAGTAATAGAGCCTGATGGTAGAGAATGCAACCAACACTTAGCTTTATCCTTCAGAGAGAATGGGAAAAGCATCAGCTTAACAGCATCTTCAGAAATATTATTGAATTTGAAAGTGTCAAAGATCTCGATGAAATATCTAATATGCATGTTGGGATCTTCCGTTGGAGAACCCCCAAATTGGACTGAGTTCTGCACCATCTGAATCGTGCTAGCCTTGATTTCAAAAGTGTTAGCCGCGATGGCTGGTCTGACAATGCTAGACTGGATATCATTGATCTTCTGTTGAGAGTAATCCATCAAAGCTTTCGGATCTGCTACTGGTTCTCCCATTGCAATGATCGCTTCTTCTTCAACTTTCTCAACTAAAACATCTTCTTCTACTTTCTCCTCAACAAGAACTTCTTCTCCTACTTCCTTCGCTTTATCCAGTGTTCTCTTTTGAGATCGAGAACGTGTTAGAATAAATGCTCTCTAGAGTACCTGAAAAAGCAACAAGCAAACAAGTACGTAAAATATCCAAGTCAGTAAACTTTAACAACCACTGATGTCAAGCACATAAATTAAAAATTAACACCGAGTCCCCGACAGCGGCGCCAAAAACTTGTTAGGACGAAAATACGCGCTAAATTTACACGCAAGTATATGCGTTCGCAAGTAATATAGAATTATTTGTAGTTCGTTCCCACAGTGACTGGTTTAGGTTAACTTCAATCTATGCACTTATGCAATAATGATATGGCTATCGTTCAATGCTAAGACAATTAAAAATTGGGGTTTCGATTAAACTAAGAGATTATACTAATTAACATTAAAATAAAGAGAATTAAGGTTGAATTACTTATATGAGACAAACATGGGATTCTAACTTCATTACTACTTTATTCAAAGTCATTATTCTTAACCTTAGCATGAAATGGTGATGACAACTAATCAGACAACACAAAACTAGTAAACGCCAACTTTCATTGTACGAATACCCTACTACCAGACATCCATAAAAGAGATAGAAGCTGAATAGACACCAATTATATTTATACCCTATATGTCTATAGAAATTGGCAATATAACGCTTTAATGTGCAAGTTATCTATCGTGATTACATAGGGCAAGTAAGATGGTTAAAATTACCTACGAATCATGCATAACAAATACATGAACCTATGCTAGTATGGCAAGTTCTAAACTCCTATATTCTTTTTCACTTCAATAGAGATTAACACGCTATCTTATAAGTTCGTGACGCTCATAAGACGAATATGCACAACCAATACTAGGAAATCACACAATTACCACACACTAAGATATCAAAGCAAATTAACTATTGAAATTCATAAGTAAATCCGTTAGAACCCCTCGATAACGATTAGTTCATAACCGAACTCATCATCGCCGTGGGTTCCGATGAAAGCATGGTATAATAAACTAAGTCTTTATAAACTGAATAAATAATTAAAGTACGTAATCAAGAGTAATAGGTTCAACAAACAAGAAAACAAGCATCCAAGATTATAACTTAATCAAAGAATCACAAGTAAAAATAAGATTTTCTTCTCCTTTATTGTATTTGTGCTCATATGTCTTCTCGTTGTCTTCTCCTTAGTCTTCATTCTGAAAAATGTCTTTAAGATGTCTTTAAATAGTAGACCATCTGATCAGGAGTCCAAAGAATCAGCCTTCTAATTAAATCAGGATTCCAGGATCTCGACCCGGCGCGACCGCTCTGTAAAGCGGCGCGGCCGGCGTGACATTCTGCTAAGCCGGCGCGACCACCCTGGACTTGGGCGCGACCGCCCTGACTCTCTGGAAAAACTTATTTTCTTGGCTTTTCTTGCTGGTCTCTTTTGCGCACTTGACCGAGGCTTCATCCTAACACTCTTCTAGCATAAAAACAATGTAAAAACCTTTCCTGCTTCCAATTATGCCCTGAAATACAAAACACTACAAAACATATCAAATACATAAATAACTTGATTACAAAATACCAATTCGAACCTTTACGAAGCTTTCTAAATGGATATAAATGCCACTTAACATTCCTCAAGTACGGATAGGAGGAATTACAGAAGAAACTCTTATAAAAAAAAAGTCAAAATCTGGGAAATATGACAAGACAAAGGCAAAGTGCTACAACTGTGATGGAGTAGGACACTTTGTAGTTGACTACAGGAAGCCAAAGATTGAGAAGAAACAAGCCTTGATTACAAAGAAGAAGAACTAGGATGATACATCAAAATCAGATGATGGTATCAACTATGCACTCATGGCAAATGCTGATAGTGAGGTTGAGACTACTGAGTTGAAGGTACCTCAAACCACACTTGCTTTTGATACTGATGATATCTGTGAGTTAAGGCTATTTCTTAAATCTCTGCATGTTAGTTATATGGATCAAATACTTGAAAATGCTACGATTAGAACTGAAAATTTTGATCATAAGAAAATGAATGATCACCTAGAATCTGAGTTGGTTTTCATGCTAGAAACTTAAAAGAAAAGAGATGATGCTTTGTATGTTAAAGAAAAAATGTTGAAAAAGCATTCTTATCCGGAAAAGGAACTAGCTAAGGAAAGAGAGGTCATTAAGCTTTGGATTAATTCAGGAAAAATAACTCTAGGTTTAATAGAAAATGGTTGTTGGGGATCAGGTTTAAAATATGTTGACAAAGTAATTCTGATAAGTTAAAAGAAAAGGAAATTGGGAAAATCAAACCTATAAATACTGATAAAAAGGTAAAACTGAACAAACCTCAGTTAAGACCTATCAAGTTTAACTTAAGTGCTGATGCTGTTAAGTCAGTTAATAAAAAAGGGTCAAAATCATAATCTAAGTCAAACTTTAAAATTGATAAGTGTGAAGAAGTTCACATCAAGTCAGTAAATGTTAGTTTAATGACTCAGAAACAGCTTAAGCAAAAGCCGAAGGAAGTCAAAATGAAAAATAGCCTAAAAAGAACAGAAATGGTAAATTAGGTGTCAATAAGGAAAACAAATACAAACTCATTTATAATACACCTACAAATGCATGTTTTAACTATGATAGTGTTATTCCTTATATACCATGTTCATTAAATCCATAAAAGCAGCTGGTGCATTGGTCTAGCCAAATGACATCACTAAAAACTCGTAATGCCCAAATCTGGTTCTGAATGTAGTGTTTGGTATGTCTTCAGGCTTAATCTTCAACTGATGATAACCCGATCTTAAGTTAATCATAGAGAAACAACACGCTCCCTTATATGGTCAAATAAATCATCAATCCTGGGTAGAGGATACTTATTCTTGATAGTTAACTTATTTAACTCCCGATAATCAATACACAACCTCATACTCCCATCTTTCTTCTTTACAAATAGTACTGGTGCACCCTACGGGGATACACTTGGCCTAATCACTCCCTTATCCAATAACTCATACAGTTGCTTAGCTAATTCCTTCATCTCTACTGGAGCCATATGATATGGAGCCTTTGAAACTGGTTCTACTCCAGGTACTAGGTCAATAGAAAACTCTATTTCACGATCTGGTGGAAATCCTGGCAACTCCTCTAGAAAAATGTCCAGAAATTCCCTTACTATTGGAATCTCGTCCAGATTAGGTGCCTCTTTCTCGGTGTCCACTATATGAGCTAAGTAAGCTTCATATCCTTGTCTTAACAATTTCTTTGCCTTCAGTACTGAGAGAAATTTCTTTTTTTGATTTCGTCCTTGATAATTTATCCTGACATTATCCTCTGTAAAAATCACAATCCTTTTCTTCTTACAGTCAATATTTGCCTTATGTTGAGACAACCAATCCATTCCTAAGATTACGTCAAACTCTCCTAGCTCGAAAGGTATTAGGTCCGCCGAAAAAGAGTGTAGTACAAAATTGACTCACTGAGACTTTATCTTGGTTAACCACTTCTATGGTCAAAGGTTCAGCTTAATCTTTGATAGGGATAGATAAATTATGATTGTATAATTAAATACTGCATTAATTGTACAAGCTGTGGACTGCTAGGCCCAATAAAAAGATATATGATACTCAGACCAGAAAGGTTAAGCCTGATGGACCAGATCAGGCCTGATGGAATAAAAAAGGCCCAAAAGCCCTGATTATTAATTAATTACATAATTAATTAATAAGGGGAAAATCAGATGTTGAGAAGAGTCCCGATAAGGATATAAATCCTTAGAGATTAGCCTCAAGGGGACCTAAAAGGATAAGGAATCAGTTTCCTACTATCTAGGACTCCAAAGTCCATTCTAATTATGAGATTTGCCCACCAAGTCTCCTATACCAAGTCCAATTCAAGGACTCCCAACATCTATATAAGGGGCCTCACCCCACAAATCAGAACTACCTTTTTTGGCTTGATTCTCTAATTCACAGAGATACGTAGGCATCTCGTAAAGGCAGATCGAGCCACGAAACACGAGAGCAACCATTAAAGGCCTTGAGCTCCCGAATCTTAGTAATAAATACAGCAAATAATAACCTTAGTTTTTTATCCATAACATTTGGCGCCGTCTGTGGGAAAGCACAACAACAACCATGGCGAGAACACGGAGAACAATTAGAGCTCTGGAGGAAGGAACACCATCAGGGACAACTCAGGTGATTTCGTCAACCGTGGAGATTCCTCCCCACTCAACTTATGCATCTGCTCAAGGGGAAGCCCTAACAGGGGCAACCCAACCTCAGCCACAAGGGACAACTCCCCCGACTATTCAAGGTACGAATCCTCAAGTTCAACAAGTACATATACCTGTGAATTCTCGACCCGTCGGGTATGAATATTCAACTATTGTTACTACTAACCCCCCTTATGGGATGCCCCTTCACCCTGAGGTTGGAGGAAGCGGATATGCTGGGTGAAGCGAAGCACGAGGGCAGTCGCCCCCCTATATACGAGGTTTGGGTCCTATCCCTGAGGATCGGGAATTTTCTGGTCCTTACACTGAGAGAGACTCCGAATCTTCGGATGATGAAGTGGCCCCGAGAAGGAGGCGTCCTGGAAAAGAGCCAATGACCGATGGAAGACAACGCCCCCAAAGCACCCCAGGGGCGAATCCCCAAGAAGTGCAGGAAAGGATCAGGGCTCATGAGGCTGAAATCCAAAGGCTGAGGCGTGATTTGGAGGCTCACCAGGCCACCAGACCCCAGATACCTCCTAGGGGGAGAAATCCTCCTCCTGTCATAGACCTGGATGGTCCGGTACGAAGAAGGGCTGTTGTCCCAAGAACTGATCCAAGCAATCTCCTTCCCCCTGGAGATCCTGATGATCCAACTCCACCCTTCACAGAAGAGATAATGAATGCCCATATCTCAAGGAAATTCAAGATGCCCACTATCAAAGCCTATGATGGCACGGGAGACCCCGCTAATCATGTTAGGACATTCTCTAATGCACTGCTGCTGCAACCCGTGAATGATGCTATAAAGTGTCGGGCCTTCCCTCAAACCCTGTCGGGTATGGCTCAAAGATGGTACAGTCGTCTGCCCCCAAATTCTATTGGATCGTTCAGAGAATTAAGTCAGGCTTTTATTAAGCAATTCATCAGTGGAAGAGTCCATGAGAAAAGTTCAGCATCTCTTATGAGTCTTGTGCAGGGAGCTAAGGAATCCTTGAGAGATTACCTGAATCGTTTCACAAAGGAGGCTTTAAAAGTCCCGGACCTTGATGATAAGGTAGCCATGATAGCACTGCAACAAGGCACTAGGGATGAGTTTTTTAAGATGTCCTTGGCCAAACGCCCCCCTGAGAGCATGTTGCAGATCCAGGAGAGGGCAGGGAAGTATATCAAAGTTGAAGAAAGCATGAGGAAGACCATAGTAAGTAATGAGCCCACTGGAAGCAAGAAGCGGAAAACTGATTTAGAATATATTGCAAAGGACAAATATTCTAGAACCGAACAAAACCCTGATTCAACCCCCAAGAAGGGAGGACCTGGGCAAAAGTTCACTGAATACGCTAAGCTGAATGCTCCTAGAAGTCAGATTTTGATGGAGATTGAGAAAGACAGAAATGTTCGCTGGCCTAAGCCCTTGAAGGCTGATCCCGCCAAGCTAGATAAGAGTAAGTATTGCAGGTTTCACAAAGATGTTGGCCATGACACCGATGAGTGTAGGCAATTGAAAGATGAAATTGAGTTCCTCATTCGAAAAGGAAGATTGAACAAATACACTGGAGAAGGAGGGGATAGGAATAATAATCGAAGGAAGAACTTTGAGGATCGTAGGAGGGACCAAGACGATCAGGGGTGAAACCCCCAGCCTAGAGGACCAGTTATAAACACCATTTATGGAGGGCCGAGACCTCGAGGGCCTGTGATAAACACGATCTTTGGAGGTCCAACTGCTGCTGGATTGTCCAAAAATTCCAGAAAGGCATATACTAGAGAGGTTATGCATATTGTTGGAGAAGCCCCGAAGAGGGCCAGGACAGAAGTAACATTGGCTTTTGATGATTCCGACCTAGAGGGTGTGAAGTTTCCCCATGACGACCCGCTGGTCATAATACCAATAATAGGAAATAGCCCGGTTAAGAGGGTCCTTGTGGATAATGGTGCTTCTGTGGATATCTTGCTCCACGACACCTTTCTAAGGATGGGGTATAACGACTCCCAGTTGACACCAACCGACATGCCGATATATGGATTTGCTGGAGTAGAATGTCATGTGGAAGGGATAATCAAATTGCCGACCACCATAGGTACGGAACCAAGGCAAGCAACGCAGATGCTGGATTTCGTGGTGGTAAAGGCTAGTTCAACTTATAATGCTATCATGGGGAGAACAGGGATACATGCCTTCAAGGCAGTCCCCTCTTCCTACCATTCAGTCATGAAGTTTCCCACCCGAAACGGGATTGGAGAAGAGAAAGGAGATCAAAAAATGGCTAGAAGTTGTTATGTGGCCTCTTTGAGGGCAGATGGAGTGTAATAACCCCAATTTTTGAGAAATTTTGAAACCCTTATGAATAGTGTTTTTGCTGAACGAGAAAACTTTTCATGCCACACTATGTAGGGGTTCTGATATGGATATTCTGAGATTTTATTAGTACTTTATATGGGATATAAGTGTATGTAAAGATCGTCAGAATCCAATTCCGAACACTTTGATTTTTCCCGGAAATCCACTAGATACGGAGAGAATTGAGTATAAGGTAACAGGATAAAAAGGATTTAAATTAAAGGATTATAAGAGAGGATCATAAAAGGAATACAATGTATTGAGAAAGGTTAAGGGAACCTAAGTAATAAGATCCCGGGTATGATCCTTCAAACGATAAATGAAAGCGAAAGTTAAGCGAACCGTATAACAGATCAGCGGTCATTAGGCAAACAATTAGGAAGTTAAGCAAAGGGATTAGAGGAAGTGATGTCACCCAACCAATGAGAAGAGGACAAGGAAGGGAGGATGACATAGCAAAGTGATGCAAGCATGACATAGAAGGGAAGGAAATGTGGTGGATTGTTAACCACACAAAATCAAGGGTAAATGGGTAATTGGCCTAAAACAAAACAAAAATCTAGCAACCAAGCAAAACAAATCACAAAACACAAAAAAATCTCTCTTCTTCTCCTTGAAGCTCTCGGGTGCTTTTCTTAGAAAATGGAAGTCCAAGCTCCTCCACTTACTATTTAGCAAGGTAATTATCTAAGCTTCCCCATGGATAGTTACATACTTCCTATAAGTTTAAGCTTCTAATTCCAAGCCAATCTTTTTCTATAAATCATGAAAGAAGATGGTGAATAGTGTTTTCAAGAACTAAAATTTGTGTTCTTGAAGTTTTGTTTAGATTAAGCTTGGATAAGGACTTTAAGGGTGATTCCAAGCCATTCTCTTGATTCTCCACTCTCCAAGGAAGGTATAAACTACAAACCCTAGCTTTAGTTTGAGTAATTAGGATTGAATGTGTTTGATATAGCATATGTGAGGCATGATGCTTGATTGGTTGAAGTTTGGTTGAGTTTGTAGAGATTAGTTGGTTTTGTTGTATTGTTGGAGTTGTAAATCTTGGTAATTAGTTAAAGAACCTAAGTAAAGCTTTTAGTTCATGTGAGGAATAAGTATAAATGGTTAATATGGATTTGTTGGGGTTGTTATGATGTGATAAGGATGGATATTGGTTGTATGATTGATTTGGGGTGATTTGTGGTTGGTATCGAGTGGTTTAAATTTGGGAAATCGCGTAAACATAGCCGTCGTAATATCCGATTTACCGTAGACTGTTTTTGTTCTTAACATCAGAACCCTTGAACTCACTGCTAGGTTTTGACCATTGTCATGTTTAGATAGTTCATGTTACGAGCTTCGTTTTGATATGTGGTTCGTTTGATTCCGATGAACGGTTTAGGAGAAACGACCGTTTCAAGTAACGGCGTTTCGCGAACGAAACTTTATCCCCTCGCCTTACTTTGAAATGTAGGTTAAAGACCGAAAAGGGTTAATTATGCATGAAACATTTATGGTAAGTGTTTTAGGCAGTTGGTAAGTCACTCGCGAAGGAATCGCTTTAAAACTCGTAAAGGTTAAATTATTAAAAAATGGTGGAGCCGAGGGTACCCGAGTGACTTAAGCGAATCAGTGAGCGCAAAACAAGCGTTAGAGTCTAAGTTAGTTAAAGTATAGATTAACAAGTGACTTTGGTTTAATTCCAACTTACTTGTTGCTTATAGGTTACCAGACTCGTCCCGAGCCATTCGTAACCCCCAGTCGCTCAGGCAAGTATTCTATCCGTTATACGTTGTTGTGATGTATACACTTGTATATGCATTATCTTGCGATAGATGCATGTTGGTTATTTAGCAAATTCTTGCGATATATTGTAGCATGTGATATGGTATATATGCATGCCTGTTTCATATTCTGAAATATATATCTGTTGGTTCAGTTGATAATACCTATGCATAGGATAGCGGTATCTTGCATATACCCTTAGTATAGGGACCCAAATGTGAAAATATTTTCAAAAACCGGGAGTCGAGGACTCCCGAGTAGATTATATATATATGGATATGGATATTTATATATATATTATATGTATGGTTATAGTTTTCTAAACTATTAATCGAATAAGGTTATTCGTAACTTGAAACTTTATTTTATTATTAAATATTATTTGAATATTCATTCGAGGGCTTATGACTCTTTTATATTATTTATTGAATATTATTTGAATATTCATTTGAGGATGTATGACTCCTTTATTTTATTTATTTTATTTAATGAATATTATTTAATATTCATTCGAGGATTATGACTCAGCTTATTTTATTTATTGAATATTATTTGAATATTCATTTGAGGATCTATGACTCCGATTATTTGCTGAGATATATTCTTTATTTTATTAAAGAATAAGGTTGTAAATAATCAAACTTATTTTCGATTATTCAAATAAAGATAATACTTTCATATAAGTATTTCTTTGGTTATTTAATGTTTATTCAAGTATAAGTTTTAATACTTCTACTTCAATTATTTTTATAAAGATTATTCTTTATGGGAATATTATTTAATAATAATATTCAGTTATTTTCTAATATTCTGGGGACTGATTTACTTCATTAAATCAGCTTTACTCCAAACACTCTTTAAAGTGTTTTCGAGTCTTCAAAATGATTTTTAAAAGTCAGAGCGGATCCCAAAACTCATTTTTATATTTAAGATCTTCCTTTTTAAGGGGATTTAATACTCGCTCAAAACCTGGGGCAATCCGGCTCTGTGGTGTATTTATATTCGCAACGAGGTTGCATGTTTTGGTAAATGAATTGATTACTTGCCCAATGTTCGGGAAGTAAGCCCATCTAATTGAGTCGGCATAAGCGACAGGCCGGGGTACGGTCTATTATTGTGTAAGTGGCTGGGTGGCGTCCATCAACGCGTGAGGGGCCGGGTTACGGTCTAGCGCGAGGTCCTAATGCGGCCAGGGTGATGACCGGTGAGGAATTCATCCATCTACAGTAGAAAAAGGTTACTTATTGGTATCTTTGCCTGATCAGCGAGATATCGGGTTTTATGCCAAAATTCTTTTCCTTTCCAAAATTCATTGGATGTTTCAAACTCTGTTCATACTTTGCATAACAGAGGTTTCCAGGAAATGTTTAAAGGGATATATATATATGTGGATATATTATATCGGGGCTAAATAAAGTATCTTATAACTTTTTCATTCAATAACTATTTCAAAGATTGAATCTATTCAAGTCTTATCTTGTGGTCTCATCAGTGGGATGAACTTTTGAAATTGATTATAACTTGAACGGTGGTAGTTCAAGTAGTATTTGGGAATGAATATAAGTGTATTGAAGTATTTGGTAACTTCATCTTTTAAACTTATATCTAATTAATAATTTGTCTTATGAATGACAAGATTTTCAGAAAAACGTTGAGACAAGGTTAGATATATGAGATCACCTTGCAACGATATTTTATACAGTTATACAATGGGACTTTGTGTATATTATGCATGGAAGAGGACTTCCATTACTTTGAAAAGTTATATGTATATATACTGAATACTTTGCGACTTCATCGCATAAGATATCAAACTTGGTTCATTTCTTTTGACCAAGATTTTCATGAGTATTATGAGTAGACTCATATACTATTAATCATTATACATATTATTTTGGTGGGCTTGCTGCTCACCCTTGCTTTCTTCTTTCATCACACAACATCAGATAGATAAGATGAACAGGACCAAGCTCCCATTCGCGATCGGATAGGAAGCGTTTCGCAGCTTCCTATAGGCATTGAAGTCACTGTAGCTGAGGTAGGGAACTACCAATAGACTAGGCTTCAAACTTTTGATGTACCAGATTTATGTATATTTATGAATTGTAATAATGTCAATGAAATGTAAATTTATTCAGAACCTTTTTAAGGTGTATTGACATATAATTGTGGAATAAAACGACTTGTGATTATTTTTGGATGTTCATCTCTGAGACTATAACGTGTGGTGTGTGTGTTTATTGTGGGGTCACAGTACAGAGTAGTTGAGAAATTATTAAGATTGGGTGTTAATAAGGGAAATGAAAACTCGTGACAACCCGATCCCCGACCCCGGATCTGGGGGTGTTACAGAAATGGTATTAGAGGCTAAGCGTGATAAACCTCAGAGATGATGGGACGTTACAGATAATAAGTTCACTAAGATAATAAGAACTCTTGCCAAGTTCCTAGTCGGACTACCTAACGTAGTACTGACAGTTAAAACCCTTATGGGAACCTTATAATTAGCGTGATATGAAGCGTAGTTCGTTATCGTATATGGTAGCGGGACTCCGAACCCTGAGGTTGAGGACAGCAACACGCGAGGATGTTTTAATTACTCATTGGAGATCAAATTATGGATCCAATAGAGCGTCCTAACGCAGGACCGGATGATGTGATATTGAGGAGGTAGCGGTTGAGGAGGTTGTCCTAGAAGGGATAGTTGTTGAGGAGGATCCCATGGAGGATCCTGACAAGAATGAATAAAGGACCACTGAGGAATTGATGACCATGGTTTGGTCGACCTACCAGAGGTAGGATTGGCCGGTCACTACCGGAGGTTCGTTCAAGTTGTAAAGATAGTAGCCCCTTAACGCGGCTTACTCGTAAGACTGAGAAGTTCGAATGGACAGAGAAATGAGAGAACAGCTTTCAAGAACTGAAAGCAGAGGTTGGTGATAGGCCCTTATGCTGGCGTTGCCGGATGGAAAAAAGAGATTTTGTGAAGTATAGTGACGCTTCGCACAAGGGCTTAGGGTGCGTGCTTATGCAGCACGGTAAGGTAATCGCGTACATGTCAAGACAATTAAGGTAATATGAAATTCCATATCCCCGCCCATGAGCTTAGGCTCGTGGCAATAGTTTTACCCTAAAGATTGGAGGCACTACTTGTATGGAGAGAAGTGCGAGGATTACCTAAGCCATAAGTGCTCTAGTACATTCTTACGTAGAAAGAGCTCAACATACGCCAGAGGAGGCGGTTAGAGCTAATCAAGAATAATGATTGGGAGATTCTTTATCATTCGGGGAAAGCCAATATGGTGGCTGATGCCCTTAGTAAAAAGGAGAGACTCAAGATGATGATGTCTTTTGGAGAGTTTATAAGAGATTTTGAGAAAATGGAAATAGTAGTGAAGGTACCGGAGCCGGTACCGAAAGGCTGTTTGAGATTGCAATACAGTCTGAATTATCGGAAAAGAACACATTGTGCCAGAAAGAGTGATGAATGAAGGCAGAGAGCCCAACAAATAGATAAGAGGTTAATACCGAGAAAGATGAGAGGGGAATAATGAGGTATTCCTACAGATTTGGGGTTCCAAATGTTCAGAGCTTAAAGATGAGATCTTAGATGAAAGCTAGTTTGAGGAATAAGATTTAGAGCAAACCCTGAATGTGATAGTCAGGGAGGACGCCATCAAGATAGAAGGAACCCATAACATAATGAAGTGGAAAATGAGGATTTTAATGTATAAGATAACCCCAAGTATGGGGAGTAGGAAGAAATATTTAGACTGAGAAAACAAAGTCGAGCGAGATAAGGAGACCCGAGACGGTACTCCTATACGGAAATTCATGGACCTGTCTAAAAAGAACTTAGACTATTATCCCCAACCACCACCTTGAGGAAACAATGCGGTAGGAAAATTCTTTCATGACCTTTAAGTCGCTAAGCTCTCAGAGTTCCAGGAATAAGCTGACCCGGTCGAGGCAAGAGCCTGGCTAAAGGAATAGATGAATCATTTGAGACTCTAAATGATTGACGAATCACAAAAGACTATTTTTTATCACTTACCCTCCTAAGAGAGAGGCCACCCGCTGGTGAAAGGCCAAGGAAGGCACGGAGCAGAGATTATAATAAACTGATTAAAGTTCAGTCAATTGTTTTTCAGGAAGGTACTGCCCAAGAGTTATGGAGATAGTGTAAAAGCTTTAGAGCCAGAACAAAGGCGGACGAGTATGATGAATTGTGAATCTAAGTTGTAAAAGTTGTCAAGATTCGTTCTGAGGACACGAATCCAGAATGACGGGACGTTTGAAATCTATGCTTATGTTGTGTTGGTTCATGAATTAATGATAAGAGAAAGGAAAATAAAAAGGAATTGAAGTGGAAAGGAATATAAAGGCATTAGAGTTTGAGGAATGATAAGGGAGTTGGGTATGAGGAAACCCTAAAGACTCGTAGCAATAGAAATAGAAAAGTATGCCTTCGTCAGGATGAGGGTGATTCACCATGAGTTAAATTGATGGTTGAAGGAATAAGAGATACATATATTTTATCCCCTGTAAGTTGGGAGGATTTGAGGAAAACTTGAGATAGTTCGAAGGTTAAATATGAGACGCGGATAGACTGAGGAGACAAGGAAGTAAGAAATTAGGAAAATTGGATGAAGGAAGTAACCTTCAAGAATGTGAAGTGTAAGATCGGTGGCTTGATACCCAGAAAGGGAGACGCCAGATATGAGAGATATCCCAACATTGAGGTGACTGTTGAGAAACAACAAAAGTAAATAAGGAATTATTAAGAAGAAGTTCACGTTGAACACGACCAATATCTTCCAGAACATCCTTGTTATCGTTACCAAATTAGGCAAGATAAGCGGATGACCATTGTTATCTTTTGGAGGCCATATGGATTGACCTCAATTTGAATAAGGATGCTATTATGAAATTAGGTATCGACTATCGAGGTGGGAATGATGAATAAGATAATCTGTCAAGGATATATGACTTGATTTATCCATGGATGGATGCAGGTACCTTTTAAAGGTGGAATTAAGGCTAGAACATCGGTAACTTAAAATGAATCCTAGGGGAATGCATAAAGGTTTGCATTTCACCCTTAATAGGGACGTATGAGTTTTGACAGTATGATTGGAAAGGGTTAAGGTAACAATAACCTTTAAGAATTAGTGGAGAAATTTTCAGAAGTATATAGACAATGGTTCTAGTATAGTAAATGGTATTGATATGCCCTGTATTAGGGAATACAGGAGGAACGATTGAAGGATAACCTTAGAGGTTTCAAGGAGAAAGGTAATATTCAAAATTCTCAGAATAAAATGTTGATAAAGGAAATATGACGTAATTATAATGATGCCAAGTGGGGCACGTGTTAAACCACGAGAAAGTATGGATCGAACCAGTAATGGTCGAAATTGTTCAGGGCAATTAGGACTTAAGATAAAAGATGTTCTAAGTATGATTGAGAGTCAGTCGTGACAGTGATTAACCTCTAAAGACTGAGGCAATAACTTATGGAAAAATGGTGATATTTTTTTTTTCCATGATTTTAAGGAAAACATCTTCATCAAGCAGTGATCGGAAATAGTAGAAAATTTTTGAGGTGGTTAAAATGACATGACTGTAAGGAAATTTTTTACTATCAGAAAGGCCAAGAGGTGGCCGACACTTAAAGGTAAGTGGATAATAGGCGCGTGTGCCAAAAGAAAACAGTGATGATGGTTAAAAATGTGAAGGTTGAATTATGGTTTGGATGATGGACATTCCTTCTGATGACTGTGCAATACCCAACCGTAATAGTAGTTGGTAAAGGTTTAATTCGTGTAATCGCCATGAACGGGCTATCTATCTTAGGAGATACTATCTTGAGAATAAGCCAGGACCACATTCCAAAAAGGACCAAACAAACCTTTGAGTTAAGTCTTCTATTGAAGGCATATGATAAGAATGGTAAACCTGCTATGGTTGCTTTGAGCGAAACTCTTCTGCAATTTTATCTGCTTCATGTCATGTATGTATGTCAGAATCAGGAGTGTACTCCATGAATCAAGAATGGTGATTTGTTAACTCCTTAGAAGAATTAGATACGACATATATGGACTCCGTATGGTTAGATATTAAGATTTCATGGAAAGTGAAGATGACAGTAGTTCAGTGTGGACCATAGTAAGGCAGCAATGATTCTGCGAGTAAGAGCTGGTTACAATCGTGAGAGTTGTATTGGAATGGGTGTTGAGATTGAATACCACTAATGGGTGTGGTAGTGTATAAGTTATCATTGATAGACTAATTAAGTAGAGTATCTACCTATGAATATTTATTCCCTCTATGAAAAGAGAGTCGTATTACTATTGAGGAAGGTTGCGGTGCAAGCATAGAATTCTATTAACGATGATGTCTAGAATGAGATCCCAGATTCGATTTTCGATATCAAGGGAGTTTCAAAGGTGATTATGTATAAGCTCGAGGAAGAGTGTGGTCCATAGAATGATGGACGGGATAGCGAAAATATTTAGGCACGTGAAATGCGATGCTATAATACTTGTTGTTGATATAAATACATATATGTTTTGTTCTTCTATGACAAACCTCTATAGTTCAGAGGTAGATTCCAAGCCAGATATTTTATGGCAAAAATTTTTTTATGATATCAATTCTCTTCAGTTCGTTCTTTTCTCTTCTTTTCATTTCATGTAATCTGAGAAGAACAACCCTTCCAGAAAGGGGAGGTATTGCCGAATGACTATCTATCTGTGATAGAAGCCTAGTAGGATACCATCTATTGTTTAATTGCTTGTCAAGTACTAAAGGCTGGCCACCTTCTGTACTAACTATGCAATAGGACAAGTGTTCGTGATCATAGTGATCCTCAACAAATTCCTTTACTTCTATTTGATTGATCAAATTCCGAAAATAGAAACAACTGAAAAAGGAGTAATAAAGTGGTGGTAGTATGCGGAATGGGAACACGTTCATGATACTAAGGTTGACGTGGTATTAAAAGGTTATAGAACGAACGAGAAAAGTATAACCAGTATAATATTAGAGAACGGAAGGTGATAGCGATTACGAACTGGAAAAGAATGGGTATTGAGAAGCAAGAGCTCTAATGATTGGAAGCTATGATGAGAGTCTGTGTAATAGACTTGAAAGAATTTGGAATGATCACTTAATTCGGATTGAGTTATTACGACAATAGATCATATGTCATTATTGAGATGTCGCCTTATGAGATCCTTGAAGGAAGACAATGTCGATCTCCCTTATGTTAGGATGAAGTTGTAGAGCGCAAGATGCTCGGACCCGCAGTAGTCCAAAGGACCAAGGGTATGATAGATCTAATCAGAGGGGCTGGTAGTAGCCCAAGATGGACATGATAAGTATGTTGATTGACACGAAAGGACAAAGAGTATGAAATAGGGGACCTATAATGTTATAGGTATCCCTTGGAAGGATTGATGAGGTTCGGAAAGGAAGGAAAGCTAAGTCACAATTGTTGGACCCTTGGATATATTAAGACGTTTGGGAAGTTAGCATATGAGCTAGCCCCAACCCCGAAATGTAGCAGGTCGTAACGGTTTCAGTATCAATGTTAAGGAAGTGAAATTCAGATGCCAGATAAATAGAGGCATATGAGCGCATAGATA